>NC_140367.1:1000000-1050000 GCF_054491055.1 Hypomesus nipponensis
ACGCAAAATAAAATGCCACGTTACTTCACGTTATGTTCCACTCTTTACGTCTATTTTACCGATTTTATTTAACCAAATTCGTGCTCCTAATTTAATGCTCAACAATTGAACGGGGGCTTATTACTTGAAAGAGGAATTATTTACTGTGTTGTCTCAGTTACACTATCAGGGCTTTGGAAAACTGCTCAAGTAGGCAGATGGATAGTAGAACATAACATTTCATAATCATTTCAGTAAATCAAGCAGCGCTGCAACCCTTACAAAAAATATGTATATTAAAGTATACTTTAATAATAACTAAAATATGGATAGTACACTTTCAGTTCACTTTTGATATACTTTTAAGAAGTATGCTTAGAAACAGAAAATCGTATAAACACTGGAGTAGGAGGTACGTTTTCTATTATTATACAACAAAAACAGTCAAAAATAATTTTATAGTACATTACATTTTAGATCCATCTTGTATATCGTAATTATTCAGGTCTAGGAAAATCTATTATGATCCCTTGATGCAAGGCAGTAAATAGTGTTAAAAGTTGTTGACCGTTTGTTCGAAATACAAATGTAACTTCATGAATTTCATTTTTTTTAATGTGTCTGCTTAGAATGTAGTGTTTTGTTGCGTGGTAATTGTCATTGTTGTGCTGGTTTGCCATTGTAACCAGGAGTTAAATGACTGTTACGTTTGATCAGAACAGCTGGATTTTGACGCCAGTTGTACTGACTCAGTAATGAACTGCTCTCAGCTCGTGTGTCCGTTTGCCTGCGTCTCGTCCATGACTGTTTACAGTGTTAGCAGGACGACCTGGTGGCCTTCCCAGCATGGACAGCTTTCTACTCGTCGTTTCTACTGTAAACATACAGGAAACAGTTGTCTCTTGGCCGCTAAGTGAACAGGAATGTACTCATTATGAGCTAATGTCCTGCAGATGTGAAAGTGATGTGAAAACACACACACTCACAAAGTCATACACACACTCATACACACACACACCCACGTACACACTCCAACACCATGGTGCTACTGTACATCTAAGGACAAGCTCCTCCCCCTTTCTCCAGAGGCCAGTAGACCTCCCACCTAGTTAACATCTGGTTTATTCAGCCCCTCACACACTCACACACTTACACACTCACACACTCACACACTCACACACTTACACACTCACACACTCACACACTCACACACTCACCAGCCTAAACACACACCCACCGTGTGACATCTTCCTATAAGTCATGGTGAATGTCTTTTTCAGAAAAATGACGCTTATTAAAGCCCTCACAGACCTGGAGAGGAATGTGCTCACCTGTCAGAGAGATGAGGAAGAGTCTGGCAGCTAGCTGCAGTCTGTGTGCGCGTGTGTGTGCGTGTGTGCAGCTAGCTGCAGTCTGTGTGAGTGTGTGTGTGCGTGTGTGCAGCTAGCTGCAGTCTGTGTGTGTGAGGGGGGGGGGTTGTTTACGAAGGACACCTCAATTCTCCCTCTTTCTTCTTTCCCTTTCCTCTTTATCTCACTCCTCCTCCTCTTCCCTGCACACCTCATCCACTTCCTCTACTCAGATCCACCTCAGGTAGCTAAATAACAACATGTAGGTAGCTAAGTAGCAACATGTAGCCACACGATATTAGTTAATAATAGCTTTAAAAATATATATTTGTAAAAAGAAAATGTGGAATAATAATTCCCCCAAAATAATTCTACCTTTCAAAACTTTTTTCACTAATATTTTTCACTAATATTTTTCAACCTTTCAAAACACTTTTTAAAACTTTTTTTCAAAACTATTCTGTTCAACCTTTCAAAACTTTTTTTCCAACTTTTCAAGCTTTTTTTCCACACACAACACAAAAAGGTTTCTAGTTTCTTTATCTTTACAGCAGAGATGGGAAGTAACAAAGTACTTTGTCTGCTGTAACATGCATGTTGTTCCCTACCCTCCACTAAGCCCAGACATGTGAGCTATGTAGGGTAGGAATGCTGCAGATATGATGGAGGAGAGGGAGATATGCAGAGGAGAATAGTAAAGAGAATTCTTCTTTTCCCTTGACATGGATACACATGAGAGGAAGGGAGAAAAGAGGATGGGAGAGGAGACAAGGAGAGGAGGGGAGGGGAGAGGAGAGGAGAGGAGAGGAGAGGAGAGGAGAGGAGAGGAGAGGAGAGGAGAGGAGAGGAGAGGAGAAGAGAGGAGAGGAGAGGAGAGGAGAGGAGAGGAGAGGAGAGGAGAGGAGAGGAGAGGAGAGGAGACAAGGAGAGGAGGGAGAGGGGATAAGGAGAGGAGGGGAGGGGAGAGGAGACAAGGAGAGGAGGGGAGGGGAGAGGACACAAGGAGAGGAGGGGAGGGGAGGGGAGAGGAGACAAGGAGAGGAGGGGAGGGGAGAGGAGACAAGGAGAGGAGGGAGAGGGGATAAGGAGAGGAGGGAGAGGGGATAAGGAGAGGAGGGAGAGGGGAGAGGAGACAAGGAGAGGAGGGAGAGGGGATAAGGAGAGGAGGGGAGGGGAGACAAGGAGAGGAGGGGAGGGGAGAGGAAACAAGGAGAGGAGGGAGAGGGGATAAGGAGAGGAAAGCAGAGGAGCAATTGGTATGAGGAACGAGGAGAAAGAGGGACGGGAGGGGGGATAAGGAGAGGAGGGGAGACAAGGAGAGGAGGGAGAGGGGAGAGGAGACAAGGAGAGGAGGGAGAGGGGATAAGGAGAGGAGGGGAGGGGAGACAAGGAGAGGAGGGGAGGGGAGAGGAAACAAGGAGAGGAGGGAGAGGGGATAAGGAGAGGAAAGCAGAGGAGCAATTGGTATGAGGAACGAGGAGAAAGAGGGAGGGAGAGCTGGGTTTATTGTGTTCTACTCAGCCAAGCTACTGGTCACCATGACACCATCACCCTCCACTGCTTGGCAACCAACACACCATAATATGCAGCTGACCATTCAACAGTGAAAGGACCGGCCAGATTCAAACATATCTTCGAAGTGCAATGAGACTGAAAAGAAAATATCAACAATCTGTTTTGCAGAAGAGAAGAGTTGAAATGAGAGAATTAGACAGACAGGTGTAGCTTCAAGGCAGACAGACAGCAGCAGGGTAGAGGAGAGATAGTTTCACTGTCACTAATTAAGTATGAAAACCCCAATGATGTCTCTTTGAAGAGAGTTCCTGTTTCGTCCTCTCCTTCAGGGCCGGAAGCTAAACCAGAGAGTGACAGATCTGCACTCAACGTCAAACTATGGATCCTCATGAGGATCAAACTGAGCAAATATCCCAAGCAGAGCCCTCAGGGAGTGAGCACGGTGTGTGCCCTGTGTGACCCGTGTGGAGAGAGACAGGACAGCAAGCAGGCTGGTCCACAACACTGCAGGCCCAACACACGTCCTGGTTAGACTGATGGTTCAGGTGGACAGAAAGGGTGGAAGAGGGAAGGAGAGGGAGAGGAAGAGAGAAGAAGAGAGGAGGAGAGAGATAAATGAAGAGAGAGAAAAGTCTGTAGTTCAGGACACGCCTGACTCGCATTTTCAAATTTACACAAGTCACGAAGTTACCCGGGCAACGCGCCTTGCTCTTTGTTGAAAAGAGCCAATCACCAGGGGGCTGGTAACTAGGCACCCTGTTTATCAGTAACCAGGGTGGACAATGACTGTAACCAGACACTAACTCAGAGGAGGGGGGAGAGGGAGAGAGAGAGAGAGGGTAGAGACAGAGAGTAGAGAGAGATCTAATGACTGTAAGTGACACTGCAGTACATTCATGGGTGGGTGGGTCTTAAAGAGCTTCAGATCATTCTAGAACAGGTTAACTGGTCAATCTGCTACAACTTCAGATCATTCTAGAACAGGTTAACTGGTCAATCTGCTACAACTTAAGATCATTCTAGAACAGGTTAACTGGTCAATCTGCTACAACTTCAGATCATTCTAGAACAGGTTAACTGGTCAATCTGCTACAACTTCAGATCATTCTGGAACGGATAACAAGCCAATCTGTTAGAACCTTAGGTTCTCAATGAACAAGCTAGCCGGTCCAATATTGTCTGTGGGGCTTTGTGTGTGTGTGTGTGTGTGTGTTAGAGAGCAGGGCTGTGTGTCTTGGCCCATTTGAGTATTCACAGCTCAGTGATTCTGTCTCAGTCAGAGAATGAGAGCATTTACCCCCCTCCACCCCACCGTGCCCCAACCCTGCCCCCACCATACACATCTAATACCCCCCTCGCCCCCCCACACCCCATCTGCCCCCCCAACACCCCAGTTCCTCTCCCTACCCCTCTAACCCTCTACCTACTCCCACCATACACAGCTTGTTCCTCACTCAAATCCTCCCTCCAAACCCCACCACACACACATCCCACTCACACACACACTATACCCTCACTCGCACACACACCACAAACTCCCTGCATGCAGACACACACACACACACACCACACACACACACTCCCCAGCAGGTGAGCCATACAGAGTTTGCTGGCTGGAGGGGTAGTGTGTGTGTGTGGTGTGTGTGTGTGTGTGTGTGTGTGTGTGGTGTGTGTGTGTGTGTGGGTCTCTATGGAAACATCCAGAACCCAGGGTGACCCTCAGAGGGCTTCCGGTCGTCATAGTGATACCCCAGCGGGCACCAGCTACGCTCTGAAGAGGCTGTGGAGCACACACACACACACACACACACACACACAGCCCTGCTCTCTAACACACACACACACACAGCCCTGCTCTCTAACACACACACACACACAGCCCTGCTCTCTAACACACACACAGCCCTGCTCTCTAACACACACACACACACAGCCCTGCTCTCTAACACACACACACACACAGCCCTGCTCTCTAACACACACACAGCCCTGCTCTCTAACACACACACACACACAGCCCTGCTCTCTAACACACACACAGCCCTGCTCTCTAACACACACACAGCCCTGCTCTCTAACACACACACAGCCCTGCTCTCTAACACACACACAGCCCTGCTCTCTAACACACACACAGCCCTGCTCTCTAACACACACACAGCCCTGCTCTCTAACACACACACACACACAGCCCTGCTTTCTAACACACACACACACACACACACAGCCCTGCTCTCTAACACACACACACACACAGCCCTGCTCTCTAACACACGCACACACACAGCCCTGCTCTCTAACACACACACACAGCCCTGCTCTCTAACACACACACACAGCCCTGCTCTCTAACACACACACACAGCCCTGCTCTCTAACACACACACACAGCCCTGCTCTCTAACACACACACACACACAGCCCTGCTCTCTAACACACACACACACACACACACACAGCCCTGTTCGCTAACACACACACACACACACACAGCCCTGCTCGCTAACACACACAGCCCTGCACTCTAACACACACACACACACAGCCCTGCTCGCTAACACACACACACACACAGCCCTGCTCGCTAACACACACACACACACACACACAGCCCTGCTCTCTAACACACACACACACACACAGCCCTGCTCGCTAACACACACACACACACAGCCCTGCTCTCTAACACACACACACACACACAGCCCTGCTCTCTATAACACACACACACAGCCCTGCTCGCTAACACACCCACACAGCCCTGCTCTCTAACACACACACACAGGCTTGGCAGCTGGATTACAGTGTGTGTGTTCCTCTGAGAGAAAGAGAAATAATTGGAGAGAGGAGCAAAAGACAGATGGGTGAGAGTTTGTTTAAGAGTAAAAGTGTGTTCATGTGTGTTTGTATGTGGTCACATATATTTGAAAATGTGATTTGATTTGTGTGCAGTGTGTCTCCATGCAGTGTGCAGTGTGTCTCTATGCAGTGTGTCTCCATGCAGTGTGTCTCCATGCAGTGGTTCTCCATGCAGTGTGCAGTGTGTCTCCATGCAGTGTGTCTCCATGCAGTGTGTCTCCATGCAGTGTGCAGTGTGTCTCCATGCAGTGTGTCTCCATGCAGTGTGTCTCCATGCAGTGTGCAGTGTGTCTCCATGCAGTGTGTCTCCATGCAGTGTGTCTCCATGCAGTGTGTCTCCATGCAGTGTGCAGTGTGTCTCCATGCAGTGTGTCTCCATGCAGTGTGTCTCCATGCAGTGTGTCTCCATGCAGTGTGCAGTGTGTCTCCATGCAGTGTGTCTCCATGCAGTGTGTCTCCATGCAGTGTGCAGTGTGTCTCCATGCAGTGTGTCTCCATGCAGTGTGTCTCCATGCAGTGTGCAGTGTGTCTCCATGCAGTGTGTCTCCATGCAGTGTGTCTCCATGCAGTGTGCAGTGTGTCTCCATGCAGTGTGTCTCCATGCAGTGTGTCTCCATGCAGTGTGTCTCCATGCAGTGTGTCTCCATGCAGTGTGCAGTGTGTCTCCATGCAGTGTGTCTCCATGCAGTGTGTCTCCATGCAGTGTGCAGTGTGTCTCCAAGCAGTGTGTCTCCATGCAGTGTGTCTCCATGCAGTGTGTCTCCATGCAGTGTGCAGTGTGTCTCCATGCAGTGTGTCTCCATGCAGTGTTGTCACTGCCGCAGGAACAGAGGGTTTACACCTTAGCGCACAGAGCTGGTATCAGGGCATTGGTTCTCATGGCAACAGGCCAGGGAGGAGCTACTGAAGTCCACTGTGGCTTCTCCAATCACACACACACCTCACACACACACCCCCAGCCCCCCAGAACCAGGCCCCCCAGCCCCCCAGAACCAGGGCCCCCCAGCCCCCCAGAACCAGGCCCCCCAGCCCCCCAGAACCAGGGCCCCCCAGCCCCCCAGAACCAGGCCCCCCAGAACCAGGCCCCCCAGAACCAGGCCCCCCAGAACCAGGGCCCCCAAGCATGGCACACACAGACACCCTGCCCATGAACCCAGTCTGGCTGGAGGGGGCTAGAGAGAAAGAGAGAGAGAGAGAGAGAGAGAGAGAGAGAGAGAGAGAGAGAGAGCGAGAGAGAGAGAGAGAGAGAGAGAGAGAGAGAGAGAAAGAGAGAGAGAGAGAGAGAGAGAGAGAGAGAGAGAGAGAGGGAGAGGGAGAGAGAGAGAGAGAGAGAAAGAGAGAGCGAGAGAGAAAGAGAGAGAGAGAGAGAGAGAGAGAGAGAGAGAGAGAGAGAGAGAGAGAGAGAGAGAGAGAGAGAGAGAGAGAGAGAGAAAGAGCGAGAGAGAAAGAGAGAGAGAGAGAAAGAAAGAGAGAGAGAGAGAGGGAGGGAGAGGAAGAGAAACAGAAATACCTTCCCAGACCAGACCTGCCCTAAAGGTCAAAGGTTATATACTGCTTAGGAAGGTCACAACCTTTTAAGGATCGTACTCTCTGTTCACAAGCACATAGACACAAACACACACAAACACAAACACCATCCCGTCATTGACAACACAAACTTTCTTCCCCCTCTCTCTCCACCTCTACTTTTTCTCATCAGTCTTCTTTTGAAAGAAAACACACTGTCTGTCCAGGTACGTGTGTGTGTGTGTGTGTGTGTGTGGGGGGGGGGGGGCTTTCCCAGCTAACACCATGTTGTCAGAGCAGTGACATGAGGAGCTGTCAGAAGGCTGTAATATGACACCCACATGACTGTTGCCTGAGTGACAAGCGTGTGTGCGTGTGAGCGCTTACATGTGTGAAGTGTTTGTTTACCACCTCTGGATTGAACCGACCTGCACACACACACACAGACACACACACACACACAGACACACACACAGACACACACAGACACAGTCAATGATGACCTGGCAGTGTGTAGCTTGTGTGTGTTAGGATGAGAGGGTGGTGGAGGGAGACCACACGACCTTTCACCCCAGGTGATGACAAGGTACCGTTACTCCACCTCTCTCTTTCTACCTCTCTTTGGATTTCTACCTCTCTCTTTCTCACTGTGTCTGTCTCTCTCCATGTCTCTCTCTCTACCCCCCCCCCCCCCTTTCCTAGGTGAATTGATTGTCCAGACCTCCTTCCTGGAATCACACCCAGACACACCGTGCAGACAGTCCAGTCTGGACCACCAGGTGTGTCTGCCTTCTGCCCCTGAACAACAGTTCACACACATACACACAACTACTCACAAACACACACACCTATTCAAATACACACAGCTACACCTATTCACATACACACACCTACTCACAAAAACACACACACTCACCTACTCACACACACAGACACATACATGAACACACACAGCACACACTCAAACACATATACATCAACCACAAATTAGTGTGCAAGATTAAACATGAATCAGATTCCATTCCCACCATAGAGCAGCCAGAAAGGGAGAGACAGGGAAGGAGGGAGAGAGAGAAAGAGAGAGAGAGATGTTGTTTAATGTGTTCGTACAACTAGTTTCTCAGCCAGTCTATTCTGGAGTATGGGGGTGGGTACAGCTCAGTGGTAAAGCATTTCACAAGAGATAAAGAGACTGCAGAGTGCAGCTACTGGGGAGAGCTACTGACTGCAGGGCTGTCCTGTTGTAGCTGGGCTGTTCTGTCATGGCGGTGGAACAGGGAGACCCAGACATAGTCAGTAATCTAATGACTGCTTCCAGGGACAGATATAGACCAGACACTAACAGCTAGAGACCTCCCTCCATCTCCCTCTTTCTAATTCTCTCTCTCCCTCTCTTTGTCTGTCTCTCTCTCTTCATCCCTTTCTCTCTCCATCCCTCTCTTCTCTCTCCCTCTTTCTCGTTCTCTCTCCATTCATCTCACTGCTGACTTGCATTGGTCACATTCCTCTCAGAGAGAGATAAGTAGGAGAGAGAGAGAAAGAAAGCGAGAGAGAGAGGGAGAGAGAGAGAGAGAGAGAGAGAGAGTAAGAGAGAGACAGAGAGAGAGAGAGAGAGAGAGAGAGAGAGAAAGAGAGAAAGAGAGAGAGAGAGAGAGAGAGAGAGAGAGAGAGAGAGAGAGAGAGAGAGAGAAGAGAGAGAGAGAGAGAGAGAGAGAGAGAGAGAGAGAGAGAGAGAGAGAGAGAGAGAGAGAGAGAGAGAGAGAGAGAGAGAGAGAGAGAGAGAGAGAGGGAGCGTGGAGCAGACAGTTGATATTCGTCACTTTCCAGGCTGGGCCCTAAATACCAACGTGTCAGCAGGGCAGCTGGCAGCTGTGACATGCAGTCCTGTGGTCCTGTACAGCACCCCCCCACCCCACCTCCTCACAGCACCCCCCCACCTCCTCACAGCACCCCCCCCCACCTCCTCACAGCACCCCCCCACCTCCTCACAGCACCCCCCCACCTCCTCACAGCACCCCCCCCACCTCCTCACAGCACCCCCCACCTCCTCACAGCACCCCCCCCACCCTCCTCACAGCACCCCCCCCACCCTCCTCACAGCACCCCCCCCACCTCCTCACAGCAACCCCCCCACCTCCTCACAGCAACCCCCCCCACCTCCTCACAGCACCCCCCCCACCCTCCTCACAGCACCTCCCCCACCTCCTCACAGCAACCCCCCACCCTCTTCACAGCACCCTCCTCACAGCACCCCCCCCACCTCCTCACAGCACCCCCCCCCCCACCCTCCTCACAGCACCACCCCCCCCCCCCCTCACAGCACACCACCCCCACCCCACCCCCTCTGGCCTAACTTAACCCTAACTCAACCAATACACAAGGCTACTGCAACGTCCACAACATGTACATCCGTCTTATCTTCCCTTCCACACACTACACCGGGTCTAAACAGAAGCGTTGGTAGGAACAAAACACATGGAGCAGAAGGGTTCAGATCTGAGGAGGCCCATGTGTTCTACCTCACGTGTTCTAGGATTACAGACAGTCCCACATGCTGTTCTATTTTAGAGGGTTCTATTCTGCTCGTCCCTGTTCCTTCTGGGTTCCTCCAGGGTTCCTCCTGGGTTCCTCCAGGTTCCCCTGTAGGTGGCACTGCTCTGGGTGAGTCATCCTGTCCACTCCATCATGGTCAGGTCAAAGGTTAGCTGTAGAGACACAGGACCCCCCTCCCAGCCCCCCAGCCCCCCAGCCCCCCTCCCTGCCCCCAGGCTGAGGTGTCTGATGTGACGGGTCCTGTGTGAACATGACAGGAGAGCCACTAAGACATACCTGGACACTGAAGAGAAGGATCGCTCCAGAGAGAGAGGGGGAGGGAGGGGGGGGGGGGACTGAGCTGGGGAGGTGTATATGCATACAGTCTCTTTGTCTCTCCCTATCCTCTCTCTACTTCTCTCTCCCTCTCTCCCCCCTCCCTCCCCCCAGCAGCAGTTGCCGTGGGGACAAGACAGAGATACAGTGGCACAGCTGGCCAGTGGCATCACTCATCACTCTAACACACACACACACACACACACACACACACACACACACACACACACACACTCTACCCCCTAACACACACACACACACACACTCCCCCTAACACACACACACACACACACTCCCCCTAACACACACACACACACACTCCCCCTAACACACACACACACACACTCCCCCTAACACACACACACACACACACACACACACACTCTACCCCCTAACACACACACACACACACACTCCCCCTAACACACACACACACACACACACACACTCCCCCTAACACACACACACACACACTCCCCCTAACACACACACACACACACACACTCCCCCTAACACACACACACACACACACACACTCCCCCTAACACACACACACACACACACACACACTCCCCCTAACACACACACACTCCCCCTAACACACACACACACACTCCCCCTAACACACACACACTCCCCCTAACACACACACACACACACACTCCCCCTAACACACACACACACACACACTCCCCCTAACACACACACACTCCCCCTAACACACACACACACACTCCCCCTAACACACACACACACTCCCCCTAACACACACACACACTCCCCCTAACACACACACACACACACACTCCCCCTAACACACACACACACACACACTCCCCCTAACACACACACACACACTCCCCCTAACACACACACACACTCCCCCTAACACACACACACACACACTCCCCCTAACACACACACACACTCCCCCTAACACACACACACACACACACTCCCCCTAACACACACACACACACACACTCCCCCTACACACACACACACACACACTCCCCCTACACACACACACACACACTCCCCCTAACACACACACACACACACACTCCCCCTACACACACACACACACTCCCCCTACACACACACACACACCCTCTCCCCCTACACACACACACACACCCTCTCCCCCTACACACACACACACATACACAGAGTAGAGAGACACACACACACACCCTCTCCCCCTACACACACACACACAGAGTAGAGAGAGACACACAGACAGGGGTCGAGAGAGAGAGACACACACAGTGTAGAGAGAGAGAGACACACAGGGGTAGAGAGAGAGAGAGAGACAGGGGTAGAGAGAGAGAGAGAGACAGGGTTAGAGAGAGAGACACAGGGGTAGAGAGAGAGAGACAGAGACAGGGGTAGAGAGAGAGACACAGGGGTAGAGAGAGAGACACAGGGGTAGAGAGAGTGAGAGAGACAGGGGTAGAGAGAGAGACACAGGGGTAGAGAGAGTGAGAGAGACAGGGGTAGAGAGAGAGACACAGGGGTAGAGAGAGTGAGACAGAGACAGGGGTAGAGAGAGAGACACAGGGGTAGAGAGAGAGACACAGGGGTAGAGAGAGAGACACAGGGGTAGAGAGAGTGAGAGAGACAGGGGTAGAGAGAGAGACACAGGGGTAGAGAGAGTGAGAGAGACAGAGAAATGTTGACAAGCTGAGCGATGTGACTCCTTCTGTGGTTTCAGGACTGTTAAAGAGATGCACCGCAAGGCCCCCTGGGTAATCATGAGGAGTGTGAACGAGTCGTAGCACGCTGACCCCCCCCCTCCCCCCCTCCCCCCTAGAAGTCAAACCAGAAAACCAGAGGAACAGATTATTTAAATACATCCCTCTTAATGATTGAACACAGCATGGCTCTCTTAGAGAGAGTCCCACACAGCAGACTTATACGCCTGCATAACCCAGACACCTGGAGGAACACACACACACCTGCTCTCCTACCAGCAGCCCAGAGGATCAGGGACACCTAGAGATGGTAGATAACTCTCTCTCTCTCTCCCTCTCTCTCTCTCTCTCTCTCTCTCTCACACACACTCTCTCTCTCTCTCTCTCTCTCTCTCTCTCACTCTCTGTCTCACTCTCTCTCTCTCTCTCTTTCTCTCTCTCTCACTCTCAGGAACAGAGTTCTACCAGTGTTCTACTGCAGAGTTCTACTGCAGAGTTCTACTGCAGAGGTCTAACAGAGTTCTACCAGTGTTCTACTGCAGAGGTCTACCAGAGTTCTACCAGTGTTCTACTGCAGAGTTCTACTGCAGAGTTCTACCAGTGTTCTACTGCAGAGGTCTACCAGAGTTCTACCAGTGTTCTACTGCAGAGGTCTAACAGAGTTCTACCAGTGTTCTACTGCAGAGTTCTACTGCAGTGTTCTACCAGAGTTCTACCAGTGTTCTACTGCAGAGGTCTACCAGAGTTCTACCAGTGTTCTACTGCAGAGTTCTACCAGTATTCTACTGCAGAGGTCTACCAGAGTTCTACCAGTGTTCTACTGCAGAGTTCTACTGCAGAGTTCTACCAGAGTTCTACCAGTGTTCTACTGCCGGGTTTTACCAGTGTTCCGGTGATGAGAAGCAGCATCCTGCTGATGCTGAGAGAGGAGGGTTGTTGATAGGTCAGATAAGATCCTGTTACACTGAGAACACACAACCCTTAGCTCTCTCCTCACACACACACACACACACACAATCGCGCACACATTCAAATATCTCTACGACTACACATACTAATTTATCTCACTCACACAAACACACACACCTGCCCAACCACTCTCCTCACACCTAAACACACACACACTCTTTCTCTGAGAGCAGCTTGATGTTGTGACTAGGATGTTCACCTGCCTTATCTGCTGGCTAGCATGATGAGGGGGAGGGGGGAGAGAAAGAGCCGTGAGAGAGAGGAGAGAGAAGGCGAGAACGAAAGAGAGAGACTCAGGGCCTCATGTACGTACATTTGCAAACGTAGCGTTATCAGCGCCATGGCCAACCCACAGATTGTGCACGCTGTGATACTTCAGTTTACGTCGTATTTACGAAACCTGCAGGTCATCAGGTAATCAGGGCCTTTCTCTGCCCACTATACCGCACATTGCGAGCATTTAAACGTGCAATTGAATGGGCCTCCTTCTCTCTTTCTATCATGGATCAGCCACCAAGGTCAAAACAGCGATGACTGTTTGTAATGATCCTTATGCCAATATTTGTAATTTAGCGAGGAGTTTAACAACAGCTGGAATGGAATGGGAACACTGAGTTGGAGATTTGATGTAACCTTTGATTTCTTCCAGTAACTGTAATATTGCATGGCTGTTTCATCTGTAACGCGTAATGATTTTGTGTTCACTCAACTCAAAAAGTGTGATCCTTTCGGCAACAATCTTTTGGCCTATGTCTTCGTCTTGCTCGGGTTACTGCTGCCATTTCACCAGGAGGCATATGCACATCCTGGTTCACGCCAGCTTTTAACTGGCGGAGAATTTTTACCGTAAAATAGAGGTGCGCTTTCACAGGCGTTTTTTGTACATACCACCGAATACATAATTAGGCCACTTAACACATCCCCTCCCATCTCTTTATGGGAAACTCCCACTACCCCTCCCGTGAGTGCATGAGAGAGAGAGAGAGAGAGAGAGAGAGAGAGAGAGAGAGAGAGAGAGAGAGAGAGAGAGAGAGAGAGAGGTGAGCCACCTGTTCTCCTGACAGCCCAAACAAACGACTGAGAGCTCACCCTCGTTCAACACAAAGGATATACCTAACCCTAACCCTGTCCCTACACACACACCCTGTCCTTATCTACACCAGATCAATGTTCGACCTCACACGCCGCATAGTAGCTATGTGGAGCTGATCTTGGAGGAAGCAGGTTTGGAGACTCATCAGCTCAGAACAAAGCTGGGATTCATCCTCTGGGCTCTATTCTCTGTGCAGAGGCAGATTAGTGTGATCACAGCCCTGCCTTCTAGAACACTCTAAATGGAAGCTGTCCTGCAGAGAGAGAGGGGGGAGAGAGAGACAGAGACAGGGAAGGAGAGAGAGAGAGAGAGAGAGAGAGAGAGAGAGAGAGAGAGAGAGAGAGAGAGAGAGAGAGAGAGAGAGAGAGAGAGAGAGAGAGAGAGAGAGAGAGAGAGAGAGAGAGAGAGAGAGAGAGAGAGAGAGAGAGAGAGAGAGAGAGAGTAAGTAGTAAAATGGTCTGCTGTCTGACACCCCAGGACAACCCCCCGCCACACACACACACACACACACACACACAAAGCCCCAGGGTCACTGGGTCACTGCTGCTGTGTTAATGGTTACCTAACATCTGACATCAGGGTGTGTCTCAGCCAGAAGGTGTGTGTGCTTATGGTGTGTGTGTGTGTGTGTGTGTGTGTGAAGGAGTCTCAGAGGGCCAGTCGCAGGGTCATGGTTGTCAAGGATACGACGAGACAACGATTGTTACTTGTGAGTTTATAGGCTAGAGGCTGGAGACTTGAGGCTGGGGGCTAGAGGCTGGGGGCTAGAGGCTGGGATCTAGAGGCTGGGATCTAGAGGCTGGGGGCTAGAGGCTGGAGGCTAGAGGCTGGGGGCTAGAGGCTGGGGGGCTAGAGGCTGGGGGCTAGAGGTTGGGGGGCTAGAGGCTGGGGGCTAGAGGCTGGGATCTAGAGGCTGGAGGCTAGAGGCTGGGGGGCTAGAGGCTGGGGGGCTAGAGGCTAGGGGCTAGAGGCTGGGGGCTAGAGGCTGACGGGCTAGAGGCTGGGGGCTAGAGGCTGGGGGGCTAGAGGCTGGGGGACTAGAGGCTAGGGGCTAGAGGCTGGGGGCTAGAGGCTGACGGGCTAGAGGCTGGGGGCTAGAGGCTAGGGGCTAGACGCTGGGGGGCTAGAGGCTGGGGGGCTAGAGGCTGGGGGGCTAGAGGCTGGGGGCTAGAGGCTAGGGGCTAGAGGCTGGGGGGCTAGAGGCTGGGGGGCTAGAGGCTGGGGGCTAGAGGCTAGGGGCTAGAGGCTGACAGGCTAGAGGCTGGGATCTAGAGGCTGGCGGGCTAGAGGCTGGGGGAGCCTGAACACTCAGACCTGTCTGGTCTGGACTGCAGCAGAGCAGCAGCACTCTGATCAGAGACAGTGAAGCTGTTTACCAGAGAGGAGGGGAAGAGGAGAGGTAGAGAGAAGGGGAGGGGAGGGAGGGAGGGGACAGAGAAAGACTGAGAGAGGGAGAGAAACAGAGCACGTGAAGATTTTGACTTCTAAAAGCCTTTACAGGGCCGTCAGAACTCCTGGATACCAACTAGTTACACCACTATGAACATTGTAGGAACGACTTAATTACACTGATGCGGGATAGAAGACAATTAAGAACAAATACATAAAACGAGAGGGGAGGGGGAGAAGGAGGAGACACTGGTGAAGTTATGCCAGCGTTGGGAAGGTTGCCATTTTAAAACCTGATGCTATTTGAAAGAGCAGGCTTCTCAGAAAGAGAGACAGAAAGAGAGAGAAAGAGAGAGAGAGGAGAGTAGGAGAGAGACAGAGGGAGTTAGGAAGACAAAAGAGAGAGCGAGGGAAGGAAAGAGAGAGAGTAATAGAGAGAGAGAGGGGGAAGGAGAGAGAGGAGAGTAATAGAGCGAGAGGAGAGAGGAGAGAGAGAGAGAGAGAGAGAGAGAGAGAGAGAGAGAGAGAGAGAGAGAGAGAGAGAGAGAGAGACAGACAGACAGAGAGAGAGAGAGAGAGAGAGAGAGAGAGAGAGAGAGAGAGAGAGAGAGAGAGAGAGAGAGAGAGAGAGAGAGAGAGAGAGAGAGAGAGAGAGAGAGAGAGACAGAGAGAGAGAGAGAGAGAGAGAGAGAGAGAGAGAGAGAGAGAGAGAGAGAGAGAGAGAGAGAGAGAGAGAGAGAGAGAGAGAGAGAGGAACAGCTGTCTATGACTGACACCATTCCTCCTGGCTGGTCTCCCTGTCTGTGACCTGATCTCCTGTCATCACTTCCTGCTCCCACCCTGTGCTACTTCCTGTTAGGAGCCAGGTAAAGCTGACGTTTACAATTAGCCTCTGTCTAATCGTTAACTTTCTAGAACAAAGTCTGGTGCTGTGCGAAAAGGGCATCTTTAACACAAATTCTTCACGCATGACGTGGCCCTCTGCACTACCTCAGCAACCCAGGACTTCTGAAAACTTCTCTTTATCTCTGGGGGCTGGGGGTGGGGAACTTTAATTCAGCCGCATGTTGTCACGGGCACAAAAAAATGACAGTCCTTCTTTAGGCCTCCAAAACAGCGGCAGAAACTGCTGTTCATGTCAGGAACCGCTGACGAGGGGAAAGGCTATTTCTGTGTGTTCGTGAGAGGCTCCCCCTCTCTCTCCACCCCTGCTCTCCCTCTCTCCACCCCTGCTCTCCCTCTCTCTCCACCCCTGCTCTCCCTCTCTCCACCCCTGCTCTCCCTCTCTCCACCCCTGCTCTCCCTCTCTCTCCACCCCTGCTCTCCCTCTCTCTCCACCGTGGTCTCCCTCTCTCCACCCCTGGTCTCCCTCTCTCCACCCCTGCTCTCCCTCTCTCTCCACCCCTGCTCTCCCTCTCTCTCCACCGTGGTCTCCCTCTCTCCACCCCTGGTCTCCCTCTCTCCACCCCTGCTCTCCCTCTCTCCACCCCTGCTCTCCCTCTCTCTCCACCCCTGCTCTCCCTCTCTCCACCGTGGTCTCCCTCTCTCTCCATCCCTGGTCTCCCTCTCTCCATCCCTGCTCTCCCTCTCTCTCCCCTCCTGCTCTCCCTCTCTCTCCCCTCCTGCTCTCCCTCTCTCTCCACTGTCCCAGGTGAACGTAAGGCCGAAGAACACGGGCCACATTAAAATGACGGAGTGCTTCACTTCAAAGGATTTTTTTCCCTTCTTTTCTCTCGTGAGCTAAGCCTCTAACATGCCTCCTCCCTGCAGATACATTCACGACGGGCACAAAACCACATTTCATAAACTCTCCACTTTCATAAGGGCCTTGGTTAGGACCAGAATGAGCTGCTGTCGCTAAAGTGGCACCTTTCGTTCACCTCAACCACAGAAATGCATTTATCACACAAACAGAAAAGTTGGAGAACCGGATACAGCTACACCCCGGAGCAAATACTCGTAAAGAGACAGAGAGAACTAAACCTGACACACACTCACCCTCACACACACACAAAATTAAAACTGAAACACATACCCTCACACACACACACACACACACACACAGTGAGAGAGCGTCCTGTCACACACTCACACTCACACAGACAGAAAACGAACTCACACCGAGAGTGAGAAAGAGTGTTCTGCCTGTGTAACCCTCTCCAGTGTCTAACACAGCTAAATCCACTCCTGTAGCAGATGAGAGGAAAAAACAGCAGAATATTGCATCCCGAGGGAGATCCACAACTTGTATCTCGCTCTTTATCTCAGTTTAAATCAGCAGTCGCTTCTTCAAACTTATTTGCTCGTGTAATTTCTCCCTGACAAGTCTAGCAGAGCACGTTGAAGATCTACAGCTTCAAGGAGGGTATGAGTAGGGAAATGAGAGGGGGAACAAAAGGGAGGGTCTGATTGAGAAGGGTTCGCTTGGGTCAAGTTTGATAGGGTCATGTTAGGTTGGGTTGAGTTGGATAGAGTTAAGTTTGGCTGGTTAGGTGAGGGTTAGGTGAGGGTTAGACGAGGGTTAGGTGAGGGTTAGGTGAGGTTGGGCTGGTCTTACCTGTGACAGACACCACCATAGGAGCCTCCAGGGGCCTGTTATTGTCCAGGTCTCTGCTGAGTCTCAGGTCTCCCGTCTCCGGGTTCAGCAGGAGCAGGCTGAGCTCGTTCCCAGACAGGAAGCTGTACTGCAGCTTGTCGGACACGTCCGGGTCGCGGGCCGGCACCCTGCCGATCACCCCCGAGGGGAAGCTGTTGGACTTGTTGGTGACGTAGTTGTTGAAGATGATCTCAAAGTCCTTCAGCACGGGGGCGTTGTCGTTCACGTCCACCAGCCGGATGTGGACCGTGGCCCGGCTGACCAGCGGAGCCGACGTCGCCTGCACGACGATCACGTACTCCGTCCTGCTCTCATAGTCGAGGTCGGTGAGAGCCGTCAGGTCCCCGTTGAAGATGTCCAGCTGGAAGACCTCAGGGACATTCCCCTCCACGATCTGGTACATGATCTGGGCGTTGGTGCCCTCGTCTGGGTCGCTGGCACTGACCCGGGCCACCACGGACCCCACGGGGCTGTTCTCCTCCACGTACACAAACAGCTCGTCCTTCTCGAACACCGGAGCGTTGTCATTGATGTCCAGCACCGACACCTGGACCTCAACCGCCGCCGTCAGCTGAGGGAACCCGCGGTCCACCGCGTACGCCTTGAGGCTGTAGACTGGTACGTTCTCCCGGTCAAGTTTCCGGGCGGTCCGGATGATTCCGGAGTACGGTTCCACGTAGAAGTCCCCGTCTCCGTCCTCCCCTCCCTGGAAGGTGTAGCTCAGCCGGCCGTTGGAGCCGGCATCTCTGTCGGAGGCGGAGATCTGCAGGACGCTGGTGTAGACGGGCGCGTCCTCGAACACGGTCCCCTGGTACACGTCTCGCATGAACTGGGGCGCATTGTCGTTGGCATCCAGGACGATGATCTCCACGTACGTCGTGTCCGACTTCTGAGGGATGCCGTTGTCCCTGGCGATGATGGCGAGCGTGTACGACGCCTGATCCTCGTAGTCGATCTCCGTCTGGGTAGTGATGGCGCCCGAGTCCTGGTCGATCCTGAACTGGGGGACGTTGTCCTCCATCACGTAGGTGATCCTGGCATTCTCGCCCGTGTCCTCGTCCGTGGCGCTGATGACGACCACGGTGGAGCCGATTGGACGGTCCTCGCTGATGGTCACTTGGTAGTTGGCGCTCTGGAACACCGGCCGGTGCGTGTTGGCGTCCGTGACGTTGATGAAGACCTGAGCGGTGTCTGAGCGCGTGCCGTCGGATGCGGTGACCGTCAGGACGTACTGCCGCTCCTGCTTGTAGTCGAGGGGCAGTGCCAGAGTGACCAGCCCCCCCCCGCTCTGGCTGGTGATGGCAAAGCGGTTCCGCGTGTTGCCGCTGGAGATCTGATACGTCACCACGCTGTTCACGTCCCGGTCCACCGCGGTCAGCGTGGCGACGCTGGTGCCCACCACGGCGTCCTCGTTGATCTTCAGGGCGTACACCTTCTCCGTGAACGTGGGGACGTTGTCGTTGACGTCGAGCACCGTGATGCTCACGCTTGCCGAGGACGACATCACCGGCACGCCATGGTCGCTCGCTTCCACGCCGAAGGAGTAGAACTCCGTGGTCTCCCGGTCCAGCTCCTCGCTCACGGTGATCCACCCGGTGCTGTTGTTGACGGTGAACGGGAAACTGGGGCCAGTGTCCGTCAGCCGGTAGTGCAGGCGGGCATTGTTGCCCGAGTCGGCGTCGATGGCTTGGATGTGGATCACCGAGTATCCAACGGCAACGTTCTCCAGGACGGTGGCTTGGAAGGGCGTGCTGACGAACATGGGCGCGTTGTCGTTCACATCCACCACCTGCACCACCACCATCCCGGTCCCGTTAATCAACGGGGGCCGTCCTCCGTCCTGCGCCTTGATCCGCAGGTTATACTCCCTGATCATCTCGTAATCCAGGGGGTTGATGACGTCGATGACGCCCGTGGGGGAGTGGATGTAGAACTGGCCCTTCACGTTCCCGCTGATGATGCTGTAGTGGACCTTGGCATTGTTCCCCTCGTCCTTGTCGCTGGCCTCCACCTGCGTCACCTTGGTGTTGACGGCCACGTTCTCGGGCACCTGGACCACGTAGCGCTTCTCGCTGAACTGCGGGTAGTTGTCGTTCTCGTCTTCGACGGAAATGTTGACGGTGGCGGTGGCGCTCCGGGGGCCAGGGTCTTTCCCCTGGTCGTTAGCCTCGACGATCAGCTGGTACTGGGACATCGTTTCTCGGTCGGGCCGCTCTCGGATCCTCACTAGACCGTTCCGCTGGTCGATTTCGAAAACGGTGTTCACTCCATCGCCGTTGACGATCTTGTAGATCATGTTGGCGTTGGAGGGCGCGTCTCCGTCTGTGGCTCTTATAGTCATGACTTCAAAGCCCACTTCCACGTTCTCCCGTATGCTAACGCGGTATTCGGTTTGCTCAAACACAGGCCCGTGATCGTTTGTGTCGCTCACCGTGACGGTGAGGTAAGTCGTGGCTGAACGCCTGGGGGAACCGTTGTCTGTCACCGTTACTTTAAAAACGTGGGTGTCTTTGATCTCTCTATCTAATGGCTGGAAGGTGGTAATGCTTCCCGTCTGTGGGTCTATGAGGAAAAAGTCGTTGGATCGGCTGTCGAATAATGCCTCCATACCGTACTCCAGCCTTCCCTCCTCCCCGTCGTCCGGGTCTGTGGCCTTCAGAGTGATAACGCGAGTTCCCGCTGCCTCGTTCTCCGGGACCGACACCTGATAGTTGGGCAGCTGGAACTGAGGGGACACGTTGGCGTTCCTGCGTCTTCTGCGGTTCCATTTGTCAGGCATTCTCTGAACGGTATCTGATAAAGATCCACGTCTCTCCGATGTCACGATCTGCACTCTCACGCGCACGGAGACGCGGTCACCGCGCAAAGCACAACGCAGAGACGGCGCGGTCCGTTCCCCACGCTCCAAACAAAAGTCATGACCCAAAAACAAATTCCCTTGAGCAAAAACCGCTTTTAGGTATTTTCCTGAACATTCAGAGGCAGTAAATATAACGTTTCGCGTAAAGGCCGGCAACAATTTAGATACATTCAACAGTAAACTACCTGCAGGAAGGCAGGAAGTATTATCTAGTTCTGTAAGATAATGGATGTCAATGTCTGGCTCACCTAATATGTTCTTTCGTCTGTATTTGATGAAACAATCCTGTCCGTGCACAAACACATTGAAACGTGTCAGCATGAAGGTTCCAGGTGATACAGATCCAACACGGAGGTAGACGGGCACCGGGTTCCTTGGTGCACGCGCACAGTCCACATTTTGGGATAAACGTATCACTCCCTCTTGCCATTCCACTTGTAAAAAGTTCTGAATGTATTTAGGAGTTAAAGTCCTGTCTACTTTGTACGTCCAACCAGGCCCAAGCGAAAAATTGGCCACAACGGTCCTCGGTTGTAACGTATCCGAAAGGTGCAATTCGAAACATCCCGTCAGCGGCACGTTGAATAGAATACCAACCCAGATCCAACACACGGACGATTCCATGGTTCAAAACTTCTCAATTCCATTCAAATTAATCCAACACACCTCTGCAAAAAAACATTAGCTTTCCTTCTCCCAACTCTTGGTCTCTCTTTAGTCCACCATTGCGAAGTTTTAATGAGGAAAAAAACAGTGTGTATCCATAGTATCCGAGGAGCGCAGCTGCATTATCCAACGGCAAGTTTTAAATGACTACAAAATGGCTCCGCGTCTCGCCTCCTCTGAGACTGCTTACCATAAGCCCGCTGAGCGGCGGGGAATCTCTCGCGGGGGGCTTTCTCATGGAGATTGGGAAGTGTCGGTAGAAGACGGTAGCAGTCACCGTGTATTGTCATTACAATGTAATATGCGTTTGCGCGTCGGCATTCCCTATTGAGTCTATCATGTCACAGAAGTTTGTCTATCACAGAAACTTGCTCCTTCTGTGTTTGAAAGTTTTGTTTTTAAGGTTCTGTGAGGTTTTACGTTTTTTTTTTTTTTTTCCATTTGATCCTGTGTTGAGGTTGATAAATTCAGATACATTTTTTGTTGTTGTCCTTTTTACATTATTGTGAGTTGTAAGACAATCATTGTATCTCGTTTGTTCTCATCGCAGTTATCACTTCTATTAGAAACAAACACGTTCTATATCAAATTTAATACAAAATAAGAGTCTGCTTCATCATATTGAACAAAATACGTGTTGGCCGAATGGGAAAACAATGTGTGAAATTGATTTGACCATGAATGCGTTGATTCGAACTAATGACCCGGGAGAAACGGAATCAGACAGAGGCGGTCATCCAAGCGCAAGCATGGGTAAGGTGGCGCGTGAACTTAGCATAAATTGAACTACAACGCCCTCTTGTGGCGGGAACCGCTTGCGGAGATGCCGTCGGCCTTTGAGCCTGAAAAAATACAACGTTTACGTATATCATTAAAACTGTGCAATGTTTATCCAATTGTGCTTAATTTACATTTTTTAAGTATTGAAAATTATGTAGATAATGCATATTTTTGTTCAGAATAACGCACGTCTCCATCCAAAACCATCAGTAAGACCAAACCCAAAAGGCACTGTTGTTTCCATAGTTCTTGTGAATAATTTTTCCTTTAAAAATCTTATGTCACAAATTTCAAAATCAACACATACATGATGTATAAACAGAAGAGCTCAATTCTAAATTATCAAGGTATTTTACAAATATCTGGATTTAGAAAACAGGATTTTGACCTGACACGCCTTACCAGATCTAAACGCAGTGAACACAGAGGGAAAGTCACTTAATACCACAGAGGAAGAGGTGTACGTGTCAGCACCAGAGAATACAACTGCAACCCTCTTCCTGAATTCACATCTACATAATAATATAGAATATAATATCATAACTCAATAAAATCATCATATCAAAATAACTCATAATCCATTGCATCATATAGTAACGATATCTCATCATTCCTATGAGTTTAATATTGTTTTATGTCTCTGGTTGACAGCAGGTTCAGATTCAGGCATGCTTCTCTCTCTATTTTGTGGCCCTCTACAAGTACGATTCTGAAGGATCTCATCCTCCAGAACCCCTAAGGGAACAGTCGAAGCCCTGAGGGAGGATTGGGGGGTGGTTGCTGGAGGGGGTCTGGTTTAGCTGGCTGGTTCTGGGCTGTGGTGCTCTTTGTCAGTGTACACCTCCCTGGCCCGGTCCCTGCCCAGCTGCAGAGTGTGTTCACTGGGTCCCAGACGCACGATCTTCCCACTGCCCAGACACTCGTCCCCGCGGTACAGCACCGCAAACTGGGGGGGTAAAACACACACCAGCCGAGTTAGCGGAAGCAAAGGTTTCTACTGGGATGTGAAAACCATCACAAGACTGACATGACCGTTGATGACCTCGCTGTCTTCTGGAGCCTGCCCAAAGTTAGTCAATTGTGCCTGTGCACACACACACACACACACACACTATCATTCTCTCACTTAAAACACACACACACGGCATGGTTCTGGCTGGGTTCCCAGAGGGTCTGATAAACGAGGCTGTATTGTTTCTGGGAGCAGGGGGTTATGGGATAGCACAGCCAGAAAGAGAGTTAATCCCAGCCTGGACGAGGCCCTTTGTCTGGTGACTGAGCCTATTGCAAACCTGACAGAGACGCCACACACACACACACACCAATCAAAAACACACGCACGCACACTTTCCCACATACACACTCTCTCTCAGCACACTCTCTCTCTCTCTCTCTCACTCTCTCACACACACTCTCTCACTCTCTCTCTCTCTCACACACACTCTCTCTCTCTCTCTCTCTCTCACACACACACACACACACACTCTCTCTAGCACATACACACACGAAACACCAGTAATGTAGCTAGCACAGTGGGACAAACAGCTCAACTTGAAACAGATTTGCTACAACATCTGAGCTACATTTGAGCTACAACATTTGAACTACAACATCCACACACACACATACACAGACACACCATAACCATTATCCGGTTCAGTTTGACCGTCAGAGTGTTCCTCCTTCTATTTTAGATCCAAACTTTCTTGTTTTCTGTTTTGAGTTTCTACACTTCTACACAGGGGCGTGACCTCTGCGTTTCCATGGTGATGGGGGCGTGGCACGTACCTGTCCTGGCGTCAGGGCTCTCATTGGCTGAGCCAGCATGATCCAGACTGAGCCGTCCATGTTGAGGGTGACGGTACAGGGCACTGAGGACACACAGGATCCACCAATCAGACGCCATCTCAGCACCACCACGGAAACACGGTATCTACACACGCTGTTACTATCATTACAACTGTGGTTATGACTAATTAGGACTGTTAACCCTTGTGCTGCCTTCGGGTCACATGACCAAAAGGTTCATAACGAACCATCGTTGTGTTTACCCAATTTTACCCAATACAAAAACATTTTTTTTAATTTTTTTTACCTTCGCAATGTGGGGGGTCTGAGATAGCCCAACGGTTAAAAGAAAATGCTTCACTTTGTTTTAGTATGCGGTAAAGTTGTTGCAAACGACGGTGGGTCACAATGACTGATGGGTCAGAATGACCCGAGGAGAACACAAGGGTTAATATGACACATCATGACTGTCATTATGACAATCTATACATGCAAACATAACATCATAACAGCATAATAACTAAGCATTTCCAGCTGGTTATAAGCAGACAGTAAGAGAGACTCAGCAGAGACGTACTCAGGGGCATCTGGTGCAGGAAGCGGAAGTGACACTCCATCATCTGTGTCCGGACCAGGTCCTGGGGCGGGTCCACCGTGATCCAATGGAATCGGTCGGTCCGTAGCGTGTCCCGGAACAGAGCCGGGTGATTGGTGGTTGGACCCTGGCACGTCACAGAGAGATCAGACGTGATTGGACGATGCGTTACAAGATACACAACAGGATATTACACAATAGGACAGGATTAAGACACTGCTGTTCTCATCAAAATGTTGTTCTGCTCAAAGTTTTATTTTACTGTAATCTACTGTGTACTTACGACTACACGTAACTTTATTCTCATTTGACTATTACAACTGTCCACTGTTCTGAATTGACTGTGCCTCATTGCATTGACATCTACTCTGCTCTCTCTCTCTACTGTTCATCCTCTCCTCTCCTGTCTCTCTACTGCCTCTCTACTCACCACAAACACCTCTCTAGTAGTGATGTCCTTGTCCACCACAAACCAGGGGTCTCTCTGCCCTCCTATCCTGGCTCTCTGCCCCAGGGTCAGAGTGAACCAGCCTGGGGAGGAGGAGATGGAGGAGGAGAGGGAAGAGAAGGAGGAGAGGGAGGAGAAGGAGGAGAAAGAGGAGGAGAGGGAAGAGATGGAGGAGAGGGAGGAGGAGAGGGAGGAGGAGATAGAGGAGAGGGAGGAGAGGGAAGAGAGGGAGAAGAGGGAGGAGAGGGAGGAGGAGAGGGAGGAGAAGGAGGAGGAGAGGGAGGAGGAGAGGGAGGAGGAGAGGGAGGAGGAGAGGGAGGAGGAGATGGAGGAGAGGGAGGAGAGGGAGGAGAGGGAGGAGAGGGAGGAGGAGAGGGAGGAGAAGGAGGAGGAGATAGAGGAGGAGAGGGAGGAGAGGGAGGAGAGGGAGGAGGAGATGGAGGAGAAGGAGGAGAGGGAGGAGAACGACAAGAGGGAGGAGAGGGAGGAGGAGAGGGAGGAGAAGGAGGAAGAGAGGGAGCAGAGGGAGGATGAGATGGAGGTGAGAGAAGGAGGAGAGTATTTTATGACATTCAACACAGGAAGTTAAGATGTTCTACTCAAGAAGTTGTGTTGTTCTAGAATGTTCTCTCCGATCTCTACCTTTATGTTCTCCCATGATCTTCCCGTCCACGATGGAGACAAAGTTCCCTGGCTTGGGTTCCAGATACTGATGTTAGAAACACAGTTAGACACTTTACAAACGTTGGTATTGTGTTGAAAGGTGTATCATTTTCCACTACTATGATCTTATAGTAAAGGATAGCACATTTGAGTATATAACTGTATAGTTTAGTACAGTACATTATGATATGGTATAGTATAGTACAGTATTAGTTGGCTATACTATTCACATAGGAAGTATTGAGTGATGAATCTTTACCTCCAAAATGAAGTCCTCAAAGTTCCTCTCTCCGATGAAACAGATTCCCATACTCTGGAAACAGACACACTTTCAGCTCCTCAGCCTTCCACCCACACAATACTTAATACACTTCAGTTTACATTCAGAATTGACTTCATACAGTTTTTAGTTTACTGCTCTTGTGTTCTGTCTTGTGCATTATGGGAAAAATAAAAATAAACCTATCACTAACTCATTTAGCTACATTATGGGCACAGCAAATTTGAGGCTTTCCACAAACCAACATCTCAACTACATTAACTGTCGTTTTTAGTTTTGACTTGATCATATCCAGCATGATGAGATCATGGCTCAGCGTCGCCCCCCTGTGGCAGGATGAATGACCTGCAGGAGCTCCAGGAGCATCTCCAGCCCTCTCACCTCCTTCTTCTTCAGAACGTGCTGGAAGCCCGCCTCGGCCGCCATCTTCTTCACGTAGTCCTTGGTGAGCCCAGCCAGCGGGAACACGGTACGCCGCAAAGCATCCTGGGAGATCTGGCTGAGGAAGAACGTCTGGTCCTTCACAAGGTCCGCCCCCTGGTGCAGCTTCACCGCTGCCATGGAAATGGGCATGCGAGGAACAACACAGGTGTGTTAATCAACGCTAGAGTCAGCTGAATGACTGCATTAGAACACTAGGAGAAGGGAGGAGAGCTGGAGAGAGGAGAGGTGTAACAGAACAGGAAATGACACAATCTGGTCTTACGTCGTCTGATCTCGAAGCGATCTCGGAAGAGAGTTGTGAGCGGGGCCGCGCGTTTCTGCAGGAACACCTCGTCATCTTCCTGCGACGTTCTGGCATAGTGACCCGTCGCCATGGCATCAGCGCCTAGATACGAAAACAACAAACTTCTTAGGCCGGTGTTGTAAATAAGAAATCATTTTTAACTGTTCTAACTTGGATTGCCTTCATAAGAATATTTATGGTTAAAAAGGATGTTACTGACATTGATCTGGGGTGAATGCTGGGTTTAGTGTGTCTGTGTGTGTGTCATCACAACCTTCATTACAAACCCAAAGAGTTGACAGCATACTGGAAGAAGTGGTTGAATTTAATATGCTTGTTACAGAGTATGTCTGGATTAGGGGTCCGCCCTCTTTCATATTCCTTCAAGAGCTTGCTGAAAAGGAGAAGGCAAAACGTATTCAGACCTGAAAGAAAAAACTGTATGGTCGGCCTACTAGAGCTATATATAAAACGATAAGATTGAGCAAGTCTGCGCAGCACTGTCACTTGTTACCTGAACACTTCATGCCAGTACTCCTTGACATAGGAGACCTGGTGGAAGGGAATATCCAGGGCCTGGCACACCTTGTACGCGTCTTCGCAGTCTTTCTCCGAGTTACACACCCCCTTCTCATCTAAAGAGTCCCAATTCTTCATAAACACGCCCGTGACATTGTAACCTTCAAATGACAACACTCATTACTTGACAATATTATCTGACAACCGACAAAGCCAGAGGGATTTTTTTTTAAGGACACGGTGTCATGTTATACAACGGAATGATATGTACTATTTTAAACGAGTTAAGTTAGCTAACAGTGTGGACTTTCCTACCTTTTCGCTTAAGTACAAGCGCCGTGACAGAACTGTCAACTCCGCCCGACATCGCGCACACGATATGTCTCAAAACACCCATGTTGTTTTTTGTTACCAAGATAGGAACATTAACGGGTGATTTTCCAACATGTTAGATAACAGCGATTCATTTTTAGAGATACAAGCAGCCATATTATCACTGGTCCATTCCAAAATAATGTTCGACTGGAAACAAGTCACAATCGGTTACATAGTACCGGCATTCCGTCGTCTCTCAGTCACGGTAACACTGTAATAAACACAGCGGTGTTGACTTCTGCACAAATAAGCAACAAAGGCAAGGTAAGTGGATATAATCCATTACGAAATGCATAATATTTTACGTAAAACGCATTTTAATACGGTTAAATTAAAATTCACAAGCCAGACAAGAAGCTATCTTACAACTTGTAAAGAGGTTTGCGGTTTAAAGATTTGTTATGTTTATCAACGTGGCCAGAACTGTTACCTTTTTCTGAGAGTTTGGCTTGACCACGGTATGCCATCACATTACGTTGTTATTCAGTTATACATACGTAATTAACTTATGTAACATTACATCGAGTATGGTAACTTTACAGGATCATTTTCAATGCACTTTATTTTATAATTTATGGAATGTTGTTAAAGGGACAGACTGAGGCATTGCCTAAAAGGTTTGGCCCATCAGATCACTTCAACCCTCCCTATCCTTTCTGTCTCTATTTCTTCCCTGTCTCTCTGTCCTCCCTCTCCTTCTTTCATTGTTTTCCTCCCTCTCCTTTCTCCCTCTCCCCCCCCCCCCCAGCATGTCTGTGGAGGAAGTCACCCTGCAGCTGCTGCTTGAGGCCAGGGAGACGGTGATGTCCAGCCCCCTGGGAGTCCTCCACACTCCCATGATCCCCTGGGCCCAGACTTCCCTGCCCCTCCCCACCCCCTGCCATGCACACATCAAGCTGGAGAACATGCAGAGAACAGGTCAGATCCAATACCCAGAGGGCTTCACGGATTAAACAAAGTTAACAGCTTTGACTTTTGACAAGTTGGATAAAAAGCGATCTTGATTCACAGGCTCTTTCAAGATCAGAGGGGTGGCCAATCAGTTTGCGAGGAGACCACCGGGTGGCAAATTTGTCACCATGTCAGCTGGGAATTATGGGAAGTCGTTTGCATACGCCTCCAAACACTACGGGAGTCAGGGGAAGGTAGTGATGCCGGACTCCGCCCCTCTCTCCAGATCCACTCTCATACAGGTCAGACTCCGCCCCTCTCTCCAGATCCACTCTCATACAGGTCAGACTCCGCCCCTCTCTCCAGATCCACTCTCATACAGGTCAGACTCCGCCCCTCTCTCCAGATCCACTCTCATACAGGTCAGACTCCGCCCCTCTCTCCAGATCCACTCTCATACAGGTCAGACTCCGCCCCTCTCTCCAGATCCACTCTCATACAGGTCAGACTCCGCCCCTCTCTCCAGATCCACTCTCATACAGGTCAGACTCCGCCCCTCTCTCCAGATCCACTCTCATACAGGTCAGACTCCGCCCCTCTCTCCAGACTCCGCCCCTCTCTCCAGATCCACTCTCATACAGGTCAGACTCCGCCCCTCTCTCCAGATCCACTCTCATACAGGTCAGACTCCGCCCCTCTCTCCAGATCCACTCTCATACAGGTCAGACTCCGCCCCTCTCTCCAGACTCCGCCCCTCTCTCCAGATCCACTCTCATACAGGTCAGACTCCGCCCCTCTCTCCAGATCCACTCTCATACAGGTCAGACTCCGCCCCTCTCTCCAGATCCACTCTCATACAGGTCAGACTCCGCCCCTCTCCAGATCCACTCTCATACAGGTCAGACTCCGCCCCTCTCTCCAGATCCACTCTCATACAGGTCAGACTCCGCCCCTCTCTCCAGATCCACTCTCATACAGGTCAGACTCCGCCCCTCTCTCCAGATCCACTCTCATACAGGTCAGACTCCGCCCCTCTCTCCAGATCCACTCTTATACAGGTCAGACTCCGCCCCTCTCTCCAGACTCCGCCCCTCTCTCCAGATCCACTCTCATACAGGTCAGACTCCGCCCCTCTCTCCAGATCCACTCTCATACAGGTCAGACTCCGCCCCTCTCCAGATCCACTCTCATACAGGTCAGACTCCGCCCCTCTCTCCAGATCCACTCTCATACAGGTCAGACTCCGCCCCTCTCTCCAGATCCACTCTCATACAGGTCAGACTCCGCCCCTCTCTCCAGATCCACTCTCATACAGGTCAGACTCCGCCCCTCTCTCCAGACTCCGCCCCTCTCTCCAGATCCACCCTCATAGAAGTCAAGATGAGGATCCATGTAGAGACACAAACACCAACATAACCACAGTAACCCTCCCTGTTTCCTGCAGAGTTTGGGCGTGGCAGTGGAGCGAGTGCCTACTTCCTGTCTCTTGGGCGCAGTGAGACGCTGTGTCCAGGAAGACAACTTTTCCTTCCTGCACTCCTATGATGACCTGGACCTGGTGGCTGGACATGCCAGGTAGCCCTTTACTCTGACTGTGTTGCTCACTGAAGTTTAGGGGGAAAAAGTTTAGAAAGCAAAAAAAAAAAAAAGGTTAAGGTTGGAGAAAAAGAATTCAACGTAGATTTTTTTTTTTTTAAGAGGTTTAGAAAAATACTTTTCTACAAGTTCAAAAATAAATTTTATAAAAAAGTTTCCAAAACACTGGAAACGTTTGGTGTCGTGTTGTGTGAAAATATATATTAAAAATATAAGAATATTTGCCAAAAAACGGCTGATATTTTCTGAAAAAAGTACATTCTGGAAAAGACAAAGGGAGTTAGCATGTCGACATGACTGGGAATAGAGACATTCCTGATCACCCACGGCCACATATGAGGGAGAAGTTCAAAATTGTCGGTGTCAAAAAGGATTCCTGGCAAATGTGCCACGTATCTATAGTGTTTCTTTGTATTAGTGTCTTAATATGAGGTAGTAATTGCTACTTTTAACTACGTCTAAAATACGTCTTTACTTGAGTGAAAAAGTGTAGTCTTTTTAAACATGAGAGTATCTGTACTTCTACTTGAGTGAAGGATGTGTGTACGTTTGCCATCTCTGGTGTGTAGTGAGTGAAGGATGTGTGTACGTTTGCCTTGTAGTGTCGGTCTGGAGATTCTGGAGCTGCTGCCAGCCCCTGAGGTGGTGGTGGTGTGCTGTGGGGGGGGGGCCTGCTGGCGGGCGTGGCTGCCGCACTCAAGCTATCTGGCTGCAGCTCCACCAGGGTCTACGGAGTCGAACCTGAAGGAGGTAGGACTGCCCTTACTGGTCTCTACTGGTGCTATACTCTACTGGTCTATAGTCACTCTATACTGGACTCTACTGGTCTAGTACAGTGTGTGTGTGTGTGTCTAGCCTGCACCATGTACAGAAGCTTCATCCAGAACAAGCCAGTAGGGATGGACGCAAGGAGCATCGCCTCAGGACTAGCTCCACCCTCCGCAGGTGCGTCTTCCGACAAGACACGCACAAATCAAGTTCACCCAACACGCTTGCACATGAATGGATCAGGTGTGTTTGGTTAGTGTGTACATGCGGCCCTCAGGTACCCTCCCCTACGAGCTGTGCCGGCGCTACGTGGAGGATGTCGTCCTGGTGACGGACGAGGAGATCAAGGCCTCCGTCTGTGCCCTGTACGCGGCGGGGCTGGTGGTGGAGCCGTCCGGCTCGGCAGCTTACGCCGCCTTCGTCAACAACAGGATCCCGGACGTGGAGGGGAGGAGGGTGGTGGTCTTCCTCAGCGGGGGGAATATCGGCAGGGACGAGCTCGCCAGCTTCCCAGGATGAGTCACCATGACGACAGCTTGCCAGCTTCCCAGGATGAGTTACCGTGACAACAGTGACACCGATCAGTTCCGTACGATGTAGTATTAGATGGCGAGAGAGTTGCGGTTCATTCTGCTCTCTGTCGGCTCCCATGGTGCCTGAATCAGCATCTTTCCATCACTGACACTCATCAAGGGTCTCTGTCCAACAGGAGGTTATGACAGTGAAGGTGCAGGCATGAATGACTCTTCTCTAATGAACTAAAATCAATAAAGTAAAATGTAAAGTTTTTATATAATTCTCATTTAACACTAATAAAACTTGATATTGCATGCTCTCCATATCCTCTTGATTAGCTGTTATCCTGTTTTCTTCAATCACATGACCATCGAATACACTTCACACAAAGATATGAACAAGGTAAAATATAAAAATTCAGTTTATTTGAGTCACATTTGGAAACAAGATTTTTGATGGAGACCAGCCTTTTAACGTCTGCAAGAAGTAGAAGGGAACCAGACCAAGTCCAAATGATCATATATACACAATGTGGTATGCTGGACATGTTGATTGTTGCTACAGAGAGATACCCTCCTGTTGGTTTACCCTCCAACCCCGCTCCTGGAGAGATACCTTCCAAGGCGGGTAGATCTCCAGGAGCAGGGTTTGAGTGTTACCCTCCAGGGGGTAGATCTCCAGGAGCAGGGTTTGAGTGTTACCCTCCAGGGGGTAGATCTCCAGGAGCAGGGTGGGGCAGCCTGGCTGTGGGGTCAGTTCTGCATAACATCTTTAGTTGCCATCCTGCAGACAACAGCATCCAGTAGACTACCACACTCTTGGGGGGGAACTTTGTAAAGCTGGAAGGAGGGGGCGAGAAGAGAGGAACAGGGGGAGGGAAAGAGGAAAGAAGAGGGAGGGGTAAAAGGTAGAACCATAATTTGTCTCTGAATTGATCATTGATCATTACATTTTATAAGTTTCAAACACAGAAACGTCTGTCCAGCTAGCTACCCACTGGCACACCAACCTTCTTGATCTTGGCCGAATCTGTCAGAGAGGAGACGTGCTCCACGGGCATCTGCTGCCCTGCTACCATGGCAACCACGTCAGCCAGCAGCCGAGCTTCCCCCCCTCGTGCACCAGCACCACGAGAACGCACTCGTCTCCGTCCGAGATGCCGAACCTTTTAAACGCCTCGGAAATCTATAGAGAAAGGAGACGGAACGAAAGGCCTGCAGCAGTTAGACAAAACAATATACAATAATGACACTTGGCGTGTCTACGCAATATGTACTATATAGATGTACAGTACACACTTACACTATTAGTAGGTAGAAGATTGAAAATGATTTCTGAATACAAGCTCTTGGTCTTCATCTTTCCGATCTTGTGCAAGTGAACAGCCTTGTTGGTAGCTATAAGCACTTGAAACGGATCCACAATCTAAGCATAGAGGCATTTAGGTTAACTACATCAACATAGTATACAGTAAGTCATTATCTCATGCCTAAACAACAAAAATAGCAACATTAACTTCAAAGTTGATTTAACTTAAAAATAGGACTATTGTATTATTTATTCGTAAGCTTGCTAGGTGACCTAGCTTGTACCTGTACAACTTACCATCGTTGGGTTTATCAAGGCACCCTTGATTAGTCCATCAACTGCATTTTTTCTCAAATCTACGGCGTTTTTGACATCTTTAAAAAGTAACTGAGTCACGGTGAACTCTGGAAAGAGCTCAAGTTGTTGAGTTAAGTGCATCATTCAAAAGAAAACTTAAACGACTAGGAGAAATGACGATGAACGTCTGATAAACATTTCGCTACACTTCCAGCAAGAAGATGGGGGACCAGTCATAGTGTTGCACAGCTCGTTGTTGTAAATGTTCCGCTTTTGAATTATTGGTCAACGAGAAACATTTACTCTAATACTGAGCATTCATAGTCAGAATAATCGTATCGCGATAGTTATTACGGATACCACTGATATTTTGTTCGTATATGGAAAAAAACGCTAATGTTTTGTACTTGCACGGAAGTTATATCAGTAAACGTTCCGCTTCGGAATATTTTCTTTTGATGGACCAGCCAGCTGTCGAAATCAAAACTCATCCGTTCGTCTGTGGACTGGACGAAGTTGCTCTCATCTGCTTTATCATTTCTCGAATTAAATTATAGAATAGTATGTGAAACTAAGTATTATGTAGTGTGCACGGAATAGCAAAAGATAACGTTAGATATTTGGAGGCGGATTGTAGTAGGCTACGTCGTTCACTATGGAGAAATTCGAAGGGTATATTTTCACAGCTCTTTGCAGCACCAACTTTTTGGTTTCTTGTCTGCTGTTCTCCAAAATAACCCGAGAGCAGAGACAGCCGTACATGGATGAGATATTCCACGTCCCACAAGCCCAGAAATACTGTCACGGGAAATTCAACGAGGTACGGTATTCGTGTCTGTTTTTACTTGTTGCTACTATAGCTACCCTCTCTGTGCGTCGGATTAACAGTCTTCGAAATGGCGCGACAGATTGCTAGATCTTTTTTAAACTACATCTAAGCCCCATCATCCCCGACTCGTCCAGATCAGTCCATCATTAGTGCCCTTGTTCCTGAAAGCATTGTGTTGACAGACTAGCTAAAGTATCGGCCTAGCTAACTAACTCCGATAGCATCTGTCATCACAGGCCTTCTGCTGTCATGCAGCGGGCTTTCCTCAAGCTACGCTATAGTTTCTTATTTATCCTCCTGCTAAACGTCAAACAGCAGTTGGCTCTCAGTACGGTAGCTTAAACCCCATTTATACAACTAGGTATTTATCTGCGTGAGGTTTGTTTGCTGGCGGGGGAAATCAGACTGAATACTGCTCTCTGGTTCACTATAAGGCTTCTCTTAAGTCACATTAATCGAGTACATTCTATCCTTCTCTCAACCTCCCTCCTCTCCCCCTCCCCCCCCCTCCAGTGGGACCCCATGATCACCACTCTCCCAGGTCTGTACCTGGTGACAGTGGGGGTGATTAAGCCCATGGTGTGGCTGGCCGACCTCTCGGGGAAGGTGGTGTGTTCCACTGCCATGCTGCGCTTCGTCAACCTGCTCTTCAACTGTGGCAACCTCTACCTGCTCTACCTTCTCACCTGCAGGCTGCACTTCCGGGACAAGGTAACCACGTTTAGAAACAAGAGAATATATGGAAATAAATACATGAAATACCAAATCAGATTAGATCATCAGTGTTGCCTTATCTAAGGGCATGTTCTTGCCTTAGAACCAAATACAGACCGTTCCTTGACTCTTTTATTCCCCTTAGTATTAGCTAGACTTTGCTCCTTTTGTATAGAGTTAGTCCACATATTTAAGCTTTCAATATTCCTATATGTTTAATGTATGCACCTCCCTGCCAAAGTAAATTCCTTGTTTGTGCAAACATTCATGGCAAATAAAATCCCTTCTGATTCTAACCTCCCAAAAATACTATCAGAATTTAATAGAATGCACTTTTAATTCTTGATCTTCTATGCTCTATGTCACTTTGGATTAAAGCTAAAGTATGAAACTGTTACATGTAAACTCACTGTGGCTGTGTTAGTGTTGTTTATTTCTTATTAGTTGTTGTTGTTCCAGCTGCACGGTGCTCCCCGCAGGGTGCTGTCAGCCCTGTCTCTCTCCACCTTCCCTGTGCTCTACTTCTTCAACTTCCTCTACTACACCGACGGCGGATCTACTTTCTTCATCCTGTTCGCCTACCTCATGACGCTGTACGGCTGCCACGGCGCCTCGGCACTCCTCGGAGTGTGCTCCGTGTTCTTCCGCCAGACCAACATCGTCTGGGTGGCGTTCTGTGCTGGCACGCTCGTGGCGAACAGAATGGACGAGGCCTGGAGGGCGGAACACACCAAGAAGAAGGACGACAAGTCGCCCGGCACCCAGGTCCCTCTGTCTGTCAGCGGGGCGAGGAGAGTGATGCGTTTCCTGTTTGACTTCCTGACCTCGACCCACCAGCTGAGGGCCGTGCTGCTGGTGGCGTGGCCGTATGGCGGCGTGGCGCTCCTCTTTGTGGCGTTCGTGTTTCTGAACGACGGCATCGTCGTGGGAGACCGCGGGAGCCACGAGGCGTGCCTCAACTTCCCCCAGCTCTTCTACTTCCTGTCCTTTGCTCTCTTCTTCTCCCTCCCCGTGTCGCTGTGTCACCACCGCGCCCTGCGCTTTCTGCAGAGCTTGCGGAGGCGGCCCCTCCTCTACCTGCTCCTCTCCGGCCTGGCCCTGCTCCTCGTCTGGAAGTTCACCTTCGTACACAGGTACCTGCTGGCTGACAACAGGCACTTCCCCTTCTACGTGTGGCAGCGTGTGTTCCAGAGGCACGCGGCCGTGCGCTTCCTCCTGGTTCCTGCCTACGTGTTTGCGGGCTGGAACCTTCTAGACTGCCTGCGCTCCCGCTCGCTCTTCTGGGTCCTGGCCTTCCTGGCCTGCCTGCTGGCCTCCTGTGTGCCCCAGAAGCTGCTGGAGTTCAGGTACTTCATCATCCCCTACCTGATGTTCCGCCTGCACATGCCCCTCCCCTCTCTGCCCCGCCTGCTGCTGGAGCTCCTCCTCCACGCGCTGGTCAACGCCGCCACGCTCTACCTCTTCATCAACAACACCTTCCACTGGCCCAACAGCTCAGACATACAGAGGTTCATGTGGTGAACCTGCTTCATTTCCCGCCCCCTTGCTGGGACTCAGGACCAATCATAACCCGGTGTGGAGGTACAAGACTGTCTCCAGAGAAACAGGGTTTGGTTGTTGTGACCTGACTCCTCCTCCCTGTGGAACAGATGGATGGAAGGATTCCTGTCACACTGTATAGAGTGCGATCATTACTTTTTTTTATTGCTAATAATTGTGTTCAACTAGTGCTGGAAGGGTAGTTTATGACCAACATTAAGATTTTAGATCAAATTAATACAAATTGTTTTGGGGGTTGGTGAGGGAACTTTAAATAAATAAAATCTAAACCCAACATCCTTGTGACCCTGGGAAGCTACACCTTCCTGTATTTCCCTCGACCCCAGCTGTAGCTAAGCTCATCCAACACATCCACTAGCTCATTAGAAGTTGGTGTGATAGATTAGCATTGAAGCAGAAACCAACAGGAAGGTCTTTCTCCAGGAGAATCTGGAAGATATGGCTATGTTTGCGCTGAGAACAGAGGCAGAGACCAAACTGACCAGTGGTAAGACAAAGCAGGAATGTGTGTTTTGGTAAAATAAAAATAAAAAATGCTTTATAAACAAATAAATTACAATAAATCATCAGTTTGCCCAAAATTGTTTTACATTATAATTCTATGTATATATAACTTGGTAGTCTGCTCTCTCACAGAAAATACATTCTTTGGGGAACCCTTCGTTAATGTGTGTGGAACACTACAAACGCGTAAGGAAACCTTTTCTAGACAGAACTCGGACAACTTGCCTTTGATGAAACCTCGTTTCCAAAGGAACGTCTACAGAACAGCTACTCATCACAATCAGCTGTGTTGAGTTTCGGTTCTACCGAGAGGAGGCAGCCAGTAAATGTATTGGAGAAAGTCCTGGTTCAGACCTTTATACACCGATAAGGACAACGCTCTTTTTTAACACCAGTGAGCTCGGTGTCTCCAAATTGACGACCAGCTTTCCGTTTTGTTGACGTTTTATTTGTGAAGCGTCCACTTCCCTTGAATATTGTTTTCCAGCTCTAACTGGAGAGATGACTTTCTGTGGCTCGCGCACGCCACGTGCTCTAGTCACCTGTGTTTACATTGACGTTAATGACGACACACAAAAGTGACGTTGTGATGTAGGCTACAATTAGTTGACGTGGGTTTTTTTTGTCTTTCAATTTGAATTATCTAAATATCAGCCTTACGCTCCCTTGATTAATGTGTGGGTGTTACCCGATAACCGCATATTTGGATCTATTTCTTTCACTTTGACAGTATTGCTTTGACAGTATTACTCAACTGTTGCGGCCAGGTCGAATCTGTTATTATTAGTTTGAATTATTTTGTTAAATTATTATTTTCTTTGACTGTTATCCGTTATTTTCCCGTCTGCGTCCTAACCTGCCCCGTGATCAAGTGATGCTCTTCACGCAATAAACGATTCTTGTCTAATGTTCAATGACCCTTAAATACCACTAGGTGGCAATACAATACCAGAGGATTTCCCTGTCTTAAATAGCCCGCACGTCGGTGCTCCTGTTTGTGTGTGGCACGGCACCCCTATGGTGGCACCATAGGCGATTTTACCGCGGGAGCAGGGGGGGGATTTGCACCCGTACTGTTGGGATGAAAAAATTTACATTTTCAAATTGATGTAAAAAAAACGATTGAATGTTTTTAGAACATTTTTAAGTGATGTCAGAGTTGTATATTCTATCATGGTTTGTTGTACTCTAATGATTCATTTGACAATTTTAAGATCTAGTGTTAAAAAATATAATAATCACTACCCTTGGCACCCCCAGTTTTAAAACCAAGAATAACGCATTCATATTTCGTGTGCGTTGCATGTGTGTATATTCTGCATGTTTATGTGTGTGTGTTTGACACAGAGCTGTTGCACAGCAACAGTGGTGGTTAGTTGTGTGTCACTGGTGACCTGGTGAGTCAGCATTTCCCATTACTGGAAGAAAAAAAATCACTTGAAACTGAAAATCGAAACCTTTGTCAGACTCCATCTCCTCTCTCCTGCAGCCCTCTGTTTCACCAAGCCCACCACCAGCTACTGAGGAGCAGGCCGCGGGCTGCACCACCAGCACTTCTCATCCAATTATTCTTATCAGTATACAGCGTACACAGTATATAACCACATGAGTACTAAGAACTAACAGCTAGTGAAGACTGGTCCTGCAAGGTTCAGTCTTAGTCAGCAAATGAAGCTGCATCTGCAAACTCCTACACTACGCTGCATGGACAGGAAATGACATCAGGACGAAAGCAGTGTGGAAGAAGCCGCAGTTGTAGGGCTCGGGGGTGGGGGAAGGGAATTGAAAGGTCAATTCTGATTCATCCCAGCTTTCAGTTACACCAGCATCAGACACTAACAGCCCCCATCACCCACCTAGCAGACATGCCAAGCTGGAGCTGGAAAATGTGCAACACAGAGAGATGTAGCTCTGTCACCTTGTCTCGTCTTTGGCCCAGTGGTTCTCAATCCTGGTCCTCGGGACCCCCTGCCCTGCATGTTTTAGACGTTTCCCTCCTCAAACACACCTGATTCAAATTAATGGGTCGTTATCAGGCCCATTTATTTGAATCAGGTGTGTTGGAGCAGGGAAATATCTAAAACATGCAGGGCAGGGGGTCCCGAGGACCAGGACTGAGAACCACTGTCCTAGACCAGCGCTGCCTACCCTGTTCCTGGAGAGCTACAATCCTGAACGTTTACATTCCAACCCTCATCCAGCACATGTGACATCAACAAAGATCTGGTTGATTAAATGAATCCTGTTTGATGCAGCTGGGGTTGGAGTGTAAACCTACAGGAGGGTGAATGTCCAGCAGCAGAGGTGGGCAGCTCCGGTTGAGATGTTTTCCTGCTCCAACACACCTGCTTCAAATGAGAGCTTGATGAATGACCCAGTCATTTGAACCAGGTGTGTAGGAAGAGGAAAACGTGGAACATGCAGGGCAGGGTGTCTCCGGGGTTGAAGATTATCTGGTTCAATCCCCCCCCCCTCGTACGTTGCCTGACATCAGTGTCTGTGAAAGTAATACATTACTGTAGCTGCTTCATAAACAAAATACACACACACATGCTATATATATCTATGAATCTGTTGTTAAATAAAGTTGATAAAATATCAATGAAACCAAGACAGGAGAATAGTTTCATAATGGTACTCTAATGTTGAAAACACAAAGAGGATTGTGCAACATTATCTTTTACATACTGCAAGCATAGACAGTATGTGCAGTGTTGTGCAATTATTATCTACAGCTTTTGTATGAGTTTAGGTTGGTTGAGGGGCAGTTTTATGGGTGTATGTGAAGCCCACTGTGACGTGCTTGCGTGTAAAAAGGGCTATACAAATACATCTAATTTGATGAGTGAAATCTGTGGATATTACTTTCAGAGTTTTACAATAGTATTTCTTGTCCCGAACTGAAATTGAAACTTCAGTCATATAGACTGAGAGACAAAGAGATAAGATAAGATAACGTATACCTGCATTCGTCCCACAATGCGGAAATTCAAGCATTACAGCAGCAATGTGGTCAGAGGAGTATATAAAGAAAGAAGTAAAAAAATGTGTACAATATATAATAATACAAAGATAACACTAGTTGCATATGGACAGATAAATATAAATATTGCACAGTAGTTTGCACTTTAAGTGTGTCCATGAGTTATTTACAGTGGTTGAGTCCTGTGTGTGTGTGTGTGTGTGTGTGTGTGTGTGTGTGTGTGTGTGTGCAGAAGTGCTGGGTGTACAGTCTCACAGCAGCGGGAAGGAAGGACCTGCAGTACTGCTGCTTCACGCACTAGGGTAAAGGAGCCGGTCGCCAAAGGAGCTGCTCAGTGCAGAGACAGACAGAGTCCTGCATAGGGTGGGATTCACTGTCAATCATTGATGATAGCTTTGCTACCATCCTCCTCTCTCCCACCACCTGCACTGTGTCCAAGGGGCGTCCTAGGACAGCGCTGGCCTTAGATGACTGGAGAGAGAGAGAGAGAGAGAGAGAGAGAGAGAGAGAGAGAGAGAGAGAGAGAGAAAGGAAGAGAGAGGTGAATTTTGAGATGGTTCATGGTTTTCTTTTCTGAGAACAGTAGTTCCTAGGTGGCTGCCTCACTTCCTGTGCTTCCTGTTGGGCTGGCCAATCAGGGCTGTGTTCAGGGGCCTGTTAGATTTGACAGTCAGCAACCTCTTCTCAGGAACAGCTCTGAGACGTTTACAGTACACAGGTAGACACACACGGTGAATACCCCAAGCTGCTGTGAAGCCCCTGCTACAGACACACACACACACATGCACACACACACACACACACACACACACACAGGTACACACACTCATGCACATATGAATACACACATGCACACACACACTGTCATCCGGAGCTGACTGACACTGTGGTTGCTGGAGCTTCTGGTAAACCCGAGTAGAGGCTTTACCAGCACTCACAGCTGACAACACTGGGGCTTTCTGATGCTGTCACAGGGGCACAGCCAGGGGGTCGGGGCTACAGGTGAAAGGTCAGCCAAAAGCAATGTATAACTCATGTTAATCTTCCTTGTTCAATCCAATGGGCTTCATTGGCATTGAAGAACAAAAGGCTTATATTAAGCAGCAGTGGAACTACAGATATATTTGTTATCCATATCATTCACAGCCTTAAACATTCTCATATTTATACAAAAAGACACACATAATAACTAAACGGATACATACATGTAACTACATTACACAAAGTGTATAACTGCAGTTTACATCGACAAATGAACACACACACGATACACACACTGTGGCCCTGGGGGTGCAATCAATGCTAGGCAAGTCTTTGATCACCGTTATGCTTGCACCAGTGTTTGTTTAAAGTGTTGCTATGTACTTTGTCACTGTTTGTTTAATTAGTTTCATATGAATAACAAATAAATCATGCGTCATGCACACAGGTATGGATGTGCATGTGTCTTTGTGTATATGTACTGCATGTGGGTGTGGGTGTGTCTGTGTGAATCATCAGATGCACTGTGTAAACTTATCATTAACCTCCTCTTTGAAGTGAACTGGTTGTGTTACCAGTGTTATCACGGGATCTGTTAATCACATACCTTCCCTTGAGCACTCACTCAACCATCACCACACTCAACAATCCACACGCCCGACATCAAATTGATTCATGAAAGCCCAGCTTCTCTGGAGTTTTCCATAACTACACACACACACACACACACTCTCATGTTTGGACACACACACTTTTCAGCTGCCAGCTTTTAATTGGAAGACTTACATGCACAAAAGCAGGTTACATTAACACATACACCAACTATATATTAACCTCACCTCATATTTTCACAGAAAAAAAATATGTCTTTGAGTCAAGGAGGTTAATCCAAGCATTACTGCCAGTCTGCACAGTCACAAACTGAACCTTTCATTGAAAGTACAACACCAGTTTTTATCTATTCTTCACTTCTGGTAAAGTGTTGACCTCAGCTTCACAGACAAGAAGCAAATACAAAAATATAAGCAGAAATTAAAATACAATGTTGGAACCATCCAAATCATCATCCTAATCCTCATCATCTTTCTCCTTCTCTGTATCATCAACAATACAGACAGTTTATACTAATAATTATTCTCATTTTGAATCTTTTCACAACTGTTTCAACTCTTTTTAAAAGTGAAACTAACTACAATATCATGAGTTGACAAATATTGCTTTTTCACTAAAAACAACTTTTTGAGATGAATACAAAAGAACACGAAACACAAACACACAGGCGTCTTCTTTCCATCTCCAAGGTGACGTGGTCCGTCTCCAAGGTGACGTGGGAAGGAGACATTCCGGGGGTTGTCTATATTTTGTTAAGTGGGCGTGTCCAGGAAGTGATGTCACCCCTGCTTTGTCTTCTTCCAGCGACGCCAGCCCCGCCCCATCACATATCCCCCTGTCACCAGGCCCTTCATCTCCGTCAGAGCCTTGTTCACCATGCCGGGATCTGACAGCTGAACACACACACCAAGCAACAGCACAATAGTGTATGAGTATTCATTCAGCAGTATATCGAGTTGAATTGGTTAAACTCCTCAGTGTAAATGATGCCCACCCGTGCTGTCGAAGAGCTAACTTTTGGGTGGCGTAGCAGGTTAAAGCCGTGTTTGTAAAGGTGATGGTCGTGTTGGCCAATCAGAGCACCTGAGTTACTACCCCCAATACGGGTCATGAGGAAGTGATACAATCACACCTGCTACGCTGGAACTACCTGATGGAATGTTTGTCTGAGGAATGCAACCGACCTTCTCGCTGGCGGACTGAAGCATGTGTAGCTGCAGCGTGGCCATGTCTCTGGCTTTCAGACTGGACAGAGGCTGGGACTGGAACACAACACAAACAGGAGTCACACTGGGCTCAGACCCAGACAGGAAGTTGAACATTAACCCAAACTCCAACACAAGGGGGGTATGACATAGAACACATATTACAAACTGAGGTCAGATCATGGAAGGGAACAAAATGAACATGCAAAACCTAATAAACACATGCTTGCACTAGAACCAAGCACATTGTTCCATTTACCTGGTTCCCTGCGTTCCAATTGGCCTTGTGGTACAGTCCGTCACAACTCTTCTCCTTCTGCAAGCCAATGGGAAACAGTGATGAGTCGATGGCTCAAAGTGATTGGGCCAGAGACAACAACTTGGCCCGCCCGCCCTCCCTTCCCTTACCACTTTGACGCATCGCTGCATGGCAGCCATGAAGGCCTTCAGGTGAGGGTGTTGACCTGTTTTCAGGAGAACGTCCTCAAAGAAGTCTAGGACCTTCAGCAGAACACAGCCGTGGAGTTTCTGGAACGAGGAACGAGAACCTCCACGTTAGAACCACAAACGATATAGTCGGAGAAACGAACATCTTAAGAACTCGGCTGAGAGTGTCACATGATCACATTTTAGAATTGGGATGAAATGGGAGGGGGTGAAAACACACATCATGTTAGACTGTTCTGATGCCTCAGCTGGTGTCCCTGCTTCTTCAACACAGCCTCTCTCCCTCCTCCCTCACTGAGGGTAGACCTAGCTGAACACAGCCTCTCTCCCTCCTCCCTCACTGAGGGTAGACGTAGCTGGAGCAGGAGTCAGATGTTCAGCTGGTACTGGATGAAGGACTCACCTTCATCTGTTTGATCTTACGGAAGTTCATCACGTCCAGAAGGATTCGTTCATCATGCACCAAGTCATTCTGGACAGAGGAAAGAGAGGGTCAGATCAGCCAGTCAGACATTTGGACAGCCAGCCAGCCTGCCAGTCAGTCAGAGTGCCTGCCAGCCTGCCAGTCAGCCAGTCAGCCAGTCAGCCAGTCAGCCAGTCAGCCAGTCAGCTAGTCAGCCAGTCAGTCAGCCAGTCAGCCAGTCAGCCAGTCAGCCAGTCAGCCAGTCAGCCAGTCAGCCAGTCAGCCAGCCAGTCAGCCAGTCAGCCAGTCAGCCAGTCAGCCAGTCAGCCAGTCAGCCAGCCAGCCAGTCAGCCAGTCAGCCAGTCAGTCAGTCAGCCAGTCCATGAGTCAGCGGGTCACATGATATCATTAGGGTTTACAGCAGTGTTGAATTAAACCCACGTGTCTGTAGATAACATTGTCCTGTACTTACGATGTCATGGGCAGTCCTATTCAGCAGTCTGCCCAGAGTGTGCAGATCAGCGCAGGCAGCCTTCCCATCCGCACACCTGGCTCCCCTCCTGGGCTGCACGCTCTGCTGCCCTCTCCTGGCCTGCGCGCTCTGCTGCCCCCAAAGGGTCAGGAGGACCAGCACCCTCACCAGCCACGGGAGCCTGGGCAGCATCCTCTCTGCCGGGGGACCGGGACCTGCTTCTGGTGCTGCTGCTGGTCTTGGTCTTGGTCTTGGTCTTGGTCTTGGTCTTGGTCTTGGTCTTGGTCTTGGTCTTGGTCTTGGTCTTGGTCTTGGTCTTGGTCTTGGTCTTGGTCTTGGTCTTGGTCTTGGTCCTGGCCTGGGTCTCTGTGAGCAGTGAGGTCTCTCCTGCCACCAATGAGAACAGATACGTTCAGGTAACTGAAAGCAACCTTCTTGTGGAACTTAATTTAGGTGGTCCTCTGACTGCTTCTTTAGCTACCTGTTAGGCAGGACACCTCATTGACTGATTCTTTAGCTACCTGTTTGGCAGGAAACCTCACTGACTGGCTCTCTAAAAACCTGGTTGTCTTGCTGACGACACCTGCCTGCCAAGTTACCTGACTGACTGTGTTCGTATGTCTGCCTTCCACCTTTGAGTCCTGACTTATATAGACTTCCTGACTCTCCTCCCTCTCCCTCCCTCCCTCCCCCACTCCCTCCCTCCCTCTTTCCCTCTCCCTCTTCCTTCCCTTTTCTCCCCGCCCACCATGAAGTAGGTCACCTGCAGGAGGATGCTGGACCTCCCTGCCCAGCTCAGCAGACCCCTCTCCTGGTTCCACTGGTCCAGAAGCCCAGAGGAACAAGGTTCTGAGGGTTCAACACCATGACCCTCTCTCTCTCTCTCTCCCTCTGACTCTGTCTCTCTGTCTCTCTGTCTCTCTGTCTCTTTGTCTCTCTCAGCTTGTAGTTAGAGAGCATGTGGTGATGGGTGGAAACTCTATCCAGGTCACGGTATGTCAGGGTCTCTGTGTGTCCTAGATAGTGAACAAGCCGCAGCGTAAAGGAGCTCTGAGAGAAGGGGGGCAGGAAGGGGAGTGGGCAGCAGAGGAACGTTTGAGGCGAAGCATGGCCGTGTGACCTCCTTCGCCCACGCTCTGCTGGGGGGCCTTCATCTGGTCAGGTCACCACTCCTCTGGCTTGCAAACACCTCAGTGTCTTCAGAAAACCAGACACGCTGTAAAGGCTGAGGTATGGACATGATAAGGTTTAAGAGTGAGGCGATGGTTACTTCAGATAAGACATACGTTCATGTTAATAGAGGTGTCAACATATGTATTAATAAACACATTAAAGGATGTATTGACATGCATGCGGATAGAAGTTTTGATAAGCATGTTGATAGATGTATTGATAAAACACACCAACAGAGGTATTACTGTAATAAGCTGAGAGCTGACCCTTGACCCTTGACCCTTGACCCCTGCTCTCTCTCAGATAAACAACCCTCTCAAGCACTGGATTAGATTATTTAGATTATTTCCTTCCATCCTATCTTCCTGGAGGATAGAGCCAGGACGAAGCTACATCTCTTTACCCTGAATGCTCTGTTCTCATCTGGGGCTTGGCACACCTCTCCATTCACTGTTCTGAAAAAGCTTCTATGTCGTTCATGTCCTTGAACATTATTTTGAGACACATTTATTCACATCACCATTATTGCACACAAAGGCTAACTTTTTAATTTCTTGTGTTTAGGAATGTCAGAAGTCTACAGTCGTTAGCAAGCACACACACACACACACACACACACAGAAACAATGACACACACACTGTTTATTGGTTGTCATCAGTCACTAGCAGGTTTCTTCTAGATGAAGACAGCTGCTGCTTGGGTCTCAGCAGGGATACTACAGGTAGGATTTTAATTGATAAAATTGATAAAAACTATTTATTTTTATTTTATTTTTTATGCTACTGTGTAGTTGTTGCTTGCCAAGTAAAAATAATTTCCCAATTACGTAAGAGAAACGCATTGTCTTGGGCATGTTGGGATGAAAACATGAATCCTCCTCTCCTCCTTCTCTGACCTAGTTGCGTAACTGCTGGGAAGAGGCAGTTTGTCTGGTTCTTCCTCTTGCACCCTCCCAGACGCTGTGTTCCCAGGTTGAGAGATCAAAACACAATGCATATCCTGAAGCAGTATTCATTACCTAGAACATGATAGCTTTTGTTGTTGTGAAGAAATGCAGATGCAGGATTTTGTGCGGCCTTCTTCCTCCCAGCTTTGAACGCTGCGATGCCAAGATGCTTTAAGGCCCTTATCTGCCACTGAGCCAGTTTGGTGAGAACATCACCAGTAGCTTACACACCTCACACGCATGGGGCCAGTGGGGTTTTTTGTCACGCATGTCTGCATGTGTGTGTGTGTGTGTGTGTGTGTGCTATGTTTAGAAGAATGCTGTTCCGGCTGTTTTTGTTTCCTCGACTGTATGACATTAGTCGTGACTCATCAACCCTGCTTTCTCCAACTTGTACTGTTTCCACTTGTGTGTGTCTGTGATGTCTCTATGTGTGTATATTTGTGTGTGTGTACTGTGACCGTGCTTATGTGTGTGTGTGTGTGTGTGTCTGTGTGTGTGTGTGTTTGTGTGTGTGTGTCTGTGTGTGTGTGTGTGTGCGTGTGTTTGTGTGTGTGTGTTTCATTAAAAGTTTAAATCCTCACAACATGTTTCATCATTCTTGTCAGTTTATTTAGTCATCGAGATTCCCCAGTCCACTTACAGTAATAAATACATTAAATGTATTGATGATAAAAAAAACACAGATTATGTTAACAACGATAATATACGATTGTGTACAATGTGAAAAACAATATTATTAAAATAAATAATTATTATATTATATATTATAAAATAGAATAAATAGAATTTAGTTAAACAATAGCTGCATCTCGGGGAGAGGTGGGGTTGGCCAGGCCGGAGGGACGTCTAGCCCCGGGGGGTTTTGGTCCTCTGAGCTTGTCGTCTCCTCCTCCTCATCTGAAGCCTCTTGAAATGCTGCCCCAGGCGGGACGCCTCCTCATACACCCTCTTCAGCTCCCACAGGGAGTTACTCTGCACCTGCACGTCTTCAGTCTGAGGGAGGGAGGGAGGGAGGCTCAGTGAGTTCCAGCCTTAGCTTCCAGCCCCGCCCCCAGCCCCGCCTCCAGCCCCGCCCCCAGCCCCGCCTCCAGCCCCGCCCCCAGCCCCGCCCCCAGCCTAACAGGCCCGGCCTGTGCCTCAGCCCTGCAGGAACACTCACCTTAATGCTCCAGAGCTTCTTCACAACCTTCCCAATCTCCACGTGGCGAGGGAAGTAGTGCTTCTGGATCTCTTTGATTCTCTTCAGGACCTGAGCCCGGGTCAGGTCTCCTTCCTGCTCCCCCTCCCCCTGCTGCTCCCCCTGCTGCTCCCCCTCCTGCTCCCCCTGCTGCCCCGCCATCTGCCCCAGCATCTTCACATACACCTCCAGGGCCAGGCCCATCAGGACTGCCTTTTCTGAATCCTGAGAGAGAGTAGGAGAGAGACATAGAGAGAGAGAGAGAGAGAGAGAGAGAGAGAGAGAGAGAGAGAGAGAGAGAGGTGAGGTGAGGTGAGGTGAGGGGAGGGGAGGAGAGGGGGGAGGGGAGGGAAGGGGAGGGGAGTACAGGAGAGGAGAGGAGAGGAGAGGAGAGGAGAGGAGAGGAGAGGAGAGGAGAGGAGAGGAGAGGAGAGGAGAGGAGAGGAGAGGGGAAGGCAGGGGAGAAGAGAGGAGGGGAGGGGAGGGGAGAGGAGAGGAGAGGAGAGGAGAGGAGAGGAGAGGAGAGGAGAGGAGAGGAGAGGAGAGGAGAGGAGAGGAGAGGAGAGGAGAGGAGAGGAGAGGAGAGGAGAGGAGAGGAGAGGAGAGGAGAGGAGAAGAGGGGAGGGGAGTAGATACAGGAGAGGAGAGCAGAGCAGAGCAGAGCAGAGCAGAGCAGAGCAGAGCAGAGCAGAGCAGAGCAGAGCAGAGCAGAGCAGAGGGGAGGGGAGGGTTCTTTTGAGTTCTTTTCAAGGATCTTACCTCCAACTTGGAGTTGAGGAGCTCTGCAGGAAACACAGGAGAACCCCAGGAACGTTTGCTCTCTTGAAGTTTCTACAGAGAGAGAGAGAGAGAGAGAGAGAGAGAGAGAGAGAGAGAGAGAGAGAGGGAGAAAGGGAGTAAGGGAGAAAGGGAGAAAGGGAGAAAGGGAGAAAGAGAGAGGAGTAAGGGAGGGAGGGAGAGAGAGAGAGACAGGAGTAACGGAGAGGGAGAGAGGAGAGAGGAGAGAGAGAGAAGAGAGAGAGAGAGAAAGAGAGAAGAGAGAGAGAGAGAGGGAGGGAGGGAGGGAGGGAGGGAGGGAGGGAGGGAGGGAGGGAGGGAGGGAGGGAGGGAGGGAGGGAGGGAGGGAGGGAGGGAGGGAGGGAGAGTTGTTTGAGTTGTTAGACTTCTGATCAGTTGTTCTGTTGTTGTTTAAGGGGGTTTAAGGGTTGTGTCAGAACCCAGTGATATGTGAGTAGGAGGGTGTGGAGGTGGTTGGGTCCTCAGAGAACCTGGGTCCCCATCAGGCGTGACATCACCATGATCTCATTTGGTTTCAGTAGATAGCTGTGAATGTGTAGGCAGCAAAGCTAACAGGTGCTAACAGGTGCTACTGGCCTGTCACACCGACCACAGACCCTGTCCCCAGACCCTGTCCACAAACCCTGTCCACAGACCCTGTCCACAGACCCTGTCCACAGACCCTGTCCACAGACCCTGTCCACAGACCCTGTCCACAGACCCTGTCCCAGATTCTGTCCACAGACCCTGTCCACAGACCTTGTCCCAGACCCTGTCCACAGACCCTGTCCACAGACCCTGTCCCAGATTCTGTCTACAGACCCTGTCCCCAGACCCTGTCCACAAACCCTGTCCACAAACCCTGTCCACAGACCCTGTCCCCAGACCCTGTCCACAAACCCTGTCCACAAACCCTGTCCACAAACCCTGTCCACAGACCCTGTCCACAAACCCTGTCCACAGACCCTGTCCACAGACCCTGTCCACAGACCCTGTCCACAAACCCTGTCCACAGACCCTGTCCCAGATTCTGTCCACAGACCCTGTCCACAGACCTTGTCCCAGACCCTGTCCACAGACCCTGTCCACAGACCCTGTCCCAGATTCTGTCTACAGACCCTGTCCCCAGACCCTGTCCACAAACCCTGTCCACAAACCCTGTCCACAGACCCTGTCCACAGACCCTGTCCACAAACCCTGTCCACAGACCCTGTCCCAGACCCTGTCCAGATTCTGTCCACAGACCCTGTCCCAGATTCTGTCCACAGACCCTGTCCACAGACCCTGTCCACAGACCCTGTCCATAGACCCTGTCCCAGACCCTGTCCACAGACCCTGTCCAGATTCTGTCCACAGACCCTGTCCACAGACCCTGTCCCAGATTCTGTCCACAGACCCTGTCCCAGATTCTGTCCACAGCATGTACCAGTCATCCCACAGTCATCAGGATGTCCAGGTGAACCAGGGTAGTGCCCAGCCCAGAGAAAAGGTCTGACACCAGGGATCTAACAGATGCATTTGCGTTTACATTTGTACTCATCATAAAATAGAACTGCCTTTGTATTTGGTGTAGACCAGCCAAGTCAGCTAAAATACCCTAGCCTTGGGGTTCACCTGTAACCCCTGACCTCTGCCCCCTAACCCTCTATGCCATACGGGCCTCTATGAGAGAGAGAGAGGGAGAGAGGAGAGAGAGAGAGAGAGAGAGAGAGAGAGAGAGAGAGAGAGAGAGAGAGAGAGAAAGAGAGAGAGAGATACTCACATGTTGCTTTATCAGTTTCTGGATGTTGCTGTCCATGGCGTCCGACAGGAACGCTGAGTCCACTCTGGCTTCCCCCATCCAGCAGAGCATGACACAGAGGCACACTGCTGCCCCGCTCCACACAGGCCTGGTACTCATCCCAACCTGCGCACAATCACCAGACGTCACACCCTGTCTCACTCAGCCTGCAGCCTGATCTGGAGTTCAGCCTTCAGCGTGGTGGACGACTCTGGAAGCCTGTGACAATGTTGCTGTCTCAGGCTCTGCAGGGGTATATATACCAACAGAGGTGTGAAAATGTGGGTTCCCTGACTGAGAAGTCAGTTTCCTCTAAACTTACACAGACGCTCCTCTCTTGTCAGACACCCCTCCCCCTGCTGGGGTCCAGGACTCCCCCAGGAAGTAGTGAGGCTGGTGCTGATGATACTTCCTGTTGTCAGGGATGTTCAGCTTTTGACGTTTTCGTTGTTTCTCAGTTTCTCTGGAAAAGAGACATCTACGTTTCTGCTGTAAGGAGAACTTAAAGAAATGTGTGTACCTGCGTGCGTGTGTGTGTG
>NC_140367.1:1055000-1060000 GCF_054491055.1 Hypomesus nipponensis
TGCGAGGGGTTGGAAATCAATTAACCAATTAGCTCATTAGTCAATTCAACAGTTTGTGGAGGAGCCTCTGTGTGATTGCTGTTTTCAACAATTAAGATTTTTAACTGGGTCAAATCAACCACAACTGTTTTATCGGAAGTGAGGGGATGTGTGTGTGTGTGTGTTGGTGGGGGGGAGTTAATGTGGGAGGAGTTACCTGGAGGTTGGTGTTGATGTCTTTCAGCAGGACCAGGAAGATGGGTTTGGGTATCAGAGAAGGATCCTTCAGATTCTGCAAGAACACACACACACACTTCAGCGCTCATGTGCGTGTGTGATGGTGTGTGTCTGTGGGATACTGTGTGTGTGATGGTGTTTACTCACGTAAGGTCCCTCGAGAGCCTGTATGTGTGTCTCCATAGCTGGGGAGATGTAGATGGGGCTGGCGTGCACGCTGCACACAGCCACACAGGGCAGCAGCAGCAGCAGCACCACGGGATAACCCATCAGAGCCTCTTCGCTTTCTCCTGGAACCACGTTCGCCTTCCGGAATCCTCTCACAAGTCTTCAGAACCTTTAGAACCTTCGCCCTCGCCTTCCGATGCTTCAGTCGCTCCTGAAGGTGGGTGTGATGGTGCTGGGGAGTCTCTCTGCCTGAACACTCTGCAGCTTGCTGGGGAGGTCTTCTAAAACACTCCTGTCGCTCTCCTCTGGTGTGTGTGTGTGTGTGTGTTGGTGTGCAGCAACTGGTCCGTCCTGAGTCAGAGTGTGTGAGTAGTGTCTACATGGTGGATGAGAGGGTTTATATAGTGTGAGGACGTCCCTCATAGGAGAACACCCCCAGCTCTGGTTTGGGGTTTTGGTGGTTCCTCATCTCCATTTCCCTTCAAGATCAAGTCTGCTCCTAAAACAAGGCTCACACGTGAAGTCCCTTAGTCTCCTCCCTCTGTCAGCCTGACGCTAACCCTGACCCTAGCCCCAACCTCAACGCTGCCTCTCAACCAGAACTCTCATTAGGTGCTCTCCAGGGATGTCTGTGTGTGTGTTTGTGTGTGTTTATGTGTGTGTGTTTATGTGTGTCCGTGTATGTATGTATGTATGTGTGTATGTGGGTGTGTGTGTGTGTGTGTGTGTGTGTGTGGGGGGGGGTGGGGGTCATGTTCAAACTGCTTGCCAGTTTGCACCACAAGCTGAAAAAAGGCTGTGTACGTTTTACCACTGAGGCTTTGGTAAGAATGACACCACCTTTCCCTGCACTGTGCACTGTGACTTACTGGGAACTGTGTGTGTTTGTGTGTTTCCAACACTTCACCTGGAACTTCCTCTGAGCAGAAATGCCAGCATGCTGCTGTTTACCTCAGCTGCATTACCTCAGAAACCTTAAGATTTATTCTCTTTTTTTCTCTTTAAAAGTGTCTTTAAAAGTATTTTATGCTTTACTGTTAGATAAAGCACCTCCTCTTCTTTTACAGTAAACTGATTCTTTTATTTTGTCTACTATTTTTGATAATTCCTATTTTAGCTTTTGAACTCTATTTCATTGTTTACGTGTTTATTCTCAAGTGCCTGTGTAAGGTCAAACACACTGTGAAGCACTTTGGCCAGCCGTCTGGCTGTTTGTAAATGTGCTATATAAATAGAATTGAACTTGAACTCTTTACTTACTGTTACATAAAGCACCTCCTCTACTGTTAGATAAAAAAGGAGTGCTTTATCTAATAGTAAAGAGGAGGAGAAGGAGTAAAAAGTTGAAGGGAGAGGAGGGAAAGAGACAGAGGAGAGAAGGAGAGGTGTTGAGGGAAGAGGAGGGGAGAGGAGGAGGAGTAAAGAGAGGAGAGAGGAAAAAGCAAAGGTAAGTTATGACAAGGTGTGACGGTGGAGTTTCTAAACCTCAAACTATCCGCGGTTCAGGGGGGACGTGAACGTAAGTTGCGTAGTCTTGGTTACCGCGGTGCGGAGGAGAGAGGCAGTAACAGGTGAAGGGGATGTGAGGCAGCCTCGCTCTCAGGGCCGCAGCATCAGTCCACCTCACCAGAGATATGCCTTCAATCACTAACACAGACACTTTCACGCACCGCAGTCAAACACACACACACACACACACAGATACATACATGCACACACACTAGAGAAACTGTAGACACGTACACACACCGCAAATACACACATATAGATACATTCTCTAGACAAGCACACCGCAAACACAAACAAACACACACAGGCATAGATATACATGCACACACAAACTACACATACTGAAGACATGTACACACACATACAGATCCATTCGCACACACACATGCATAGACACACTCTGTAGACGGGTATCCATTGCAAATAGACAAACAGCACAACCTTCGGTCTTGCGAGGTCTTTCAGGGTGCAGAGATGCAGCACACTACAGAGCAGGCTGTGGTCTGTGTGTGTGTGTGTGTGTGTGTGTGTGTGTGTGTCTGTGTGTGTGTGCGAGTGTGTGAGTGAGTGAGTGGGTGTGTGTTGAAGTTACAAATCCAATAATATAGTTTTTCTCTATTGCTGAAACACTAAAACCCATTGGCTGAACAAAGTTCTCAGTTGTCTGAACTCATGTAGCTAATTGTGCCTGTCTGTTGTCAATACCTTTAACCATGTCACATGGTAAAACACCATTAGCAGATCTCACTTGCAATTTTCAGCAAAACTCTAAACACATTCTCATTTTTAAAACACATTCTGCACTCTAATGCACATGTCATCCATACTGGTAAACACAAATGGCAACAATCAAATACAAATACAGAAAACATGTCATTGACTAAACACAACCACTCAAAATTGATTTCACTTGTTTCAATTGATGTGAAACAACCATGAAGCAAGTTCAGAGAGCAAACAGGTTGTTGAAAGTGGGAAAATATTGCTGGTGGTGTTGACGAAGTGCTCTGGCCCAACCGAGCCCAAAGACAAGAAGAAACACATTGATCACGTTTACTCCTTAGATTTTTGTCCCTTTTACTGTAGTATTGTATACTGTAGTACAGTGCATTGTAGTCTGTATACTGTACAATGAACAAATTGTATGGCCCTGAACATAGCTTTCCATTTGTTACAGTAACAGTACTGACTGCTCAATAGATTTCAACTGGTTGCAGGTTCATAGCAACAAAGAACAAGAGTGAGTTGCGAGTAGTGAGATGCAGGGTACAGTACTGTATAGGGGTACAAAGAAGAGAAAGAGCAAAAACATTGCTAAGAGCAATGCAGAGTAGTAATTTCTGATAAATTCTGAGCTACAATGGTAGACCATGTCTTTGTTCATCAAAAGACAATGACGGATAAATATGAAATTTGTTATGAGATTATGTTAAAATGAATGTTTTGAAGAATGTGTTTTCAATTTTTTGGTGTATTGTTTACTGACTGCTTGATAGTGTATATAATTTAGATCACTTTGTTTATGATTTGACAGCTGTGTTTGATTTTGAGCACAGGTAAATCTGTTTTGAGGTGAAAGTTTCATTTTGCAAGAGGATTCAGAGGTTTTACGAATAGTGCGCGAAGATGAGGTTTTGTTTTTACAGTTTTGAGAAAGTGGGTGACTGTTTCAAAAAATGAGTTTTAACAATTGTGAAAAACTGTAAATACATACACAAACAAACAAACAAATCACTATGATCACTCCTTCTCCTCAAATTACAGTTTTTTTCAAATGCTTACACATTTTTTTACACATTTTTCAAAACTTAACACACAAAATCCGACAACTGCATACGCAAAACGCCTCGCTTCTCTTGCAAAATGAAGCACTGCATTCAAAATATCACAAACACGTCTCAAAAGCACACATTTGTCTCATGTAGCAAACACTTTTGCCATTATATTACATTTCTTGATATATCATATGAGCTCCTTCGTACATGTACGCACAAGATTGAAAGTAAAGAGATGCGGCAGAGATGATGACAAATTCAGGGTAAACACGAAAACAAGATTGAAACCAAACTTGTTTTTTTACTATAAGCATTTGTGGTTGTGAATACAGTATTACACAGTACGAAAGAAAAAGTGTAGTAGGACAGAAACCAAACCTAATTTTGAAAAAGGTGATTACGGAATGGTGATGAACTGTAGCATACAGTAATATATACTATTTTCTACAATATTGTCAGAATGTTTTTCTTACAGTCATTGTACTGTTGCACAGTATGATACAGTAATCCACCAGACTGTGACCAATCATGCAGTGCACTGCAGTCAAAGGATGCATGGGTGCTAAAATATATGTTTGTGTGTAGTATACTGTGTGTTGTGCTGAAACAGCTATTATGTGTACATTAGAACATGTATATTACAGTATAACGTACATACCTGTTATCTTTTCTACAGTAGAGATTCAAATTATACCCACCACTCAACTCAAATTAGGCTATTTATAGGCCTATTCTAAAGCCATGATTGGTTGGTGTTGAGTAAAGCAATGAGTGTTTGCACATGTGAGGAGTTAGTGTAAGGCACTGATGAAATAGTGTGTCATTTTGATTGGTTGTGTTTAAAAAAATAAATCAAGATGCTTCCAGTTAGAATTTTGAGTGTTAAGTGGAGGATTGTTTGTTATGTTTTGAAAAAAGTGTTTTATGAAATTGAAAACTGAGTCAAAGGCCAAAAATGTGATTTTGCAGATTTGAGGTGTGGTTCTGGTGTTTGAGTGTCAGGTTTTGTGTTACATACACTTTTGGAACAACTGTTATTTATCCTTCTAAGAATGATTGTAAGAAGTGTGCGTGTAACTGGAGACTATTCTCTTGTTCAGTAAGACTGAATCAGCCACATTTCCTGTGACATCAGCAAACCTTGGGGTTATTATGCAAATGTGTGGTTCTGTCAATAACGCAAGTAGGAAAAATGACTGTTCAGTTAAATAATTCCATCAGCTCAGTGTTCTCACTCTTTCACCTCTCTCTTTGTCTGTAGAAAAGATAATCTTGCAAGTGTCTCTGTGTGTGCGTGTGTGTCTCTGTGTGTCTCTGTGTGTGCGTGTGTGT
>NC_140367.1:1065000-1090000 GCF_054491055.1 Hypomesus nipponensis
TCACACCTAGCGGCCGTGGAACCGATGTGATTTGTTCCATTGAAACATACACTGATTTACTGTGTTATCTGGATTTGATATCTGGTTGACCGCGAACCCTTTCTTTGTTAGAATATATGTTGGTTTGTTATTTATTTAGTCTTTTGACCCACATTAAACAGTGCAATTTCACTCATTTGTGCGGGTGTGTGTGTGTGTGTTCCTATAGCCTACATGTGTGTGTGATCCTGTGTGTGTGTGTCATGGTTGGTAATTACTGGTAGGGTTGGTCTGCAGGGGCAGGATGAGTATGCAGCTTGTAATGAGGTCAAAGGCTGGTGTTGCTTCTGACCCAGATTCTCCAGAGGAACACATCAGCAGAACACGAAGTCTGCAGCAGAACCACATCTGCAGGGTGCAGGGTGTTTCTGGCTGCAGGCTGGCTCCGCCCCTGCCTCCCCCTCCCTCCCTCCCTCCCCCTCATCCCCCACAACACATGAGTCAGCCATGGTGCTGACCATGCTAGCGGCTGAGTGTGTGTGTGTGCGTGTGTGTGTGCGTGTGTGTGGAAGAAGACACCGACAAGCTATCCTAAGAAGAAAAGGCAGAGAGAAGATCAGAGAGAGAGAGGCAATAGGCGCGCAGGTAGGAAGGGAGGGTCATCAAAAGGTTCATTTCTGGGAAATACACAGCCTTTGTTTACATTCTCACTTCCTCAAAGGCTTTCCCGTGGCTCTGCCTCTAACCTGCCAACAGGAAGTGCCGCACAATCGCCGTGACGAAAACAGAACACTCCTGGGAGTTGTCCATGCCCCGCCTCCTCCAGGTGAAAAGCAGGTAGTCACAGAGCAACAGGTGTCATCATCACCACATGGGAGGCCCTTGTGGAGTGTGTGTGTTTGCAAAACTATGTATATGTGTGTGTGTGTGTGTAGATGTTTCCCTGCTCCAGCACACCTGATTCAAATGAATGGTCATTACCTGGCTTCCACAGAGCTTGAGAACGACCCACTCATTTGAAACAAGTGTGCTGGAGCAGGGAAACATCTAAAACATGCAGGACAGCGGTCCTCGAGGACCAGGATTGGAGAACCCTAGATATAGGATTTTTAAGACTGCTTACTGTAAACATGAGGGCTAATCTAGAGTCTCTAGCTTCTGAATCAAGTTGATAATAAACAGTGCCATAAAAAAATTCATAAGTTGCATAACATGATTTTTGATCAGTACAGATTTTGGCTGCCAGTTCTGCCTAATACTCGGAAGTCCAATTATGTTGTTAGTTATATAATACAAAAATACAATAGAGTAACTCTGATGGAAACACTACACCGCTTTGGAGAGTTGTGTAGATCACGTTGAAAAGGTCCACGCCGCCATGTACACGTGCGCTGTGCACATGCGTCTGGATTCAGCCAGCGGCAGCAAGGGGAATGTGCAAAGGTGTCAGCTGAGAATAGCGGGCCTTTGGCTTTTCGATTTTCCTTTTTCGATTCTCCTGCGTGAATTTTTTCACATTTGTGAGTTCCGCAAACAAAGATAAAATATTAAAATGACATAGGCCCAGTGGAGGTTCTAGACATATTTTACTTGGGGGGGGGGGGGGGAGTGTTTAATCAGGGGGGCACATTAAAAACAAACAAATTATATTTAAACATTAAATACTTTAATTTTGCTTTACATTAAAATCATAGAAATGGCTTAGGCTCTCCCTCTTCCAGTTCCTAAACTCTGTCAATACCTTGATATGTTTCTCTAACTTTTATTTACTGGGGCAAAAAAGGCCGCAATGTCCCTTCTTCGTTTCATGATGACTACTAGAAGAAGAAAAACATAATTCTTTTAACTTTTTTTTTTTTCTTTTTCAGTCAGCTCAGGGGGCCACAGGGGGGCCCTGGCCCCCGTGGGCCCCGGTGTAGAACCACCCCTGCATAGGCCTATTATTTTATAAACAGACCTATACGGCCTACTAAAATGTGGGAGTGTATTTGCCCTTCCGCCAAACTCTTCCCTGCAGGGTCCACGTGCATGCAACCCTAATTGTATAATAAGCTTTACATTATTGTAAAGTCTTCATTTGGTACAGCACAGGAGATTGGAACCACAGACTTCTTGATCTGCAGCGACATGCTCTAACTACTGGAGCTTCTATTCCCAGTGTACATGAGGGTGTGAAGAACAGTACATTACAGTTGGAGAGAACTGAAGAGAAATTCATCGATCCCTAGACCACAACAACATGTCTTTACCCAGCATGAAACATCAGTGAAATATTAAAACACGTAAAGTGCGATTGAAACACGTTTATTAAATCTCGTATTAAATAGAAAATCAATTAAATATATTTTTTAAACATTAAAAAACTAATTAGATTCATTCACCATGAAATTCTTAACATTGTGGCAAATCACAGATTTGCTATTACTCACACTTTTAGTTCAAAATAACGGTTCTACAATACATTCCTTCTTTTAACTAATATCTGTTATCAAAAAGTTGTAAAATATATTTACTATAATGTATACATTGTTTTGTGTCCAGCACATAATTCAGAAATATATTTGGCCACAGATGTAGCTACACAAGCAACACATCAAGACCCAGCCTAGCCTAGCCTAGCCTAGCTTAGCTTAGCCAGTCATACAGAACTAGACTGAGCCAAATCTTGATGCATTTCAACATTAGGTATAAAACACGTTTTTTCATAATTTAGTCCAGCTTTCAACAAATACAATTCTAATAATAAATATAATCAATAAATATTTAAATAGACATTAAATAAACCTTAAAATAAATAAATAATGTAAAACCAAAACAAGTATAATAATACAAATAAATAGAAGAATGTCTGGGAACTCAGGACTCGGTTGTCAGGGGTCAGGGGTCAGGACTCAGGGTCTTCCTCTAGACCACCACGCAGAAGTCGGTGAGGTAAGTGAAGAGGATGTCTATCTCTCCTATGGCCTTGTTGATCCCCTCCGGTCCCATCTGAAACCCACGCATACACCTTGTTAGTTAGCACACACCTCCAAAGTCAATAATAGAGAAGCCAGACAGGCCTGAAATATGTGACGTGTGTGTGATCTGTGTCAGACTCTTACCCTTTTCAGCTCGTTTTTGAAAGCCACACTGTTTGCATGATCCTCATATTCATCGATAACCTGAAGGAGAGAAACCACAAAGTTACTTTCAGTGTGCGATAAGCGTGCGATAAGCAACACACATTAACCTCTTATCTATAGAGCAATACAACCACCACAGACAGATAGGAAGAGTGATAAGAGAGAGAGAGGGAGACAGAGAGAGAGAGACAGAGACAGAGAGAGAGAGAGAGAGAGAGAGAGAGAGAGACAGAGAGAGAGAGAGAGAGAGAGAGATAGAGAGAGAGAGAGAGAGAGAGACAGAGAGACAGAGAGACAGAGACAGAGAGACAGAGACAGAGAGACAGACAGAGAGACAGAGAGACAGAGACAGAGACAGAGACAGAGAGACAGAGAGACAGGGAGAATTTCCTTACACATCCATGTCTGCTCAGGTCCCTGGCGACCCTGGCCAGGTCCTCCCTCAGCTGGGGCATCTGGTGGTGCATATTGTGCCTCAGAGGCAGGATGCTGTTCAGGTAATACCCCAGGATGTTGGCATGGAGACAGCACACTTTCTGGTGGTCCTGGCAACAGAGAGACCCAGTATCACAAGTGTGTCACCGCAGGGACGCCACAGTGTGGACCCCTGATTGACTGAACCAGGCAGGATTGAAAGCAGAACCTTGAGGTTCCAACACTTAACCCCTTTTCAGGTTCTAGTGGTTTTGTTCAGAACGGATCCCTTTCTCTCAAGATCACTTTCTCTAGACAAGGGTCCTTATAATTCTCCTAATATTTTACACAATTTCTTTGATATTATGATAATTAATATGAAGATTGTGAAACTTAGTGATGCTGTTAAGTTTCTTTATCTGCAAGATTCATATTAATTCATACTAATAATTATTGTTTCGATTAATAGGCTAAAGTTTGCTTACCTCCTTCATGTTCGGTTTGCGAATGAGAATCGTATCAGTGTCCGTGTCCTCCTTCTGCGCCTGTTTTCGTGGACAAAATAACGTCAGATAACCAACAACGTTTGCCTTATTGTATCTCTACCCCAACGTGGCACAACTGTTTGCAACAACCTTTGTGACGGTATTTCTATAAATAAATAAAAATCAAACGAAATATAACAAAGTCCAAAGATGCAAGCACTCACATGTCGCGACACCTCGCGTACGGCACCGTACGTGTCCGGGCTCTGCAGCACCGGGCTGATTGGCTGTGGCGGAGCCTTGGCGCCTTTTGGCGCAGGTTTGCCCGTGACCTCCCGGTAAGCACAGAGGCTCAGCATCATAACGGCAAGGACAACGGTACACTTCATATCTCCGGTTCACAAGCGTCTTCTTCAGAGGGGAATAAGCAAGTAGAATATCACCGTTCACCTGGTTTGGAAAAAAAAGAGAATAAAACTCAATCTCTCATACAAAGATAGTTAGAAGATAAAAGAACAATGAAGTTCTGATTCCTCCAACAGGTTTAGAGATGTGTCCTTACCTGTGGGTCTGGAGGGTTCATGTTGTCTACCTGTGCAAAGATCGTATTTATAGTCCCTTCGGATGAAGATGACAGCACAGCACTTCCTTCTGTCAAAATAGGTTAGGCGAAATCCCCCCTCCCACCTCTTGGCCGGCCTCTCTCTCACACACACACACACATACACACCTGAGTCAGAGTATTGCTGTGTTGCCTATATCTATTTCAATACAGGATGTCCATCATTACATCATCAGGGGAAATATTGTCAGCTAACGCAAAATATGACACTCAACCGACCGTTAAAAGGGAGAAGTCGTGGTTCACGTGTGACCCTTCTTGTACGTCATAGGGATTATAAACTGTTTCCTCACCTGCTACCGAAACATTTACGGATACACTTGTGTGAATTTCCCGGTGATTCAATTATAAACCCCGCCCGTCAGGCGTTTAAACACGAGCAGAAAAAAAAACTCGTCTCTCACGGTGTGCTCGTGTGGACAATGGCGCGGCCAGTCCAGGCGCGATTAACACCTGCTGTTGCCAGGTGAGCTCTCGAGAGCAGCGGAGGAGGAAGTCAGTGCAGTGCTGCAGTATCGCCCGATTTACACATGTATAATCTTATCTTACTTTAATGGAGGGAACTTCTGCGGCGTGCCACTGGCCAAGATGCCGTTTATTTTTCACGTCACGGAGCAGGACGGCACAACGTTGTTTAATAACTTACATAACAGAAACCGATGAAGCGAGTTATGATTATTATATACATCGTGTTCCATTCATTGTGAAAAACGGATTGTCGATCCATGCTGCATGTTGCGTCTGCATACCTTGTTGTTGTCATTACCTGTAGCTTTGTCAGTATAAACATTTACTTGCTTTCAGATCACTTTAATTACATCGCTTTGAAAATAAAAACGTGAATATTGAGCTAAGAAAAGTTGTCTTCATCAAGTGTTCATTCTTGATTAAAAAAAAATGTGCGTGATATATGTTGAATCTAGGATGATGGTTAAATAATTATGCAGTGAATTTCTTGTGAGACTCTAAATTGTCAGTCTAGGACAGCATCCCAGCTGGGTGCAACAGGAAGGACTGCAGCACCAACATGAGCTACAACTTTCAACATGTGTAGAAATGACACAACATAGGATTTATTGTATGTTTCAAATATGTATTTGGTATTTGAGCCTCTAGGGCCTAGAGTCTAGACCATTTACAGTAGAGAATCACACAGCAGGTCACAACAACATACCTGTTGACTTATTTGCATAATTAGCACACCTGCTAATGGATGAGAGGGAGAGATGGAGGGATGGAGGGAGGGGGTGAGAGAAGGGATGGAGGGAGGGGGTGAGAGGGACAGGAAGCTAGTTTGACTGTTGACGTACTTAACCTCTCAGCTCTTACCTGTCAGTGGATACTGACAGATCATTTTTCAATCAAATGTATTTTATGATGTATAAAACAAAATTCCTCAAAATAAATACAAAAAGAAACACTATCAGGACGATTCTCACACACCTTTTGAATCAAAGTCTCTTCATTCAACCACGTCAGAAATAGCACCAGGCCTGACTTCCTGTGTGTGTGTGTGTGTTTGTGCATATGTGTGTGTGTGTGTGTGTAAAGTATGTATGTGTGTGTGTGTAGTAGGGTCATGGCTAGATCTTAACCCCTAAAGGGGAAACGGGAAGAGGTCAGCTAGAGGTCGGAGGTCAAGAGAGGTCATCTCTTCCCCCAGAACTCCTCTCGTCTCTTCTGAGCGCGCTCCAGCACCGCCGTCGCCAGAGCGCAGGAGCCTGCAGAACGCCAGGACATCTCCGACATGCGGTCGTCTTGGCAACGGAGAAAGAGAGACAGGACAGAGATGAGAGAGAGAGGAAGAGAGAGAAAGATAAAGACAATTAAAGGATTGACCTCTTCTGAAATGTCCAGTATCAGATTATTGTTGTGTTTTGCTTCATCCCAGCTTTGTGATTTACCTTCCTCTGATGTCGCTGCTCCTGGCCTCCCCAGCACCACCTCAGACATCCTCACTCCTAGATTACCTACAGACACAAGAACACACCCCCATCGTCACCCAACACCGACAGGAAACTTATGGTCCCACTGCAGGTTCGCTTCTGAGGAAAGAAGGAAGAGAAAATTCAGGAGATGGAGAGAAGAGATGAGGGGAATTCCAGTGTCAGGTGTCTGAGTCAGCCCCAGCCCCAGCCCCAGCCCCAGGCCCAGCCCCAGCCCCAGGCCCAGCCCCAGGCCCAGCCCCAGCCCCCACAGGCTATTGAGAGGGCCAGAGAGGTGGCCCCTCCAGCCTCTCCCTGGCTCTGTGTCTGAGGCTGTGTCTCACTACAGTCCCTGTGGAACTGAATCACAGCAACAAATCTCGTCTTTCTCTTCCTGGTTACAGAGAAGCATGGGAATCAGAAAACACCAGTCCTTCCTTCTTCCCCTCTCCTCCTCTCTTGTCTTCTCCCCTAAAACATGGAACAGGTGTGTCAGCGCAGAGTAGAATAGAATGGAGTTTAAGTTAGTAGAGTAGTTAAGTAGAGTAGAGTAGTAAAGTACAGTAGTTAAGTAGAGTAGAGAGTAGACCCCATCCTCAACATCCTCTTGTAGTCTGACCCAGAAACAAAAGAACCTGATGATGGTAACAGCCCTCCCCCTCTCTTTAACAGTAACTGTCTATTTGTCTGCCTGTCTGTCTGCCTTTCTGTCTGACTGACTGTCTGTCTGTCTGTCTGTCTGACTGCCTGACTGCCTGTCTGACTGCCTATCTGTTTGACTGACTGTCTGTCTGTCTGTCTGTCTGTCTGCTTGTCTGACAGTGACACACATACAGCCGGTTGCTGGTGTGGGTTTGTCTAATATGATGACATCATGCTGGCCTGCACCTCCACATCCAGGTCACACTCCTCCGCAGCCCTGATACTGGAAGTCCTCCCTCATCACCTCCCTCATCACCTTCATCATCACCATCACCTCCCTCATCACCTCCCTCATCACCATCACCTCCCTCATCACCATCACCTCCCTCATCACCTCCCTCATCACCTTCATCATCATCCTCACCACCTTCATCACCATCATCATCATCATCACCATCATCATCATCATCATCACCACCATCATCATCACCATCATCATCATCATCACCATCATCATCACCATCATCATCATCACCATCACCATCATCATTATCACCATCATCATCACCATCATCACCATCATCATCATCATCATCATCATCATCATCATCATCACCATCACCATCATCACCATCATCATCACCATCATCATCATCATCATCATCATCATCATCATCATCATCATCATCACCATCATCATCATCATCATCACCATCATCATCACCATCATCATCATCATCATCACCATCATCATCACCATCACCATCATCACCATCATCATCACCATCATCATCATCATCATCACTATCATCATCATCATCATCATCACCATCATCATCATCATCATCACCATCACCATCATCATCATCATCATCACTATCATCATCATCATCACCATCATCATCATCACCATCATCATCATCATCATCATCACTATCATCATCATCATCATCACCATCACCATCATCATCATCATCATCATCATCACCATCATCATCACCATCATCATCATCATCATCACTATCATCATCATCATCACCATCATCATCATCATCATCACCATCATCATCATCACCATCATCATCATCATCATCATCATCACCATCATCATCACCCTCATCACCATTGTGCTGGAACTCTGGGTTCCTTAGAGTTCCCTGGATGCGGTTGGCTGGAGGGGGCCCGGGTAGGGGTGGTCGCAGTCTGGAGGCTGCCTTCTTGGGGGATCTGGAGGCTGGGGGGTCCTGAGGGAGGCTCTGGGGGGGGCTCTGCCTAGAGCAGGCCTCCTCTCTGAGGGGGAGGGGGTCCACCGTGACCACCCCAGCTGCTGAGGGCCCCCCAGGGGGGCTTCCAGCCTAGGGAGGGAGGAGAGGGTTAGAGGGGGCTCACACAATCCCCCATACACACACACACACACACACACACACAGGCTGCTCCTGACCTGGTGTGGGTGTTTCTGGGGTGTCCTGACAGCCAGCTGCCTGCAGGGGGAGAGGGGTTCCCCCAGAGGGGTGTTACTCTCACACACACCCCTCTTCCGTCTGGGGGGGCTCACCAGGAGAGCACCACCTACAGAAACAACCTTTTAACCACACAGAGTTGGTACAGGCACTGGATCTGGACATTACAGGCCTTTCAAGGAGTGTTCAAGCACTATTTGGGGTTTTTCCAGGACTACAATCAGAGATCTCATGGATCAAACAAATACTTTATTTACTTTAAATTAATCCTTATTAAAGCTACAAATGTTATTTAATCAAGAGCAGCGAGTGATTTTCTTCTGTTCTTTGATTTGAGATGGACAGCAGTGGGTTTATTAGACGGCTGTCTCTGAGACCTGACGCACACTTAGCGGATCACTCAAATTCAAGAACTTCAAGTGCCATGTACAAACCCTGCATACAGCATTCTTCAACATGTCATGAGAAATGTTGAGTTGGGGTATGAGAGTGTGCTATGATGCTGTGACAGGGAGAGCTGGAGGGAGGGAGGTGGTGAGAGGTACAGGAAGCTAGTTCTGACTGTTGACATACTTAACCTCCATCTCCTCTTTACTCAGTGTGAAATTGCAGGTCAGCAGGTCAGAGAGCAGAGCGTCAGCTCTCGGAAGCACTGTCAGGAGCATGGTCTAGATGCTGTGTGTGTGTGTGTGTGTGTGTGTGTGTGTGCGTGCGTGTGTGTGTACCGGTAGCGGGGGTGGTCCTGTCGTGATGTGTTCTCTGCTTGGGCCTGATCTTCATCTGAGGGGTGGCTAGTCTGCCCTCCTCCCTGGAACACACACACACACATTGAGGAATACACACACACACACATCCACACATACATGAACCCGGGATCTGGCTGACAGACATTAACAGATCTAATCCCCTCCAACAGTCAGAACCACAACAACCACCTACTCTTCATCTTCCTCCTCCTGCTCCTCCCCCCAGGCTAGCTTCCTCTGAACAGGCAGGGTGGGGGGGCCAGGGGGGGCCGGGCCAGGGGGGGCCGGGCCAGGGGGGGCCGAGCCAGGGGAAGCGGGGGGGCAGGGGGCCTCACCCCCCCCTGTGGAGCTCTTTCTGCTGGACCCTGGAGTCAGAGGTACTGAGGGGCCGGCACTGGAGCTGCTGTCCACCCTGCACACACACACACACACACACACTCGGATATACTCTACACACCTGCTCAGGAGTGTTCAGCTGTGGAGTGTTAGGGTGAAAGGTGTTCAGGTGAGGTGTGTCAGACCTGGCCAGGTCCAGGGCCTCGATGGTGGGGCTGAGAGAGGAGGAGGAGGTGGCGGAGGTGGAGGGCTCCCACAGGTGGGTCTGCTCTGACAGGATCTGGTTCAGGTGGAGGCGTGAGAAGTGGGTACCCCACGCTCTACTCCTGTAGGCCTCGGCCTTGCTCCTCAACTCCCGCACCTGCCGCCACACACACACACATCTATATACACAAATATACACAGATATACACACAAATACAGTATATACACACAGGGCTCCAAATTGGCACCCGCCAAGCGCCAATGGCATGTAGATTTTTGTGCTGGCGACTAAACTGTGTCCCATGCTCCGCCATGTGGAGAGTATAGCTCCCGTCTACCGCGCCCGTCATGGTTTTAAAAAGCTTGCAATGCCAACATGAATAGTTGAGCGCGCATCTAGGTGGCAGAAAACCGGGAAGATAGCCTTAAAACAGCTAGAAAATGACACGCATCAGAATTTTGATTTGGGTCACGAAAGTCTTGAAATTTGAGTGAGTGTGTCGCCAGTTAGACCGCAAAGTCTTACTAGGCGGCAGCCATGTCTCTTTCTTGGTCGCGTCATCGAGTCAAACAGGGCATTTCAACAGATATGGGAATTCTGCTTTTAGCCAGCTGGTCCAATGCGAAGACCAAACCTCATGGACAAGGACAACCCATCTCACATTGGGCAAGAGGAGTAGTAGACCCCGGAACCCCCTGAGTTAATAAACAATGATATTAAAATCAAGGGTAAAGGTTGTTTATGTCAAACTATTTCAGAGTACGTCTGAAATGCCAGGTTTAATTTTGGCCGGTAAAAAATATTATTGGCTGGTAATTTTTATCTACCAGCCATTTTGGCTGGTAAGACAAAAAGTTAATTTCGAGCCCTGTATACACACACACACACTTTATACACACACACACACACTATATACACACATACACACCACACACATACTATATACATACATACACACACACATACTATATACATACACACACACACACACACATACTATATACACACACACACACACACACACACATACTATATACACACACACACACACACACATACTATATACATACACACACACACATACAGAAACACACACACATACTATATACATACACACACACACATACTATATACATACACACACACACATACTATATACACACACACACACATATATACATATATATATACAGTACCAGTCAAAAGTTTGAACACATTTTCCCATTCAATTCAGTCAGCCTGTCAGCAAACCAACCAGCAGCAAGCCAGCACTGACATATAAAAAGGCAGAGAGTACACACACAGACTTCCTGCACACACACACTACCAGCACACACACACACTACCAGCACACACACACACTACCAGCACACACACACACTACTAGCACACACACAGTCTTGAGTGTTACCTCTTGGAACCACATGTTACTAGGGTCACCGTTCCCTCCCTGGAGGTAGGACAGGAACACACAGGTAAACAGCTGGACTCAGGACACTGATGTCTGCTGCAAGCTCTCCAGCCCCAGACACAGCCCCAGCCTTGACCCCAGCCCCAGACACAGCCCCAGCCTTGACCCCAGCCCCAGACACAGCCCCAGCCTCGACCCCAGCCCCAGACACAGCCCCAGCCTCGACCCCAGCCCCAGACACAGCCCCAGCCTCGACCCCAGCCCCAGACACAGCCCCAGCCTCGACCCCAGACACAGCCCCAGCCTCGACCCCAGCCCCAGACACAGCCCCAGACACAGCCCCACGCTCACCCTCAGCCTTAGCCCAAACCTCAACCTCAGTCCCAACACCACCCTCACCTCCTCTCCTGCAGGAGCAGCCCTCACCCTGACCCAGCCCACCTCCTCTCCTGCAGGAGCAGCCCTCACCCTGACCCAGCCCACCTCCTCTCCTGCAGGGTTAGCCCTCACCCTGACCCAGCCCACCTCCTCTCCTGCAGGGTTAGCCCTCACCCTGACCCAGCCCACCTCCTCTCCTGCAGGAGCAGCCCTCACCCTCACCCAGCCCACCTCCTCTCCTGCAGGAGCAGCCCTCACCCTCACCCAGCCCACCTCCTCTCCTGCAGGAGCAGCCCTCACCCCGACCCAGCCCACCTCCTCTCCTGCAGGAGCAGCCCTCACCCCGACCCAGCCCACCTCCTCTCCTGCAGTGGCAGTCTTCACCCAAACTCCACCCTGGTATCTGTAGCAGAGCGGAGAGCGGAAGTTGGAGTCATACTCTGACCTCACCTTCCTGGAGACAGAGAGATGATGAGACGCAAAACACACATCTACACAACACACCACACACATCTACACAACACACCACACACACATCTACACAACACACCACACACACATCTACACAACACACCACACACTTAAACTTCCCTCACCTCAGCGCTCCATGGGAAGGAACAGGCTTTTGAGGGGACAGTGACCTCACTTCCTGTTGCGGACTCTCGTTCACCATAGCTGCAACTTCCTGTTGGGGGCTGCGCTTCCTCTCCTTCTCTTCCCTTCTCTTCTTCCTCTTGCTCTGATATCACCAGAGAAACAAACAAGAATGATCGTCTGCACACACACACACACTTACACACACACACCTAGGGGAAGTTTGGTTTACCACCTGTAGAACCAGTCTGGAATACTTGACCTTGCATGATCCTCTTATCCTTCTGTACTCTCCAGGACCCGCACACACACACACACGCCACACAAACCAACACACACCACGCACAACACACAGCCTTATCAAAGTACTGGTAGGCCTGTTTCCTTCAGTGTGGAATGTGGAATTTCTTTCGCTCACAGATTCTTACACACAGTGTCTTACATTTACATTTAGCCGACGCTTACAGTAAGTTTAGCGACTTACAGTCAGTACAGGGACATTCCCCCCGAGGCAAGTAGGGTGAAGTGCTTTGCCCAAGACACAACGTCATTTTCACAGCCGGGACTCAAACCGGCAACTTTCTGATTAATAGCCTGATTCCCCAACCGCTCAGCCATCTGACGCCCTCTTACACACAGTATCTTACACACAGTCTTACATAGTCTTACACAGTCTCACTCTTTCTCCCTAGTCTTTCTCCCTTCCTTGTGATCCTGTTGTACCAGTTTCGCATGAGACTGCACCCAAAATAAATTGTTTTGTGTTGCACCCAAGGTACTAAGTTGTGTTTGCACTGTCTTAAGCAATACTCGTTGGACTCTGCCTGGTAGCTGAGATGTGGTTACTGTACGCTGTGCCTGGTAGCTGAGATGTGGTTACTGTACGCTGTGTCTGGTAGCTGAGATGTGGTTGCTGTGAGCTGTGTCTGGTAGCTGAGATGTGGTTACTGTACGCTGTGTCTGGTAGCTGAGATGTGGTTACTGTACGCTGTGTCTGGTAGCTGAGATGTGGTTGCTGTGAGCTGTGTCTGGTAGCTGAGATGTGGTTACTGTGAGCTGTGTCTGGTAGCTGAGATGTGGTTACTCGGCGCTGTGTCTGGTAGCTGAGATGTGGTTGCTGTGAGCTGTGTCTGGTAGCTGAGATGTGGTTACTGTGAGCTGTGTCTGGTAGCTGAGATGTGGTTACTCTGCGCTGTGTCTGGTAGCTGAGATGTGGTTACTGTGCGCTGTGTCTGGTAGCTGAGATGTGGTTACTGTGCGCTGTGTCTAGTAGCTGAGATGTGGTTACTGTGCGCTGTGTCTGGTAGCTGAGATGTGGTTACTGTGCGCTGTGTCTGGTAGCTGAGATGTGGTTACTGTGCGCTGTGTCTGGTAGCTGAGATGTGGTTACTGTGCGCTGTGTCTGGTAGCTGAGATGTGGTTACTGTGCGCTGTGTCTGGTAGCTGAGATGTGGTTACTGTGAGCTGTGTCTGGTAGCTGAGATGTGGTTACCGTGCGCTGTGTCTGGTAACTGAGATGTGGTTACTGTGCACTGTGTCTGGTAAATGAGATGTGGTTACTGTGTGCTGTGTCTGGTAAATGAGATGTGGTTACTGTGTGCTGTGTCTGGTAACAACAGACCAGATTGTTCCTTGACTCTGACCACTGACATACTTTTAGAACTACACACTTCTGACCCTCTGCTATATAACACATATACTGTATAGGAAGTGTTTGTAAGAAGCTGCAGTGTTTCCCCTATGTTGATTTTTCCGTGGCGGCCCGCCACAGTTAAATTTCTGCCGCCACGGTATCAGAATTAGGGCTGTACACAATTTTAGGCCGTCTTATCAGCCGTGATTGTTAGAGCGCATGTCGAAGAATAGCACAGAGGCGCTTGAGATTGCGCGTGTGCGTCCTTGAGAACTGTAAGTCGTATAACTAATGTTGTCAGTTAATTTAAGCCTGTCATTTTATTATTCTATAGTTCTTGCAAATTTAAATGAAGTTAACTGGTGATTTTCTTTGTTTGTATGTTTCCCCTGCTAGCGAAATTGCTCGTCTGTGGATTCGATAGCGATTATTAGTGCATTATTATGCTTAAGTGGTTTTAATGAATAAATAGTGGGTATATTGTTATTATTAGTTACAGAATGCTTAGCCTATCAAGACCAAATGAAGCAGACAGTGTACATGCTTCCAAGTGGCCCCTTAATCGATAGGCAACTGACCATAATAAGTTGTTACGTCAATTAGTAATTGGCAGCATTTATGCCATTTAGAACATACTGTAAGGTGTCTTTAAGTATGCTAACTTTATTTCTTTTGGGGGAAACAGGACAAAAATATGTGCAATATTATATTAGCTATTAGACTATTACATTAATCTGCTCCGAAATATAGGGTTAGGGTTAGCAGTTTGTTAGGGGGAGGGGGGAGTGGGGGGGGGGGTTAAACCTGACCTGCCCCCACTGCTAAAAACAAATCTAGGGGAAACACTGAGCTGAGGAGTAAAGCATCCAATGAGCCACCTGGGGACCAGACAAGATGTCCACAGCGCCCCCTGTGGGCTGAACACGTCAATACAACAAATGTTTTATGTGAGAAAAAAATGTAGGACTTGGATAAAATCCCATAACAATAATTAGGATTTATTAACATTCAATTATTGATATAGTAATGATTATGGACCTATTTAGATTAAATATTGATGATTATTATCACTAACTAGTATTATGTTATTGTTGTTATTATTATTATTGACTTACATTAGATTACATCATTGTATTGTATCAAGCCTCGTACCTAGATCTCGGCCAATCATAAGAGCCAACGTTATTCTACCTTCCCTGTCCCTGCTGTTCTGGGATGTTCCTCTACCTTGGCCGGCTCCTCAGGGGGAACGTCCTCCGGTTGGAACAGCGTGGCCTCCTCGTGCTCCAGGGTCCGGCGGTACCGCGGGGCTCGCGGCGGGGGGGAACCTTTGAAGCTCCGTTGGTACTCTGTCTCCACCAGCGCTGGGCGGGGCTTGGCCGGCCGGACAGTCTTGTGGCTGGGCTGCAGCACCTGGGACAGATGTGTTAGCGTGTTAGCATGCTCCATTTACATGCATTTATTACATTACAACACATCATCCTTCATGTTAGCATGTTAGCATCCAGTGTACAGCCCCAGCAGACCGACAGCTCTCTAGCACCCTCTGCTGGGGTGAGGGCGGAGAAGGCGACCAGTGGGCCAACCAACAGGGACTGCATGGAGGTTTGTAGGCATCGTCCGGTTCTACAGGTGTTCTCACACAGACTCCAGAAGGTTCTCCAGGTGTTCTCACATGTTCTCCAGAAGGTTCTCCAGGTGTTCTCACCTGTTCTGCCGCCAGCAGGGGGGAGCGAGCCGCGGTTGTTCTCCACAGGAACTGCCTGCTGTACTCAGAGCTGTGGAGCCCCGCCCTCCTACCTGACGACCTCAAACCTGCCTTCCTCCTTAGCACCTGATGCACCTGGTCAATAACACCATCAATAACACCATCAATAACACCATCAATAACACCATCAATAACACCATTAATAAACACCATCAATAACACCAACACGATAAATAAAATGAATAAGGTTATTCAGTGCTCACAGACCCCCGTCACAGCTCCACTCTGTCCTTCCTCCGTCGCCATGGGCATTCTGCACTGTGCCTGGCTAATCAGGGCACAGGGTGGGGGTGTGGGGCGGGGCTGAGAGCCAGGGGGTCTGGGGCCCCGGGGAGCCTCTGGGGTCTGCACATGCTCTGGTGAGGCCGGGGCCGGGGCCGGGGCCGGGGAGGTTCTTTGAGGGGCCGGGGCTGGGGCCGGGGCTGGGGCCGGGGCTGGGGAGGTTCTTTGAGGGGCTGGGGCAGGTCCTGGGGCAGGAGAGGGTCTTTGAGGGGCCGGGGCAGGTCCTGGGGCAGGAGAGGGTCTTTGAGGGGTACAGGGTGAGGGTGTGGCTGTTCCCTGAGAGGGGTCAGGGTCCCAGATGAGGGAGCTGGACACCTGGGGAAGGTGCTGCTGGGACAACACCTTCCTCCTGGCCAGGAACTGAGGCTCTCTGACCATACCTGGAGGACACACACACTCCTGAACATTATGGAAATGTTGTACACAAAAAAAAATACAAAACTGGAAGAAATTAAATAAAAGACAGACACAAGCCCACACACACTCTGCCACACACACTCTGTCACACACACTCTGCCACACACACTCTGTCACACACACTCTGTCACACACAGTCTGCCACACACACTCTGCCACACACACTCTGTCACACACACTCTGCCACACACACTCTGTCACACACACTCTGTCACACACACTCTGCCACACACACTCTGCCACACACACTCTGCCACACACACTCTGTCACACACACTCTGCCACACACACTCTGTCACACACACTCTGCCACACACACTCTGTCACACACACTCTGCCACACACACTCTGTCACACACACTCTGCCACACACACTCTGTCACACACACTCTGTCACACACACTCTGCCACACACACTCTGCCACACACACTCTGTCACACACACTCTGCCACACACACTCTGCCACACACACTCTGTCACACACACTCTGCCACATACACTCTGTCACACACACTCTGCCACACACACTCTGCCACACACATCCTTACCCAGCTCGTCAGAGCGTAGACCTGCCAGGGGAGGTGGGTGGTGAGGAGAGGCACTCCTGGACCGAGATACCCGCCCAGCCTTGAATTTATTCTGATACTCTGAAGTTCCCTGTGGAACATACACACGCGCGCGCGCACACACACGATATTACAGACAATATCACGGTGAACCACCAGCTGCAGGATATCTGCCTGTGTACCAAATTAGCTATCTGGTTCCAGGTTTAATATAATCAGACTGAAGTGGTATTACTATTATCTGGATTATACTAATGCAAATCCTGTGCAGTAGCCTAAGCAAAGCGCTATTCTCTCTTTCGCTAAGGTTAATTTTATTGTTATGGCTTGCTAAAGTATGCATAGTATGCTACTATGTCGCCACAGATCCATGATAATTGTATGAAACTTACATTAAGTTGCTATTTCTGTATTGACAAATCGAAAGTTCTGCTATCGACGTGATGACGTACAAGCTAGCTAGTTTGCTAACAAACAGGGTTGTAACTTAAATAATTTTGATTCTGACGTAAACATTCTGTCGTTTCATTGTTTACCTTGAAGTGCACCGGCATTTTCCTAAAATACTAGCCTACTTTGGGTTTACGGAGGTATTGTGATCTTTATAAAAGTAATTAGCTATCAATCTAATGATGTTGTTTCTGCAGGAGTCGGTTAAAGTAAAGCCCTCGTTGCCTTGGCAAAGCTTGAAGCGTCTTGTCGTGCGCATGCGTGTTCAATGCTTTTCACAACCATTTAAAAAAGCGTTAGTTGCATGCGTTTCTTACTAATGCCGCTAGATGCCAATGTTGTTGAATTTTTGGGTAGCAAACGTCTGATTTCATCAACTTTGAGGTTCTCTCGCTCTCTCCCATCTATTTTTCTCTCAGTTTCTCTCTCGCTCTGTCTCTCTCACACACTCTGTCTCTCTTTCTATGTATGGCCAGGGTTCTCTTTGTTTTGAAGGAGAGATGAGCCATTCACTCCACGAGGAAACCAAATACCAAATGACTCACTAACACACACACATACACAAGACACCATGTTACACACATGCACACAGAAACACAAACACACAGGCGCCTATTAATTCCCCCCTCCATTCTAATCAATACTCTGATTGTGAGGCGTTCTGACACAAACACACTCTGTCTGGGTCTGACAGGAGGTCAGAGGTCACAAAGAGACTCAATTCACCCGCTGGAGGGGATGGGAATGGAGGGGAGGGGAGTGGAGGGGAGTAGGGGACAGGAGGGGAGGCGAGGGGAGGGGAGTAGGGGAGGGGAGGGGAGTAGGGGACGGGAGGGGAGAGGAGTGGAGGGGAGGGGAGGGGAGTAGGGGAGTAGGGGAGTAGGGGAGTAGGGGAGTAGGGGAGTAGGGGAGTAGGGGAGTAGGGGAGTAGGGGAGGGGAGGGGAGTGGAGGGGAGTAGGGGACAGGAGGGGAGGCGAGGGGAGTAGGGGAGGGGAGGGGAGTAGGGGACGGGAGGGGAGAGGAGTGGAGGGGAGTAGGGGACGGGAGGGGAGGGGAGGGGAGGGGAGGGGAGGGGAGGGGAGGGGAGGGGAGGGGAGGGGAGGGGAGGGGAGGGGAGGGGAGGGGAGGGGAGGGGAGGGGAGGGGAGGGGAGTAGGGGAGGGGAGGGGAGTAGGGGACGGGAGGGGAGGGGAGGGGAAGGGAGGGGAGTGGAAGGGAGTAGGGGAGGGGAGGGTTGTAGGGGACGGGAGGGGAGAGGAGTGGAGGGGAGTAGGGGACGGGAGGGGAGAGGAGTGGAGGGGAGTAGGGGACGGGAGGGGAGGGGGTGAATGTTTATTCTGTTAATTATTAGTGGATAATAAGAAGATGAACATGCTATTGATGCCCCGGCTGTAACCTGGCAACAAAAGCTTTGATATCCCTCGGAGACAGACAGAGAGAGAGAGAGAGAGAGAGAGAGAGAGAGAGAGAGAGAGAGAGAGAGAGAGAGAGAGAGAGAGAGAGATCTTACAACATCAACCTCCTCTGGACAGCAAAATTATTAACACAGTCACAAATTACTACACATACACATTAACCCATGCATACACACAACAACACAATCACAAACATTACTAACACATACAAGCAGACATTGGCCGGGTTTCCCAGATTCGTAACGCGAAGAGCTTCTTTGGAACGTTCGAAGAGCGTTCTAGTGTGCTCTTCGAAACGTTATTAAGAAGTTCTTCGCGTTAAGAGCTTCTTAACGAATCTGGGAAACCCGGCCATTAACAGTGTGTGTGTGTGTTTGCGAGGGATCAGGAGTGGGCCTCTAAAGACACTCATGTTTCTCAGTAACCTTTAGACACAAACCTTCATCCTCATCATCCTCCTCCTCATCATAATCCTCTTCATCCTCATCATCCTCTTCCTCCTCATCCATATCACTGGCTCCTCAGATGTCATTCATATGGAAATCTGTTGTCAAGGAAACGCAAACGTGAAACAAACAATGGATCACAGTTATGATTCCGTGTGTGTGTGTGAATGTGTGTGTGTCTCTGTGAACGTGTGTTTGTATATGAATGTGTGTGTGCGATGGTTCAGATCTCTGTCACCAGAGTTGCATCACCTAGAAAACGCCCATCCTGTTTTATCATCTCCAGCTGCTGCCTTCATCTCCTGTTCCCACTTCATCACCCCTGACCCCTGACCTCATCACCCCTGACCCCTGACCTCATCACCCCTGACCCCTGACCTCATCACCCCTAACCTCATCACCCCTGACCTCATCACCCCTGACACCTGACCCCTTAGCCCAGTGGTCACAGCAACAAAGAGAAAATAGTTATTTTGCGACGACAACCAAAGAGCCTACATTTCCATCCAGGAAGAAAGGAAGAAAGACAGGAAGGTGTTACTAAGAATAGCGTCCCTCAATGAAGCTCCACCCATGTAAGTGAAGGTTCCTGTGTGCAGTGTCTGTCTGAGTGGGGCCAACACCCCCCTCCTGCTCTTACCTCCCCTGATGCAGAGACACACTCTACAGCACTGAAGAATGGATACTTTGATAGAATAGTACTTTAGTCTGCATACTTTAAGAGTACTACAGGGTGTATACAGTGTGTGTGTGTGTGTTGTTTGACAGTTTAGCAATAGTTAGAGTGTGTCATTTGACAGTAATGCAATAGAGTTGAGGTCACTCTAGTGTGTGTGTTTGTGTGTTCCTCAGGTATGAGTTGAGTCAGCAGTCTCATGGTTGCAGACCTGTCCCAGCATGCAGCAGGATCCTTTAGCTTCACTAGTGGCAGCCTCCCCCAACCCCCTCCAGCCTCCCCAACCAGAGAGGAGAGGAGAGAAGGGGGAGGGAGAGGTGAAGGGGGAGGGAGGGGATAAGGGGGAGGGAGAGAGTGGGGAGGGTGAGGAGAGGAGGGTGTGAGGGAAGCAGCAGGGAGGGGTCTGCTTAAACAGCTGTTGAGTAAATTCCTCTGAATTCTCCCAGGGACATGTCAGAAGGGACAACCATCAAGATCTAGACCAGCCAGATCAAGACCATCAAGATCTAGACCATCCAGATCTAGACCATCCAGATCTAGACCATCCAGATCTAGACCAGACAGATCTAGACCATCCAGATCTAGACCATCCAGATGTAGACCAGCCAGATCTAGACCCTCCAGATCTAGACCAGCCAGATCAAGACCATCAAGATCTAGACCATCCAGATCTAGACCATCCAGATCTAGACCAGACAGATCTAGACCATCCAGATGTAGACCAGCCAGATCTAGACCCTCCAGATCTAGACCAGCTCCTGATACAGACTCAGAACTGATCACATGGTGATAGTAGCCACATATTATGGGATTGATGTAGAATCTGAGGCACTCCAGTCACAGTACATGCATGTGTTTGTGTAAGGCAGTTTACTATGTAGTGATTGAGGCCACATGGTCTCCAGTATTTAAGGTTTCGGAGGGAAGGAGAGAGGGAAGGAGAGAGGGAAGGAGAGAGGGAAGGAGAGAGGGAAGGAGTGAGGGAAGGAGAGAGGGAAGGAGAGAGGGAGACAAGAGTGGAGGAGGATACAGGGAAGGAGAGAGGGAGGGAAGGAGAGAGGGAAGGAGAGAGGAAGACAGGGAAGGAGAGAGGGAAGGAGAGAGGGAAGGAGAGAGGGAGGGACAGAGGGAGACAAGAGTGGAGGAGGATACAGGGAAGGAGAGAGGGAGGGAGAGAGGAAGACAGGGAAGGAGAGAGGGAAGGAAGGAAGAAAGGAGAGAGGAAGATAGGGAAGGAGGGAGGAAGATAGGGAAGGAGAGAAAGAGGGAGAGAGGGAGTGGGCCTGCATTCCATGTCAGACAGGAATACTTGGCATTCCTTCCTTCCCTCTCTCCTCTCTCTCCTCTCTATCTCGTTCTCTCTCTCCTCTCTTTCCTCTCTCTCATTTCTCGCTCTCAATGAGCTGTTTGATATCCTAAGGGGCTTTTTCCCGAGGGAAAGGGCGAGAGACTTTTAGAGACAGTGTGAGTGTGTATGTGAGAGAGACGGGGGAGAGAAAGGGGGGGGCGTCTTGACAGATGTGTGTGACGATCAAGGATTTTAATGTTTATGTTAAGTTGCACACAGAGAGAATATTAAAATCAGTTTTCATCTCATCACAGCTTAACTACTGCAATGTCTTCATTTTTTCTTGGGTAAATCTAAACACAGCCTGTCACTTCCGGGCATTTAATAACTTCTTAATCTACTGAATATATGTGTGTGTGTGTGTGTGTGTGTGTGTGTGTGTGTGTGTGTGTGTGTTAAAATGTCATTTTTGACATTATAACAATCTCCCTTATGTCCTGGTTTAAAGGAGCCGTCAGTCTGCACGAGGCTCTGAAACCGAGGCTGCGACGTCATGACGAGGAGAGAACCTCACCCAGCCAGAGACTGAGAGAGCGCGAGAGACAGCGAGCAGAAGGAGCGGCGCTACTGAACGGAGCGACAGGCAGATAACTGTAAGTACTGTATCCGTACACGCTCGATTTGCTGCAATATTGTTACCGTATTGTTTCCGAAAACGGGGCGTTTTCCGCCGCATGGAAGAACCTGCTATCGTAATCGGGGCCTGCGTGCGCTGTCTGTATCGATATAATAGTGTTACGGTGTTGCAAAAGAGAACGGAGACCGGTTCTGAGATGCATGCCAGCGGGTTTGCGGAAGAACAGGTCAAATCGCTAGAATATGGCGGAGTGATAGAGAAACAATTTAATTAGCCTACTGTTATTCTGTCTTGGAATTCAATATGTTCCGTGGGACGCAAGGGGACTAGGCGGTATTTTCAGACGTGTGTGATCCGTCATAGCGATGGTTAAAGGCGGCTGTTCCACCGGGGTATTACCGTGTAGCTAGTTACACTGTAGCTTCAACGGCATTGGTGAAGTTACAACGGAAATGGAAAAGTTATTCAATTGTCTGGTTTTACGCATTCTTTGGGAGGCTTTCCCCTTCTAGAGTCGTTAAAACGTCAACATGACAAGTCAATGCTATGTTTTACGTTACATTTCTATCCAATTGTGTTTTGCCGTAAACGTTTTCAGTGCAGAAAGCAGTCAGAGTGGTGGATGTGTCTGGTCTCGAGCCCCGCCTAGTTCCCAGCTCTTGTCGATGAAGAGAGCTGGCTTTGCCTGTCTCTGAACAAACACACGAACGGACCCGAACTCGAACAGATCCGCTGGACATTACTAGACATCAGCAGTCTTCATCTGACAAGAAGCTCTTTCATAGATTTAAACACGAAAGATAGTTTTTCTGAATTTGTAGTCTTCAGGCCAAAAAGTTTGGAGGGTAGCCTACTTAGTGTGTAGCTAAGGGGCGGCTGTCATACGGTGACGGAGACACAAAGCTAGGGCAGATTGTTTACAGTTCATGCGGGTTAGTGAATGAAAACGAAAATGCTCATTCTTTCAGGTTGCTTGGAAACCTCCCGGACAGTGTACGTGAAACGACGACCGAAAGGGGCACAGAGAGAGAGATACGTGTTATGTTCCGTTTTTTTCGGTTGGAAGATGTGAAACTTCTTTTTTCAGATGCAAGGTCAAGACCAGGCATATACCACCGCAGAAAGACACGGGTTGTGACATATTGAACTTGTCCATGACATCTGATTAACGGTTAAGTCGCGAGCTCGCCTCTGGTCCTCTGGTGCCCGTTCTATTGTCCGGTCTTTAATATAAATATGAATACTATGTTTTAACCTGTGTATCGAGTTCTGTTGATCCCCCCCTGACGGCCTATCAGGAAAGAGAGTAGCCTACATTGCACATTTCAAAGCGTTAATTTAACACCAGAAGTGTTCGTGATGAAGAGAACGTACTTATGTAAACACTCAGCGAGTTAAGTGAACTACTGGTGTTAAATGAAGACTTTGAAATGTGTTGTGTAGGAGTCGGAGAGCACATGATTAGAGAACCTCTCACATATTGAATCTGACACTCCCTCTGAGTCCGCAGTAACACTTCCCCACCTCTAGGGGTCGTCTCAGAAAGCCTGAGGGGTCGTTTCCCTAGTTCCTTATCGACTCCCTCCTAACCTCCTTCACCAAAACTTCCTTGGATCACCAGGTCTTGGGGGAGGAACATTGTGTGCTGTTGTCCAATTTGGACCTGAGGAACCCAGGAAGTGGTGTGAGGAGGTTGTCGTGGTGACCAGAAGGAGTCCTGAAGCCCCGCCCGGCCCGGCCCTCTTATCTCTCCAGAAAGGACTGTGTTTGTGTGTGTGTGGGGGTGTGTTGAGGCTGGATGAATGTGTGTCGAGGCTGTATCTATGTTTGTTTGTGTGTGTGTTTAGACTGTGTAAGGCCTCTGTGCGCTTGTGTGTGTGTGTGCGTGTGGATACACCGGCCTCATACTTGGGTGCGCCTATAGTTCAAGGCTTTCTGAACACTATATGTGTGTGTTTGTGTGTGAGAGAGAGAATTTGGAAGTGTTAGTGAGGGAGTGTGTGTGTGAAAGAGAGATAATGTGTTTGTGTGTGTAGCGCTGTGGTCGGGTTAGCCCGCTATGACGTAGTGGGTCGCCCCCTGCCCCCCCCCCCCCCCTTGAGACAGGAAGAGGAAGGAAGCTCTGTCCTCCAGGGCCAACAGGAATGCTGCTCTCAACCTCCTCTGGAACACACTCACACACCCCGCCTTCAGCAGGCTGATCCTCAGTTATTACACCCCGCCTTCAGCAGGCTGATCCTCAGTTATTACACCCCGCCTTCAGCAGGCTGATCCTCAGTTATTACACCCCGCCTTCAGCAGGCTGATCCTCAGTTATTACACCCCGCCTTCAGCAGGCTGATCCTCAGTTATTACACCCCGCCTTCAGCAGGCTGATCCTCAGTTATTACACCCCGCCTTCAGCAGGCTGATCCTCAGTTATTACACCCCGCCTTCAGCAGGCTGATCCTCAGTTATTACACAACGTCACTGTTATTCCTCAGTTATTACACCACGTCACTGTTATTCCTCAGTTATTACACCACGTCACTGTTATTCCTCAGTTATTACACCACGTCACTGTTATTCCTCAGTTATTACACCACGTCACTGTTATTCCTCAGTTATTACACAATGTCACTGTTATTCCTCAGTTATTACACCACGTCACTGTTATTCCTCTTATTACACCACGTCACTGTTATTCCTCAGTTATTACACAACGTCACTGTTATTCCTCAGTTATTACACCACGTCACTTATTCCTCAGTTATTACACCACGTCACTGTTATTCCTCAGTTATTACACCACGTCACTGTTATTCCTCAGTTATTACACAATGTCACTGTTATTCCTCAGTTATTACACCACGTCACTGTTATTCCTCTTATTACACCACGTCACTGTTATTCCTCAGTTATTACACAATGTCACTGTTATTCCTCAGTTATTACACAACGTGACACACCTACAGTCGGCCTAGCTGTAGTTAGCAGCTCTGTCTGTGGCCATCCTGAGGGGTGTCCATTCAGGCAGGGCAGCAGAGATGATTAGGACTGCACCACCAGCATGTCTTCATCACTCCTGCTGGGCTCAGTCAACACTGGTCTGCCCAGATGAGC
>NC_140367.1:1097500-1227500 GCF_054491055.1 Hypomesus nipponensis
GAGGGAGGGAGGGAGGGAGGGAGGGAGGGAGGGAGGGAGGGAGGGAGGGAGGGAGGGAGGGAGGGAGGGGGAGTAAGGGGGAGAGGCTGGTGACCCCATGTTAATCCTCTTCAGAGAACCTGAATAGAGTTCAGTAGTGCTGAATAGAAGCTCTAATGCAATGTCACCTCTCAATCATATGGCCTATATTCCTGCAAGAGAACCCTAAGGACATAAACGTGTGTGTGTGTGTGTGTGTCTACTGTTTCTCCATCTGTTCTGCTCTACTGCTGACCTGGACTGTTTTACCCACAATGCCCCCTGTTTACCCAAGCAAGGTACCCTCAGGCATGTTGCCGTGGTGATGACATGGCTGGACTGGTTCCATCGGGGGGTACACACACACATACACACACACACCTACATACATGCACACACACACATACACACACACACACGTACATACACATGTAAACACACGCACCCAGTGACATATTTACCTTACTTCAGGGAAAGAGGAAGTGAGAGTTTCTGTGTTGTGAAACCTCAGTGTTGATGGGAGTTGTAGTTTATTAAAGCTGCTTCCTGTTTCCTTCTTCCTGGTCAGTTGTGAGGTTACAGCAACACAGATGACTGGAGCTGTTCCAGTAAGACGACAGCAGTGTGTGTGTGTGTGTGTGTGTGTGTGTGTGTGTCTGTCTAGTTGTGTGCGTGTGAGACTCTGGCTTGTCTGCTACTCTACTCCACCTCCACTTTGCACACACACTCACTCACACACACTCACACACCTACACACACACACACACACACACACACGGGTGCGTCGAGTGGCTTGGGGAGGGGTGTTGGCTGAGTGCGAGGACTTCCTGTTAGAACACGCCCTGTTACAGCCTTACACTGGTGATCAATCATTTCCCTCTCAGCGGGTGTGTGTGAGAATGTGTGTATGCATTTGTGCGTTGTGCATGTGTGTGTGTGTGTGTGTGTAGGGAAGGAGGAAGAGAGACTTTCTGTGTTGTGAAACCTCAGTGTTGATGGGAGTTGTAGTTTATTAAAGCTGCTTCCTGTTTCCTTCTTCCTGGTCAGTTGTGAGGTTACAGCAACACAGATGACTGGAGCTGTTCCAGTGAGACAACAGCAGTGTGTGTGTGTGTGTGTGAGTGTGTGTCTAGTTGTGTACATGAGTGTCTGTGTGTTTCCTCTGTAGCTCTGGAATGCTGAGTCTTTGATCAGGGAGGCTGATTTGATGAGAGGAGGAGAGACAGACAGAGACACACAGAGAGATGGAGAGAGATGGAAAGAGACAGAGAGATGGAGAGAGAGAGACACAGAGAGATGGAGAGAGAGAGAGAAAAAGAGAGATGGAGAGAGAGAGAGACAGAGAGATGGAGAGAGACACATAGAGATGGGGAGAGAGAGAGATGGAGAGAGAGAGACACAGAGAGATGGAGAGAGAGAGACACAGAGAGATGGAGAGAGAGAGAGACAAAGAGAGATGGAGAGAGAGAGACACACAGAGAGATGGAGAGAGAGAGACACAGAGAGAGAGAGAGAGAGAGAGAGAGAGAGAGAGACACACACACACACAGAGAGATGGAGAGAGACACACACACACACAGAGAGATGGAGAGAGACACACAGAGAGATGGAGAGAGAGAGACACAGAGAGATGGAGAGAGAGAGAGACAAAGAGAGATGGAGAGAGAGAGAGACAGAGAGATGGAGAGAGACACATAGAGATGGGGAGAGAGAGAGATGGAGAGAGAGAGACACAGAGAGATGGAGAGAGAGAGAGACAAAGAGAGATGGAGAGAGAGACACACACAGAGAGATGGAGAGAGAGAGACACAGAGAGAGAGAGAGAGAGAGACACAGAGAGAGATGGAGAGAGAGAGAGAGAGAGAGACACACACAGAGAGATGGAGAGAGAGAGAGAGAGAGAGACACACACAGAGAGATGGAGAGAGAGAGAGAGAGAGAGACACACACAGAGAGATGGAGAGAGAGAGAGAGAGAGAGAGAGAGAGAGAGAGAGACACACACACACACACACACAGAGAGATGGAGAGAGACACACAGAGAGATGGAGAGAGAGACACAGAGAAAGAGAGAGAGAGACAGAGGATTTACGATTGGGAGATCTACCCCCCTTCTACCCCCCCCCCTCTCTGTCTCTCTCTCCCTCCCCCCTCTCTCTCCATGCTCCCCTCATTCGCAGGCCTGTGCAGGAATGAGATCATGATCATGTTAATGAGCCTCTAACCATCCTAATGGCTGGCAGGCATAACTGGACTGCCTGTTGAACAAGCTTGTTCCCTGTCAGAGGACGACACACACACACACACACACACACACACACCCCTGTCCCTGTGTGAACCAGGATCTATCTCCATGTCACCTGACCACAAGGAGCACTTGTATTGTGATAGTATCTGTACTTGCCAGTTTGGACACAACAGCCTCAAGACACTTGTTGTTGCACAGTCAGGGAGGCAAGGATGGAGGAAGTCTGGGAGGGGGAATTATCTCTGAAGATGGGAGTTGTAGTTCATTAAGATTGAACTATAGCAGGCTAAAGTTCTGCAATCTCCTTCTCAATGTGAGTTGTTGCATGATGTTAAGAGAATGGAATGGAATAGTTCTACAACATTCAACTGAAAGACAGTTTAGAAGTTCTTGAACTGCTGACTGGCTTCATCGCTGTGGCGACTGTGGGGTGGTGTCTTGTCACGTCCTGCTCTGATATAACCTTGTCACCAGGAAGTGATCTCACTTCCTGTTTAGCTAGAAAGGGACTACTGATAATAAAGCACTGCCTGTCTCTCCTTTCCTCCTCTCCTCTCCTCCTCTCCTCCCCTCTCCTTTCCTCTCCTCTCTCTAATCAGCTGACCTGGGCAGAATCAAAGATAGAAGCTGTTCCCTTCCCTGCCGACTGTGTCTCAGTGTTGCTCTAACCACCACACAGACTGTGTGTGTGTGTGTGTGTGTGTGTGTGTGTGCCTGTATACGTGTGTGATTCTCTGTGTGTTAGGTCGGTTTACGCCTACATATGTATGTATTTATGTATGTGTGTGTGTGCGTGTGTGTGTGTGTCCACCCAGGCTGAGCTTTGGTTGTTTACGCATGGTGTGATTTATCATCCTATCTTCAGTTTAGCTTTGTTCTATCTGCAACACACAACCACACACACACACACACACACAACCACACACACACACACACACACAACCACACACACACACACACACAACAGAAGGGAGTGCTGAAGATCCCCAACAAATGCTGCTTTCTCTCAATCCCTCCTCTCTCTTTCTCTGTCCTCTCTGGCTCTCTTTCTACCCACCCTCTTTCCCTCTCCTCCCTTTTTCTCTCTCTCGCTCCTCCTTCTATCTTTCCTCTCTCCTCCCTCCCTGCCTTTCTCTGCTGGTGCAGCAGAGCATATCTGCAGAGTTCAACGTGTGTGTGAGCACAGCAGTGTGTGTGTGTGTGTGTGTTGGGTGATTGGAAAGTGTGTTGAGTTGGTTTGTGACTGGGCTGGAGTCTGTCTGGGGGCTGGTGGGTGTATGGTAGGGAGTTAGGTGGCTGAGCGGTTAGGGAATCGGGCTAGTAATCTGAAGGTCGCCAGTTTGATTGCCTCGGGGGAATGTCCCTGTACTTACTGTAAGTCGCTCTGGATAAGAGCGTCTGCTAAATGACTAAATGTAAATGTATGCAGGTGAGTAAGCATAACCACCTGGAGGGACTTGTCTTTCTCTCTCTGTCTGTCTGCCTGTCCGTCTGTTTCCAGGGTAACAGACGGGATCCTGGCTAACCTGCCTGTCTGTGTGTTTCCAGGGTAACAGAGGAACGACAGGATGCGTGAATACAAACTGGTGGTCCTGGGATCAGGAGGAGTGGGCAAGTCTGCCCTGGTAAGGAGAGAGACAGAGAGATAATTGAGTGTGTGTTCTGTCTGCCTCTATTTCCTCTCTTTTATTCGTGATGCCTCTCCCCCTTGTATCTGTGTTTCTCATCATATCATCATCTCTCTCTCTCTCTCCATTTTTGTCTCCCTCAATCTTTCTCTTTGTCCATCTCCATCTACCACTCCCTCTCTGTCTGTCTTTCTCTCTCGCTCTCTCTGTCTCTCTCTCCCTCTCTCTGTCTCTCTCTCTCGCTCTCTCTGTGTCTCTCTCTCTGTCTGTCTCTCTCTGTCTGTCTCTCTCTCTGTGTCTCTCTCTCTGTCTCTCTCTTCTGTCCTCATCCCGCTGGCATTCTCTTCGTCTCCCAGGAGACAGCTGTCCCTCGGCGGGTCACTCTGGGGTTGTGAGAATGTCAACACTCACCCCTCATCCATCCATCACTCTCTCCTTTCTTTCTCTCTCTCCCTCCCTCTCTCCATCTCTCTTTTCTGTCCCTTCTCCCACTTTCCTTCCTTTCCCCTCTATCTCTTTCTCCATCCTTTCCTCCCTGCCTGTGTCCTTCCATCATCTGTCCCCACTGAAGTTTAAACTATAGCCCTGTGTGTGTGTGTGTCATCACTCCAGGGTAGTGACAGGGAGTTGAAAGCAAGGTCAGACATCATCAGATTGTAGGCTGACCAGGACACCAGTCTATTTACATATGAGGCCATGATGATACACACACAGACACACACACACACACACACACACACAGATGTATACATGACCCAGTTGTTCTTAGCTATAGTTGAAAATGACTACAGCATGTTAACTGGTCCAAGTGTCATGAATGTGTGTGTGTGTTAGCCAGCACTCCAGGGTTGTTTATTTCATCCTGGGGAAATCTAAAGCAGACATCAGCACCATAGACAACAACAATGAGTTGATTTACTACATTCAGTATAGTCAGTATACCTTCTTTAAATCCCTTTTCTCTCCCCACTCCCCTCTTCCACTCTCTTTCTCTCTCTCTGACCTATCTTCCATGGGAATGCCTTCTTTCACAGATAGAGTGGTATTGTACTCTAGGTCTAATTAGGTCACAATCACTATGGGCATTACATGGAAGTAGAAAGGTCACACACACACGGAGAGGGGGAGAGGGGGAGAGAGACAGAGACAGACGGAGGGAGATGGAGGGAGACAGACAGATATAAATGGAGTAAAAGAAAGAAAAGGGCGAGAGATATAAGAGAGGGAAAGAAAGGGAACGATAATTGGCAAAGATCTCTAAACATGTCCCTTCCCTCATTGATTTGTCTGGTCTTCCAGGGTGAAGGAGTTTAACAACAGCCTGGCTGAAGAACTCCCCCATCTATCTCTCCCTCCGTCCCTCTTTCCCTCCCCCTATCTCTCCCTCTCTCCCTCCATCTATCTCTTCCTCCACCTATCTCCCTCCACCTATCGCTCCCTCCATCCCTCTCCTTCCATCTAACCCTCCCTCTCCTTCCATCACTCCCTCTTTCCTCTCTCTCCACTTGCTGCTCTTGAAAGAAGGAGTTTAGTTGTGTTGAGTCATGGCGTGTGTGTTTGTGTGTCTGGACACTCATGGACGTGTGTGTGTGTGTGTGTGTGTGTGTGAGTCACTGTGAGGTGCATCTCAGATTTGAAGCACAAAAGACACATGCCTGACTAAGACCCTCCAGTATAATATGTAATAATCATTTCTCTCCACAGACAGTTCAATTTGTTCAGGGGATTTTTGTGGAGAAATACGACCCAACAATAGAAGACTCCTACAGAAAGGTGAGTGTCTCCTAACCCACCCTCACCTCCCTTCTCTCTCACCGCACCTCACCTCACCTCCCTTCTCTCTCACCTCACCTCCCTTCTCTCTCACCTCTCCTCCTCACCTCACCTCCCTTCTCTCTCACCTCCTCACCTCACCTCCCTTCTCTCTCACCTCACCTCCCTTCTCTCTCACCTCTCCTCCTCACCTCACCTCCCTTCTCTCTCACCGCACCTCACCGCACCTCCCTTCTCTCTCACCTCCCTTCTCTCTCACCACACCTCACCTGACCTCCCTTCTCTCTCACTTCTCCTCCTCACCTCCTTTCTCTCTCACCTCCTCACCTCACCTCCCTTCTCTCTCACCTCACCTCCCTTCTCTCTCACCTCTCCTCCTCACCTCACCTCCCTTCTCTCTCACCGCACCTCACCGCACCTCCCTTCTCTCTCACCTCTCCTCCTCACCTCCCTTCTCTCTCACCGCACCTCACCTGACCTCCCTTCTCTCTCACCTCTCCTCCTCACCTCCTTTCTCTCTCACCTCCTCACCTCCCTTCTCTCTCACCTCACTTCTCCTCTCCTCCTCACCTCCCCTAACCTGCAGTAACTTCACCTCACCCCATCCCCTCCTCCCTTCTCCTCACCTCACCTCCCTTCTCCCTCACCCCTTCTCCCCCCTCCTCTCCTCTTCACTATTTTCCTCTCCCTCCTCTCTTCTCCTGTCCCACCCCCTCCTCTCCCTCCTCTCCTCTCCCATCCCATCCTCTCCCTCCTCTCCTCTCCCACCCCCTCCTCTCCCTCCTCTCCCATCCATCCTCTCCTCTCCCACCCCCTCCTCTCCACTCCCACCCCCTCCTCTCCCCTCCCACCCCCCCCTCTCCCCTCCCACCCCCTCCTCTCCCCTCCCACCCCCTCCTCTCCCTCCTCTCCTCTCCCATCCTCTCCTCTCCCTCCTCTCCCATCCTCTCCTCTCCCACCCCCTCCTCTCCCTCCTCCCCTCTCCCATCCTCTCCACCCCCTCCTCTCCCTCCCCTCCCACCCCCTCCTCTCCCTCCCCCTCCTCTCCCTCCTCCCCTCTCCCATCCTCTCCACTCCTTCTCTCCCTCCTCTCCTCTCCCACCCCCTCCTCTCCTCTCCCACTCCCTCTCCCAAAATGTTTTGCAATATATCCCATCATTCATCACTCTACTGTACTTAGAGAAGGGAAGGGTTTGATGATGATGATGATGAAATGAAGGGAGTAAATGTATCCTCTCTCTCTCTGTCTCTCGGTGTCTCTCTCTCTCTCACAGCAAGTGGAAGTGGACGGGCAGCAATGCATGCTGGAGATCCTGGACACTGCAGGAACGGTAAGACAGTGAGTGTGTGTGTGGGTGTGTTGGGGTGTGTTGGGGTGTGGGTGTGTGTGTGTGTTGGGTTGTGTGTGTGTGAGCGAGAGTCGGTCAGAGGAACAGGAAAGGGATGAAAACTCTCCCTTCCTCTCTCACTCTCTCACACACACACACACACACACACTCACTCTCTCACACACACACACACACTCACTCTGTCACACACACAGTGGTTAACAGATGGTCAGGGTTGTCCTTGGGCTCTTTAGTCTGTCTGCACAGCTAGCATGGGACGTAGTTTCCCTGTAAACACGAACACACACACTCACATTCTCACACACACTCTCACACACACACACACACACACACACACACACACACACTCGCTCTCACACACACACTCCTATCTATACTAGGGCTCCACATTTGTCCTTTGGACAAGTACATTAACGTTTCATTTGTCCATGCACAAAAGTCACTTGTCCGAGTGAAGATGTATATTTGTTTTTTCTTTGACGTTAGCTAGCTATCGACGGCAGTTGTGTACCTAGCAAGCATTAGCAGCATTTGTATCGGTTAACGCTACCTGTAGGCTACGTAGTTAAATATCAGCTAATATTCAACTGTAAAGTATAGCTAACTCTACACCTTCCTTGGTAAATCAGCCTCTGTCGGGTAGAAAGGTAAATTATAGAAAACAGTTAAAGTTAATACCAACATTTAGTCACAAAATACCGTATGTCAAAACATTTTTTTATATAGTATAAGTTTAGCTAGCTTGCAAATACTGAGGATAGCCTACCGAAGTAGAGTTAGCCAATGTCTTGACTTTAGCGATGCTAGCTAACGTTAGTTTGTTAGCTGTAGAACATTTCACTGGGTCGAACAGCGCTGCTTGATTTACTGAAATGATTTTGAAATGTTATGTTCTACTATCCATTAGCCTACTTTAGCAAGTTACAGTATTTCAAAGCCCTGGTAATCTGACTGAGACGACACAGTAAATAATTACTCTTTCAAGTGATTAGCCCCCGTTCAAGTGTTGAGCATTAAATTAGCAGCAAGGTCTGTAGATATCTTGGGACAAAGCCACTTTTTTTGTTTTGCTGATGCAGAATTCGGTCAAATAAAATCGCTAAAATAGACATAATGAGTGGCACATAACGTGAAATAACATGGCATTTTATTTTGTTTGAGTTTTAACTTGTCCAGTGGGGCAAGTCAATTTCTCTTCCACTTGCCCCCAAAAAAACACTTGTCCCGGACAAGCGAACAAGCCTTAATGTGGAGCCCGGCATACGCACTCTCAGACACAGACACACACACAGGCACACACACACTCTCAGACGCACACACACACACACCACAGACGCACAGTTTAGCTCACACACACACACACACACACACACACACACACACTGCCAATTAACCAGGGACATTGTTTGATCAGAGCAAACAACATTCAGACACCTTTCCTCCCTCTACTCTCTCTCTCTCTCTCTCTCTCTCTCTCTCTCTCTCTCACTCCCCCTCTCTTTCATTCACCCCCTAAATCAACTCCCACAGTCTTTCTCTTCCCTCTCTCTCTCTCTCTCTCTCTCTCTCTCTCTCTCTCTCTCTCTCTATCTATCTCTCCCTCCCTCTCTCTTTCTCTCTGTCTCTCTCTTTCTCTCTGTTGCCACCCAGCTGTTGCCCTTGGTGACCGTGTGTCGCCCACCTAATGGTCTGTGAGCTCAGGGTGCACCTCAACGACCTGCTGATACACACACACACACACACCACAAACACCCACAATGCTTTACACCCACAGGCACACACCTATACAACATCTGTTTGTGTGTGTAGGTTTGTGATTGTGAGTGGTGTGTGTATGTGTGGCAGTGGTGTGTATGTGTGTGTGTGTGTGTGTGTGTGTGTGGGTTTGTGTGTTAGTCTTTTAAATATGCTTAGTCTATTTACATTAGATTAGGAAAGTTCTGGATCAACTTCAACAAATCACCAAAGCAACACGCCAGTAACGATAACATCTTGTTTTGTTTTTTCACCCTCCCACACTCTCTCTTTTATTACTTGTTTTTCTCGTCCCCTGCTCTACCTCTTTCTGTCTCTCTTCTCCCCTCTCTTTCCTTTTTTAATCTTATTTAACCCCTCACTTGCTGCCTCTCTCACCCACTCCCTTCCTCCCTCTCTCCTTTCTTTTTATCTCACTCCCCTCCATCTCTCTCTCCCATTTTCTCTCCTTCCTTTCCACCCACCCACCCACCCACCTCTCCTCCCTCCCTCCATCCCTCTCCATCCCTCCATCCCTCCCTCCATCCTTCCCTCCCACCTCAGGAACAATTCACAGCGATGAGAGACTTGTACATGAAGAATGGTCAGGGCTTTGCTCTGGTCTACTCCATCACGGCTCAGTCCACCTTCAACGACCTGCAGGACCTCAGAGAGCAGATCCTCCGAGTCAAGGACACAGACGACGTGAGTCTCACACACACACACACCCACACATATATACACACATACACACACACACACACACACACACACACAGGAGCCACCCAAGAACACACACAAACACGCTTAAACAAACACAGACTCACTCAGTAGTACACCCAATCAAATCCACACAGTACACACACACACTCTAAAAGGTCTCTCTCTTCTCTCCTCTACTCTGCTCTCTCTCCCTCTACTTCTCTCCCTCCTCTCCTCTCTCCTACTAACAGACCTATAGAGGTCTGGTTCTCCAGTGAGGGTCAGGCTATGTTAAAACATGTTATGTACTTAACGCCCTGAACGCTAGCCAACTCAGGAAATGGTCCTCTGTGTGTGTGTGTGTGTGTGTGTGTGTGTGAGAAAAGGAAGAGGGAGTGTGCTGTGTTGTGACCTGTTCTATTTCTGCTCTTGTCAGTTGTAGAGTAGAGCTTATATCCTCCTACTGTGAATCTTTATCTCTCTTTTTAATCTCTATCTCTTTTTAATCTCTCTCTCTCCTTCTTTGTTTCACTCTTTCTGTGTCTGAGTCTCTCTATCAAACACCTGGTTTATGTAACTACATTATGTACCAGAATGTGGAGGAGAAAACAGGAAGTTAAATATAGACACTCGCACACATGTAAAGAGACGCCTAACCCGCAGAAATGTGTGAATAAAGAGCTTATAATTGGAACAACTGAAATGTTATTATCTCTCTCCCTCTCTCCCTCTACATCACTCTCCGATTCTCTCTGTAACCCACTCTCTCCATCTTTCTTTTCCTCCATATCTCTACTCCTCTCTCTAACCCGCCCTCTCCCCCTCACCCCTCAGGTGCCGATGATCCTGGTGGGGAACAAGTGTGACCTGGAGGAGGAGCGCGTGGTGGGGAAGGAGCAGGGCCAGAACCTGGCCCGCCAGTGGAACAGCTGTGCCTTCCTGGAGTCCTCCGCCAAGTCCAAGATCAACGTCAACGAGGTGTGTGGGGCACCCTCTCTTTCTCTGTCTCTCTCTCTTTCTCTGTCTCTTTCTCTCTCTCTCTCTCTCTCTCTCTCTCTCTCTCTCTCTCTCTCTCTCTCTCTCTCTCTCCTTCTCCTTAAGTAGATTGTTTTGTGTGAAGTTTCACAAAAAAACTTTTGAAAATATATTTTAAATTTCCAAAAAAAACTTTTACAAAGGTTGAAAATATATATAATTTAGGTTTTCACAAGGATGAATTTATTCTTTATTTGTATATATTTTTTTCAACCTTTCAAAACTTTTTTTTTACATCTCATATTTTCCGGCACTTCAGACTGCTTGGTGGTGCTGAGACAGTCTTTCCTGAATGCACAGTCATGTTCCTTCTAGAACCCTCCAGCAGCCTCCTGGGTGCTGGGACAGCTGGCACTGGTGGAACACTGCTGACAGGAAGCAGTGCTCAGCACTTCCTGTGTGTCTCATGCAGTAGCAGCAGTCTTCTTTGGATGGTTTAACACCTGGGATGATGCTCTTTATTTGATTGGCCCAAAGGGAAAACATATTGATCTGTTCTGTAGAGCTGAGAGAACAGAGTCTGTCTCAAAGCCTGTGTGTGTCTGTCTCTGTGTGTGTGTGTGTGTGTGTCTGTCTGTGTGTGTGTGTGTATGTCTGTGTGTGTGTAAAACTAGGAAGTGTAGACTTTCCTGATATCTTCATTCCTAATTCTAATGTCCCTCCCTCCCTCCTCTCTCCCCCCTCCCTCCCCCTCTCCTTCCTCTCTCCCCTTTCCCTCCCTTCTCAATCAGATCTTCTACGACCTGGTCAGGCAAATCAACAGGAAAACTCCAGTACCTGGGAAACCACGCAAAAAGACCAACTGTCAGCTGCTTTAATCTTCAGCTGCCCTCCCCCTGGAGCCAGGTGAGGGAGGGGAGGAGGGAGGGGAGGAGGGAGGGGAGGAGGGAGTGGGTGAGAGAGGGGGTGAGGGAGGGGAGGAGGGAGGGGAGGAGGGAGGGGAGGAGGGAGTGGGTGAGGGAGGGGAGGAGGGAGTGGGTGAGGGAGGGGGGGATGAGGAAGAAAAGGAAAATAACATGAGTCCTGAGTTGCTTAACTTTTTCTCTCCTTCTCTCATCCCTCTCACCATCTCTCCCTCTCCCCTCTCCCCTCTCCCCTATGCCAGGTCTGATAGCTGCTGTCTCTCAGTAGTGCCAGCATTCCAACGTTACTAAAACATCTAACATCGAATGGACCTTCCTGTCTGGTGATGCCCCTTTAACAACCGACAACCAACCGACAACCAATCAACAACCAACAAACAAACAACTGGCAACCAATTGAAAACCAACCGACAACCAACCAATGACCAACAGAAAACGACAAACAACCAAAACTCAACCAAGGAAACAAACAACAACTCACAATCTCAGTGCAACAGTTCCTCAACACAACCTTGATCACCCCTCCGTGGTGACACAGATTTTTATGTATAAATATAGAAATATATATAAACTATATAAAAATATATATATTCTAACTGTATGCAACAGAAACAGAATAAATAAATAACACACATTAGGTTTGGGAACCGAAGCTACACCCCCCCCCCCCCCTGTTATCGCTGACGGTAAACAGTTGCCGCGGTAACCGACGGTTGTTGTGATTAGCAGACTGTGCACGTTGCCATGGTGAGTACTAGCTGGAGAAGTTCTCCCAGAGCGCATGACAAAGTCCTTCATCTGCCCACGTAATCTCTCCTGCTCAGTTCAACTTTATTTTCCTATTAAAAAATATAAATATATATATATTATTTCTGTCGTTCTTACTTTCTGTCTTTCTTTCTTTTTTGGGGGGGGTTGTTATAGAGACGAGGTGTGGCTCTTTGGAGACGCTTTACTGCGACTGATGTTGAGTTTAAATTCAGGACAAGCCTGTGGATACAGTGATGTTATGTAAAAAATATAAAAAACGTATGTTTTTGTTTTGTTTTGGTTACTATCATGTCATTTAGCCTACGATGTTGCCTCTGATTATGTGTTGATTTATAATTTTTTGTGTTTATGGAGAATCCAACTGAAACATCAAATCATTGTGTCTGTTTGTCAAACCTGGTTCTGGTCTGGTCCTGTTCTGGTCTGGTCCTGTTCTGGTCTGGTCCTGTTCTGGTCTGGTCCTGTTCTGGGTCCTGTTCTGGTCTGGTCCTGTTCTGGTCTGGTCCTGTTCTGGTCTGGGTCCTGTTCTGGTCTGGTCCTGTTCTGGTCTGGTCCTGTTCTGGGTCCTGTTCTGGTCTGGTCCTGTTCTGGTCTGGTCCTGTTCTGGTCTGGGTCCTGTTCTGGTCTGGTCCTGTTCTGGTCTGGGTCCTGTTCTGGTCTGGTCCTGTTCTGGTCTGGGTCCTGTTCTGGTCCTGTTCTGGTCTGGGTCCTGTTCTGGTCTGGTCCTGTTCTGGTCTGGGTCCTGTTCTGGTCTGGTCCTGTTCTGGTCTGGGTCCTGTTCTGGTCCTGTTCTGGTCTGGGTCCTGTTCTGGTCTGGTCCTGTTCTGGTCTGGTCCTGTTCTGGTCCTGTTCTGGGTCCTGTTCTGGTCTGGTCCTGTTCTGGTCTGGTCCTGTTCTGGTCTGGGTCCTGTTCTGGTCCTGTTCTGGTCTGGTCTGGTCCAGGTTTGTGTGTATGTTCTGTAGCGTTTGTACTGTGGAGTCTTCAGGGGTTCTGAACAGAGGTGGGGGGTGGGACCAAAAGATTTCAATTGGCTAGTCTGCCTCTGAAGGGAGGGGTCAGACCGACCTGACCTCTTTTATAAAATAAAAAAAACTTAATTCAAGTCTGCTATTGGTGGGTTGGTCTGACTGGTGTTCAAACTGGCCATTGCCCTCTCACAGAACCCACACAAGACACACAACAGGAAGTATAGATTTTTAACAAGAGTTTTTAAAATACAAGAAACAAAACAACAAAAAAAACAGAACAAACCACTTGTGATGTCATCATTCTCCACACTTCGGTTGCTGTCGATTCTCACTGTACCCCCCTCCCCCCCCTCTCTCCCCCTCCTCCCCCTCCCCTTCTTCCCCTTCCACCCCGCTCCATGCCTGGTGAAGCATCTGTTGTATTCTCGACTGTGGGGATTGAAACCCAGCTTGGATGCTGTCAGTAAAGAGCCTTGCCTGTTAGTGACTGTTTCACATGTGTAAACTTGCTTCCCATTGGCCCACTCCCTGTGGGCGTGTCTGTCGTGAATGTTGTGGGAAGGAGGGAGGGGGGAGGGGGAAGGGGGGTGATGAAAGGAGGAAAACAGAAACCCAGAGAAATGCAGCAACTATTGAAACAGAGTTGTAGGGACAGGGGAGGATGTTGCTTGTAAGAGGATGATGTTGCTGTGCGCGCTTTGATAACCACCCACCCAGTGTATATATGTGTGTGTGTGTTTCCGTCGGTGTGTGTGTGTGTGCATGTGTCTGCTTGTTAGTGTGTGTGTTCCCGCCCAGAGCCACAGTATTGGAAATGCAACATTATCTGCTTGTTGGGGGGAGGGAAAAGGGGGAGGTAATGAGGGGGGTGGCCAAATGTAAACTAAAAGCCTTAATTGAAGTGGTGCAGTTTTGTACAACCAAGCCTCTGGAGTTCCAATAAACAGGATTGCCATGCGAGGGGTCGCCATGACAGTCTACCACAGTGAAGTTGTGTCTGTTATTATTCCAGATCCTCCTCTTCTTGTCATCCAAGCCCTTCCTCTTCCTGTCACCCAAGCCCCTCCTCTTCCTGTCACCTAAGCCTCTCCCCTTCTTCTCATGATCCTGGTTTTCATCCTTATTTCCACCCAAGACAGAAGAGTGATGTTGCAGGCACGCACACATAAATACACGCACACACACACACAGCAGCATAGCGTAGGTAGGGGTTTCCCTTCAGCACAGACCCAGACAGCAGCTTCAGCACCTCTGACACGCATGGACTCTGATCTTTAGGGAGCCTGGGTTTACTGCTCAGTCAAACCTCCCTTCTCTCTTCCTTCCTTCCTTCTTACCGCTCTCCTCCTTCTCTCCTTCTTCTCTACTCTCTCCTTCTCTCCCTCCACCTTCTCTCCCTCGCTCCATTCTTATCTTATATCTCTTTTCAACTGTTCACTGAGTCAGTCTGCTGGGCCTTATGTTCAACTCTGTCCCCTGGTGGTGATCTAGTTCACTACATGCTGCCTGTTGGAGAGGCTACAGAATTATATTTAATTTTAAAGGCTAATATTTTCTTCAGGGCTCTCTCACACACACACACACACACACAGAGATATCTCCCACAGTTAATTCACCATAGACCTGTCAACTTAGCTATTCTGGGCCTGGAGGTAACACCGAGGATGAATAAAGGACTGTCTCTAAACTAGTAAAGCAGAAACGAGAGCACCACAGCGGTCTCTCTGTCTCCCCAAATAACACAAAAATGTAGCCTGTGTGTTTTTATGGCGCGTATAAGAATGGTTATGAAGACAATAACGATTAAATTGCACTGATCTTAACACTGGCGTCTATCTAGCGTTGGCAGAACCTAGTGTCTAGGTCATGTTTCCGGACGGGCCAATTTTGTGTTGCACGAGATACAGCAGCCCAAACTAATCAAGATAAACATATTTACAGTCAGCATTGCGAATGTTGTTTATTACTCTATTTTACTTTAATTGATTAACTGTACTGTCCTGCTTGGTTTGAAGTAATATTGCACGTTTGAAGGTTATGTACCTTTTTTATGAAAGCTTCTGAGATCGATTGCTTTTCCTTCTGTAGCGGGAACCAAAACGGTGCCTGTAAACCGCAAGACAGAAAACTAGCACCGCTAGCTAGCGTTTCAACTTCTAAGAACTGGCTTTTATATCCCGAACTTGGCAATGGATTGGTAAACAGTTTTTAACCCGTTCAAATTAAACCATAATAATTATATGGTATACTGTAATAACATGCTATCTACGTCAATTAAGACTGCTTAACTAATTGTCAGGGGTTTGGCATGTGTGATGAACTAGCTACACTACTGTTCAGTAGCTAGATAGACTCAATTCGGACAGACCTCAGACACTGTACGCCTCCGATAGCTCAAATTATGTGAGCAGCTTAGTAGTCAGCTAGTGCTTACTAACTAACACAATGTGCAATGTTGGATAATGGCGTATTAAACGTTGCAACAAGCTGCTAGTATGATCACTACGGTCCATACCATCACCTAGGTAGAGGAATCCAGCCACTTGTATCGCGAGCTAATGTTAACTGATTTGCTAGTTAACTCGGTACTGTCATTCCCTAAGGGGCCATGATGAGCTGATGTCCCCCGTGGTCCATGAGACCGAGCTAACCCGCGCGGCTCGGCGAAGAAGTTCCAAGAAGGTTTTCTGTATCCTTGATTTGTGTTCTTACGGTGTGTAAACATGTGGGATGGGTGTAGCTTAGTGTACAGTCTACCGGACTTGACTGGAGATGAAGGTCGCATATACAAATAACTCCTTGTTCGTCGCTTTGCTTTACACGCCTGCTTTAAATGAAGTGTTTTTAGCTGGCGGCATATGTATTTCGATAATACATGATTTGGCTGTTTAGAAAGGATTAAAGTATGACTGGTGATAAAGGAGCCTGGTTACCGGACAACCAGATTATCCTCCTTAACCGACGCTGCTACAGTTCCCTCCCCGCGCGATGGAAGCCCCGTCGCCACCGCTACACCCGCACGCGCTCTGCTGAGACACACACCGGGCTCGCTCCTTAAACACACACGTAAGAGACTTCTGTTTTTCTCTCTGTTGATCTGTTTCACTCTCTGTCTCAGTTCCTCTCCCTCCCCCTATATCCGACTGCCTCGCTCTGTCTTCCTCACCTTCTTTCCCTCTCCCTGTCTCCATCCTGTCTCTCTGAGGCAGGGTTGAGGCAGGGCTGAGGCAGGACTGAGGCAGGGCTGAGGCAGGACTGAGGCAGGGCTGAGGCAGGGCTAATGTGAGGCATCTCGTTCCAGTCACTCCCAGGAGTTCTGTGAGGAACCCTGATGTGTCGGCCATCTTAAGGACCGGGGGGACCCCTCGCTTCCTACACACCCCCAGACCCACCCTGGGCAGCATGAGCATGGTGAGCTGGTGCGTGTGTGTGAATGAGAGAGAGAGAGAGTCTAAAGTATAACGTAGAGACTGAAAGCGTGTGTGTGTGTGTGTGCTCCCTATAGAACCTGGATGACAGTGATTGGACCACCAGTCTGTATCCGTCTCCTCGGTCTGCTCTGGGAGACTCCAGCTTCACTGACGACCTGAACAGCAGCTCTGTCATGGTGAAGGAGGAGGACCCAGGAGAGGCTGGTAGGAACACACACACGCACACACACACACGCACACACACACACGCACACACACACACGTACACACACACTCCCACTCTGCAGTCTAAGAGCTGTTCTCTCACAGCCTCCCTGAGCCTGTTCCCAGAGTTCCTGGCGGCGTACCTCAAACACTCATCCACCGCCGTGTTCGACCTGCTGGAGGAGTACGAAGAGCTCTGTCAGGACAAGGTGAGGGGGGAGGGGGGGGGGGGGGGAGTGTTGGCATTACCTGCTGTGTTGTTTGGTCCTGATGCTGTGTGTGTTTGTGTCAGGTGGGCGTGTTGGAGAGGCTGGTGATGGGCCAGAGGAGCTCCTCTAAGGCGGCTGGTCTGAAGTGGCTCCTGCAGCAGGAGATGGTGACCTGGAGACTCCTCACCTCCCTCTACAGGTCAGAAGGACTCACTGCTTTGGGCTGCCTCGCTGCTCTGGGCTGCCTCACTGCTCTGGGCTGCCTCACTGCTCTGGGCTGCCTCACTGCTCTGGGCTGCCTCACTGCTCTGGGCTGCCTCACTGCTCTGGGCTGCCTCACTGCTCTGGGCTGCCTCACTGCTCTGGGCTGCCTCACTGCTCTGGGCTGCCTCACTGCTCTGGGCTGCCTCACTGCTCTGGGCTGCAGGGGGGAGGGGGGTGTAGAAGACCCTGTGCTGACTCAGCTTGTTTGTCTACAGGGACCGCGTCCAGTCGGCGCTGGAAGATGACATCATGATGGATGTGGCTGTGAGTACATCCTGCTCTGCGGTGTGTGTGTGTGTGTGTGTGTGTGTGTGTGTGTGTGTGTGTGTGTGTGTGTGTGTGTGTGTGTGTGTGTGTGTGTGTGTGTGTGTGTGTGTGTGTGTGTGTGTGTGTGTGTGTGTGTGTGTGTGTGTGTGAGAGAGAGAGACGGACACTAACCCCTCCCTCCGTCAGACCCCCAGTGAGAGTGAGAAGGCAGTGATGGAGCAGCTCTTCCAGAGAGACTCTGTGGTCCGCCAGAGCCAGGTCAGACACCCCTCACCCACATGGTTCAGTCCAGATAAACGCCCCTCACCCACCCACATGGTTCAGTCCAGATGAACACCCCCCCTCACCCACCCACATGGTTCAGTCCGTTCTAGCCCAGTACAGCACACGTACAACTAACATCATTTCAGGTTTAGGTGGGTGAACCAATCACAACTGTAACTCATGATGATGTTGTTGTCTCTCCCCCCCCGCCTAGCTTGTTGTTGATTGGCTAGAGAGCATTGCCAAGGATGACATAGGAGACTTCTCTGACAACATTGAGTACTACGCCAAGTCTGTCTACTGGTGAGTTCACACGCACACAAACACACACACAGAAACACTCACAGAGTAAACATGGAAACAGGTCATGTTAGCCGTTACCAGGGTTTCCCACAGAAAATGTATTAGTTAAGGTGGTAGGGTGGGGTTTGTCGGCGGAGCGGGAGGTCACATGGCAGCAACGTAGTTACAACGTAGTTACAACGTAGTTACAACGTAGTTACAACGTAGTTACAACGTAGTTACAACGTAGTTACAGCGTAGTTACAGCGTAGTTACAGCGTAGTTACAGCGTAGTTACAGCGTAGTTACAGCGTAGTTACAATGTAGTTACAGTGTAGTTACAGCGTAGTTACAGCGTAGTTACAATGTAGTTACAGCGTAGTTACAGCGTAGTTACAGCGTAGTTACAGCGTAGTTACAGCGTAGTTACAGCGTAGTTACTGCGTAGTTACAGCGTAGTTACAATGTAGTTACAGCGTAGTTACAACATTTACGGCGGCAGGCGTGTGTTGCTTAGGCGGCCGCCTTAACTGCAAAGTGCTGCCGGAAACCCTGCGTTACCATCAAAACCTTTTGTACATTTAGCAAATGTTACTGTAAGTTTTGAATTTGGAAAGTGAGTGATATTCAAACAGGACCCCAGGACTTCCATGACTACTCAGCAAATGGGGATGGGTAGTGGTCCTTATGGGATGTATTGAGGTGATATGTTGGTCTGTTCTGTCTCCGTGGTGACTTGACAGGGAGAACACCCTGCATGCTCTGAAGCAGAGGAGAGCCTCCAGCGCTGGGTTCAACATCCCCTTGGTCACAGAGCTGGTGACACACACACACTGTCTCACACAGACACATACACACACACACACACACGAGCTGTCTCAGCCACACACACCCACTAACTCTCTCTCATACGTGTGTGTGAGTGCAGGACCCAGACGCTCCTATCAGACAGAAGCGTCCGCTGGCAGACCTGGACAGAGAGGATGACGCCAGGCTGCTCAAGTACCTGTTCACCCTCATCAGAGCAGGCATGACGGACGAGGTGGGCTCTGCTGCCCCCGCGGGCCTGGAGGAACTGCTACAACCACCATACACAACACTATATCCACCTCACCATCCCTTAACTCCCGTGTGTGTGGTGTGTGTGTGGTGTGTGTGTGGTGTGTGTGTGGTGTGTGTGTGGTGTGTGTGTGGTGTGTGTGTGGTGTGTGTGCGCAGGCCCAGAGGCTGTGTAAGCGTTGTGGTCAGGCGTGGAGAGCGGCTACTCTGGAGGGCTGGAAGCTGTACCACGACCCCAACATCACCTCCGGTCCGTCAGCCCTCTCTACCTGTTTGTCTCTCTGCCTGTCTGTCTTTCTGCCTGTCTGTCTCTCTACCTGTCTGTCTCTCTACCTGTCTGCTTCTCTACCTGTCTGCTTCTCTACCTGTCTGCTTCTCTACCTGTCTGTCTCTCTACCTGTCTGTCTCTCTACCTGTCTGCTTCTCTACCTGTCTGCTTCTCTACCTGTCTGCTTCTCTACCTGTCTGCTTCTCTACCTGTCTGCCTCTCTACCTGTCTGTCTCTCTACCTGTCTGTCTCTCTACCTGTCTGCTTCTCTACCTGTCTGCTTCTCTACCTGTCTGCCTCTCTACCTGTCTGCTTCTCTACCTGTCTGTCTCTCTACCTGTCTGTCTCTCTACCTGTCTGCTTCTCTACCTGTCTGCTTCTCTACCTGTCTGCCTCTCTACCTGTCTGCTTCTCTACCTGTCTGTCTCTCTACCTGTCTGTCTCTCTACCTGTCTCTCCCTCACTGTGTGTGTCTCTCCAGGCGGTACAGAGCTGCAGCCAGTAGAGGGGAATCCTCAGAGGTGTGTGTGGAAGGTCTGCTGCTGGAGGATGGCAGAGGAGGTAACACAAACTAACACTCACACACACACACACACTAACACTCACACACTGAAGTACTATTCTGACAGTGAACAGTGATCTCTCTTCTCTCTCTCCTCCCCCTTCAGGAACATTTTAACAGATATGAGAGAGCTATCTACGCTGTCCTGAGTGGCAACCTCAAACGGGTATGACCGTCTGTGTGTGTGTGTAGCTGGTCACTGTGTGTGTGTGTAGCTGGTGTGTGTGTGTGTGTGTAGCTGGTCACTGTGTGTATGTGTAGCTGGTCACTGTGTGTGTGTGTAGGTGGTCACTGTGTGTGTGTGTAGCTGGTCACTGTGTGTGTGTGTAGCTGGTGTGTGTGTGTGTGTGTGTAGGTGGTCACTGTGTGTGTGTGTAGCTGGTCACTGTGTGTGTGTGTAGCTGGTGTGTGTGTGTGTGTGTGTAGCTGGTCACTGTGTGTGTGTGTGTGTAGGTGGTCACTGTGTGTGTGTGTGTGTGTGTGTGTAGGTGGTCACTGTGTGTGTGTGTGTGTGTGTGTGTGTGTGTGTGTGTGTGTGTGTAGGTGGTCACTGTGTGTGTGTGTGTGTGTGTGTGTAGGTGGTCACTGTGTGTGTGTGTAGCTGGTCACTGTGTGTGTGTGTGTAGGTGGTCACTGTGTGTGTGTGTGGGTGGTCACTGCGTGTGTGTAGCTGGTCACTGTGTGTGTGTGTGTGTGTGGGTGGTCACTGTGTGTGTGTGTGTGGGTGGTCACTGTGTGTGTGTGTAGCTGGTCACTGTGTGTGTGTGTGTAGCTGGTCACTGTGTGTGTGTCCTCTACCCTCCCGCCCCCAGCTGCTGCCGGTGTGTGAGTCGTGGGAGGACTGTGTGTGGGCGTACCTGCGTGTGCTGGTGGACACCCTGGTGGAGCAGGAGGTGCGCTCCTCAGGCATGGCTCACGACGAGCTGGACACGCTCCCCAGAGACTACCTGGAGGCCAAGTATGATCCCCAGCCTAGAGTAGACACCCTGCCCAGGAACACTGCCCCTGGCCTGGCCTACAGCTGTCTGACTCCCTACCCCCCTCTCTCTCTCTCCCTCAGCTGGACTCTGGAGAAGGTGTTTGAGGAACTGAAGGCCACGGAATCCAAGGTGTGTGTCGGCATTTACCTCTGTCAACCATGGGGCACACACACACAGTAGCACACACACACACACACACACACAGTAACACACACAGTAACACACACAGTAACACACACACACAGTAACACACACAGTGAGACAGGCTGTGCTGTGCTTCCAGAGGGTGGAGGAGGAGACCAGAGAGCACTACCATGTCATCCAGAAGTTCATCATCCTGGGAGACTTGGACGGTAAGCCTGTCCTCTGACCCCTAGTTTGACCTTTCACCTCTGGTCACCCTTGAGACGGGTGCAACCCTGCTTCATCCTCACTGACAGCTGTGTGTGTGTTTTAGGCCTTCTGGAAGAGTTCAGTGATTGGCTGTGTGGGCCCATGCCCCTCCCCTCTCACCTGCTGCGCTTCATGACACACCTGGTGCTGTTCTACCGTAGCATGGGGACCCACCTGAAGGTACACACACACACACACACAGTCTCTCTGTCTCTCTGTCTCTCTCCCTCTCTCTCTCACACACACCTGTGCCCCCCAGGAGGAGGTGTGTGTGGATGTGCTGAAGGCGTTTGTCAGCCTGCTGGGCCGAGAGAAGCAAGCGGAGCTGCTGCCGTTCTACTGCAGCCACCTGCCCGCCCCCCTGGCCACCGCCTCCTACGCCCTGCACCTGGAGGGCGTGGCCGACTGCTCTCAGAGACGCCGCTGCCTGGAACTGGCTCGCCAGGCTGGTACGACACACACACACACACACACACACACAAGTGTCAATATGTATGTTTGGACTCTCACCTTTCTGAGGGACATTGTTGTTGTTGTCAGGTCTGGAGGTTGCCGCGGTGACGAAGCTGGTGGTGGAGAATGTCAGAGAGAGAGACGATCAGGAGTTTGTTCATCACGACCTCAGCCCCGCCCTGGATACAGGAACCACGCCGGTACACCCTCACACACACCCTCACACACACCCTCACACACACCCTCACACACACACACACACTCACACACACACACACAGCCTCCCTCCTGTCTAACCCCCCTCCCCTCTCTTAGGAGGACCAGAAGAAGATCGATGTGATTGATTGGCTGGTGTTTGACCCCGCCCAGAGGGCGGAGGCACTGAAGCAGAGCAACGCAATCATGAGGAAGTTCCTGGGTGGGCGTGGCTTCTTAAAGGGACAGTCCATGGAATTCTATCATAATAAAAATGATGTATTTAGTTATTGTATAAGGGACAATTTGTGTAATATATGATCTGCAATAAGTATTAATAATTCAATTTTGATCCCAATGAGGGAATTGAACCTGCCATCCACCACTGAGCTATAGCCATCCTATCTATAGACACATGTTACATACACTCCAATAGAGAGTTTGTGTAATGTCCATTTACTCATCCCTCCCTTCCCTCCTTCTCTCCCCTCCCTTCCTTTCTCTCTCCCACCCCTCCTGTATTCATCTTCTCGTATCTCACAGCCTCTAAGAAGCACGATGCAGCCAAGCAGGTGTTCTCCAAGGTTCCAGAAGATTCCATGAGGGAGATCTACCGGCAGTGGGAGGAGCAAGGCTCGGCCACGCCCCTTCCTGCCGAGGATGAGAATGCTATTCGTGAGCACCTTTGTATCCGGGCCTACCTGGTGAGCGGCCACACCCCCACAAACTTCTCCTATTGGCTAGTCAGCCTGACTGACAGGTGTGAAGGAGAGATGTGGTCAGGGTTGGCACAGTCTAATGTTAACTGCTGTGTGTGTGTGTGTGTGTGTGTATTACAGGAGGCCCACGAGGCGTTTAACGAGTGGTTCCGGCAGGTGAGCTGCCCCCCCCAGCTGCCCTCTCTGCCGGCCCAGGCCTCGTTCACCCAGAAGGTGGCTCACGAGATGAGGGAGAAGGACTACCAGGTCTCCTCTCACACACACACACACACACACTCTCACACACACACACACACACATACACACACTCACACACACAGGCTGCTCTCTATTCCTATCTTTTGGCTCCTTCTCTAACGTGTGTTTGTGTGTACAGATGGAGTATGACACTTGGAATGGCCGTCTGGACTCTCTGACGGAGGATGTGAAGGAGAGGATCTACAACGTGCTGCTGTTTGTAGACGGAGGCTGGATGGTCGACGTGAGAGAGGTGTGTGTTAGACAGTCAAACTTTTAGAAGCTGATGCGGTACATCTTGTCTAATGGGATGTGTGTGTGTGTGTGTGTGTGTGCATCCCCGCAGGACTGTGAGGAGGACCCGGAGCGTGTCCACCAGATGGCGCTGCTGCGGCGTCTGTGTCTGCCCCTCGTGTGCTTCCTGCTGCTCAGCGTGCTGCAGAGGACCCAGCGCCTGCAGGAGAGCCTGCGACTCGCTGACATCATCGCCTCCGACCAGCACCGTCTCTACCAGGTGTGACTCACTCTCTGTCTCTCTCTCTCTGTCTCTCTCTGTCTCTCTCTGTCTCTCTCTGTCTCTCTCTGTCTCTGTGTCCCTCATCCTGTGCCATCTTCCCCCTCCCCCCCCTCAGGTGTTCTCTAAGGAGGAGTTGAGAAAGTTCTTACAGAAGATGCGGGAGTCGTCTCTGCTCCTATTGGACAAGGGCTTGGACCCCCTGGGGTACGAGGTCCAGGCTTGAAGAGCACACACACACACACAGACACACACACACACACAGACACACACACACACACAGACACACACACACACACACAGACACACACACACACACACACACACACACACACACACACACACACACACACACACACAGACACACACACACACACACCTGTGGTTCTGTTGTCCCTTTCTTTTGTTGACATGTTTTTGTAGCCCCCACCCCAAAACAATCAGGTGGATAAAAAAAATGTCCTTGTTTTGTATGAAATAAAATAAAGGTTTTCAAAATGTGTTTGTGTGAAGAACATTTTTCAAACGTTGCTCTCAGGGCTGCTAGAGGGGAAACGAATGTTTTGATTCCGTCATTCTACCTCATCTGTCCACTTGGTGGCGGTGTCGGACAGAGACGCCGCTGACTGATTGGATGTTTCAAACACAGAGTAAGGTGCATTGTGACGTCACTCCAGTGTCATCTGTCTAAATTAGACACACGCCTGAAAGTATGAACGCACCGCCGTGCACTGACACCGGAACCGCTATAGAAAGAGACCTTGTACCAGCGCGATAAAAGTTCGTTCTAAAGGAATGCGAGCAAAGTCAGGCGGCGTCTGTGGCCGGAGACCACCGGAACTTTTCCTGTTGCGTGGCAAAGGGTAGACATTTTTTTTAAACTTCAGTTGACAGTAGCGCTAGCTAGCCTGCTAACGTTAGCCACTTGAGAAGACGTCTGATTTGTAAGGCTCGTACATGAGCACCATGGCCACCCGGCTTTCAGACCTTTTTGGCAACAGCCGCATCGTAGCAGGGCTGCTGGCTAACTTGCTGTCATCTATATGCATCGTCTTCATCAACAAATGGATCTATGTTCACTACGGCTTTCCCAACATCACTCTGACGTTGATACACTTCTTGATGACATGGCTCGGCTTGTATGTGTGTCAGAAAATGGACATTTTCTCCCCAAAGAGTCTTCAGCCCACCAAGATCATCTGGTTGGCTCTAAGTTTCTGCGGTTTCGTCGCCTTCACTAACCTGTCACTCCAGAACAATACCATAGGGACATACCAGTTGGCTAAAGCCATGACAACGCCGGTCATTATTGTCATACAGACACTGTACTACAGGAAAACCTTCTCCACCAAGATCAAGTTAACGGTGGTAAGTATGAATTAATTCTTTTGTCAAGTGTGTTATTCTCGTTAAACAATGTAGGCGCTTGCACTACAATTAGAACATTCTCTTTCTCTTACACACACGCTACAGAATATGACGACAAAAGTGACACGTGATTGACAGCTGACACAAATCGTTTACATACACGTGCTCATCCACAGAGACGGGATTGTAATCAGTTTACGTTTTAAACAATCCTTCCTGTATTTTCTCTTATGTCGCTGGTAACGGTTATTGTCCGTTTGCTGCTCAGGTTCCAATCACGTTAGGCGTGATTCTCAACTCGTACTACGATGTCCGGTTCAACCTCCTCGGCATGGTGTTCGCCACGCTGGGCGTGTTTGTAACGTCTCTCTACCAGGTGGTGAGTGTTCCTAGCGAACCGTGAATCAGCTAACGTGTCTTTGCATTACCTGAGGGGGAAAAAAACTTAGATTGAACTCTTGTAAACCTAATGCACTTTTCTTTATCTCTCTCTCTTTCACCTTCTATTTATGATACCTTTCCCCTCCTTTCCAACCCCTTCACCACCCCTCCCTCCCTCCCTCCCTCTCTCTCTAGTGGGTGGGATCTAAGCAGCAGGAGTTGCAGGTGAACTCCATGCAGCTGTTGTACTACCAGGCTCCCATGTCCTCAGGCTTCCTGCTGCTGCTGGTGCCCTGCTTGGAGCCCCTCTCTGGGGAGCACGGCATCTTCAGCCCCTGGCCCCTGCCGGCCCTGGTTAGACACACACACACACACTCTCTCTCACACACACAGACAAACACACTATCACACACACACAGGCACGCTAGGGGGATGGTGCTTTTACCACGTTCACCCACACCTCTTGTTCTGTGTGTGTGTGTGTGTGTGTGTGTGTGTGTGCACGTGTGTGTGTGTGTGCACGTGTGTGTGTGTGTGTGTGTGTGTGCAGTTCATGGTGCTTCTGTCTGGATCCGTAGCCTTCTTGGTGAACCTGTCCATCTACTGGATCATCGGTAACACATCTGCAGTCACGTATCCTTAACCCCTGACCCCTGAGGACCACTGGGGTCGTAGGTCAACCCCTTTAGGACCTCTGGGTTGATAGTTTGCCTCAGTTGAACTGTTAATGGGGGTGACAGACTTGAGGCGTGCTTGATTAGGCTCACAATATCCAGTGAAGCTGATGGAAGGATGTGTAGCTCCATCCTCAGACTGTTAAATCAAATGCACCTCAAGTATGTCCAGTGTTTGGGAAAAAAAAGATTCAATTGGCTGCAGGAACTTCCTTCTTCTCAGTGATTGGTTCCTTTAACTCTGGTCTGCCTAGATACAACATGTTTGGCCATTTCAAGTTCTGCATCACGCTGCTGGGGGGCTACGTGTTGTTCCAGGTAGGGTCATCTCCATAGCAACGTACAGAGGGGGGATTTGATTTGCAGTCAAATGCTTTGGCCGTTCAACCGTAATAGTTGCATTGCTGCTGTTGTTCCAGGACCCCCTGTCCCTGCACCAGGGGCTGGGCATCGGGTGCACCCTGACGGGCATCCTGGCATACACACACTTCAAACTGGCCGAGCAGGAGGAGGGCAAGAGCCGGCTGGCACAGCGGCCATAGGCTGGCTGGACTGCCAATCATCCAGGATGGGCCCTCTCAATGGTGGCTTGATGTGGCCTGTGTTGCCCTATGCCTCTCCTGATTGGAGGGAGGCAGGGGGGTGGAAGGATGGAATGTTGGTGTTGACTGAGGGGGGAGGCAGGGGGGTGGGGGAATAGAGGGACTAATTGAAATATTATGGGATGGAATTCGAAAGACCCCGGGCTCTTGTGTTACCGTAGACAGGAATTCTGGGTGAATTAATCTCTCTGGGTGATGCTGCAGAATGTTGTTATAGGATCGATGAGTGAGTGAGTTTATACAGGAGAGAAAGCCTTGCTGCTCCAAATGCCTAGTTTTATAATATGACTGTACCAACATTTCAACAATAAATGCCAGAAACGTATTTTTTTGCAGGTACGATGAACGAGAGGACCAACTCTCAACCATGTCCAAATGCTGAAAACAGTCTTTTTAATTATTATTCTTTTTTTTGAATTATTCAATTGTTTTTACATAATCTGTACCGCTTAATAAATTGTATTTTATTGAAGAAAGTTTTTTTTTTGAGGGTCTCTTTCAGAAAGTAGATGGGGTGTGTCTGTGCACACCAGTCTAACCAGCCACTATGTGACCAGATGTTGTTCAGGATCCCTCCTGGGGTATTTATAGTGAACAGAGACGTTCGTTTATTCAAACTTAGAGCCTTTGACAGACAAGGTGTGTGTGTGTGTGTGTTGGCATGGATCTGGAGGGGGCAGATGTTGGCTTAATGGCTCCCTCTGCAGGTGAGACTAGGACTTGCCGTGACCTATCAAAGGGGCTGAGGCAGATGAACAGTGTCGTGTTGATAGGAAAAAGAGGGTAGTTAGTGGCTTGTTGTATTAACCATGTTTTTATTCTACAATTGTGAATTATTTTGGCTTTATTTTTAGGAACATTAAATATACAATCGACATACAAGGGAGCAAGCTGAAGATTGCAAAGTGAACACGGTATGTGAAAGACGACTCGCAACATCAGTATCTCCCCAAGTATTCTTGGCTCAATAAATAGTTCTGTAACTCAGGGCTTTATGTATACAAAAATGTTCAAATCCAGACATCTTTTGATATATCAATTCCTTGTATAGGGATGGAATCTTGCAAGGTCGTAGCCATTCAACATTGGGGAGGACGAATATATATTTTTTAATTATACTTCCGGACAGCGTGCTTGGTTGCCTGTCGTAGCGTTGCACATTTATATTTCCATATTAAAATATTGGGGGGGACATTTTGACCAGATTTGAATAATGGGGGAGATGTGTCCCCCCCAATATGTATTATGATTACGGCCTTGGAATCTTGATTCCATCTAAAAGATGTATCAATGCTTTTCTTTATACATAAATATGTATACAGTATATTCCTTCTCTGCTTTATTTGTGATAGTGACAGTTGGAGGCAGTGGAGAGAGAGTGGAGGACATGCAGGAAAGGGTCCAGGCTGGAGTCAAACCCACGCTGCAACGGTAAGGCTTCAGCCTGGCTGTGCTAGACGCTGTACCCAGCGGGCGTACGGCTCTGACCGTGACAGATCCAGGTTATATGTTCATATATCCCATGTCCGCACATGGCTCACTCAATAAGATCCTACAAAACAAAACACATCAAATTAGAGTATGACATTAAACACCAGCATTCTGCTCCAACAAACAAGAATCAGCCAAAGCAATAATCTGATTCTGAATGGAATCAGCAAAGCACCAAGACTCCTAGCTACAACCGTGACTTGAGTGAAACTTCTCAGAAGGTTTGTAAGAAGCGAGCGTTCTAAACAGGTTGCCGTGACGACCCTCACATCGTCTGAGTCCGTGTTGACGCCTGTTCCGTTGCCGCTGGCGATGCTGTCCGAGTCTGTGGCAACGCAGCGGTCGTCAGCCTGAAGCAAGAGGGCAGAAAAGCGATACACAGGCATCCTGGAGACAGCAGAGAACCTCACGTCAACACTCTGGAGTGTGTGAGTGTGTGCGTGTGTGTGTGTGTATCTGTGAGTAAGGTGTGTGTGTGTGTTTCTCACCTGTTTCCATAGCTCATTCTCCTGACAGAGTACACAGCGATTGCCACGGCTACCAGAACGATGACTCCTGCTCCAACACAGACCGCTATCAGCACCATCTTCTCTCTCTGGGGGAACACAGGGACACATATCTTTCTGGGATTTTAAAGTAGAATCCTTCAGATGAAAGGTTTTGGTTGTTCAACACGAGGGTTGGGTAGCCGCTGCTGATATGACCAGCTCTACCCCTCAAGGTCACGTTTTCATGTCCCCAAAAGGGTGATTGAGACTTCCGTACTCACAGGAGTGTCAAAGTGCTGGTCTGGGCTGGTCTTCCCACAGTTCCTGCTGATTGTGTCCCCCCGCTGGGGAGTGAAGCCCCCCTCACATCTGTCACCTGGGACCTTACGGTACCTGCACATGGCACACACAGCTCAAACACGTGTGTGTGTGACTGTGTGTGTGTGTGTGTGACTGTGTGTGATTTTGTCTGTGTATCAATGTTTGTGTGCTCACCCAGATGTCTTAAGCTCCTCCTCTTCTCCATTTGGACACACCTCCAGGAAGTTGTCTGCTGTGTCTGGCTGCCTCACGCACTCTGAACTGTTGGCATGGCGATAGTAACCGTAGTCGCTGTTTACGTGAACAGAGGAATATACGTCCACTTTGCTGATTCACAGATTTCAGATCATAGATAACACCAGTTCTGAACATGCAGGTATGCCTTAGGGAGTTTTTACAATACCGGCTCGACTCAACTTTTTGAGTTTTCCATTGCACAAATCTGGCACTTCTTTTGGAGCATTAGCTATGTTATAGTTTTTTCCAAACTTTTATCAAAATGTTTTATTCAACCTTTTGAAAAACTATCGGAGAAAACTTTCAACAAATAAAATTGTTGCAAACTATTTTTTTCAAAATATATTTTTGAAAGGTTGAAAAGAATATTGGAACAAAGTTTTTTAACCTAACAACTTTTTCCCCAAAATGTTTTTCAACCTTTTGAAAATAATTTAATGCGTGCAAGTAAAAAGTCTGAAAAATAAATAGTGACCTAAAGTACTGATACCAGAACAATCTACTTAAGTACAGTAACTAAATATTTCACATCCTTGAGCGCCAGTCAATCATCCTAGCTCGTAAGACAAGATCGTAACAGTTAGTGCTAACTGTTACGATCCTGTGATGGTACTAGTATACGGAAGAAAGAAGGATTTTTTACCATAGGTAATCCTCTCTGGTACAGGGACAAGGGTTCTGTTGCCTGCTAACCCTGTAGTCCCTACCATTCCTGCACACTGACATCTTTTTCAGCCTCCTAAATGTCTCCTTATAGCCCAGGACACAGCCATCTGTGGCCGGGTCTCCACCCTCCGTCGAGTGGGCCAACCACTCCTCGTAGTCCTGGTCCTCACCTAGGAAACAAGCGACCATTGGATAGAGTCAAATGTAGCTTGTCGCTAACGCAGTGAAGATCTGAAACGGGTTTCTTATTAATAAAAACATTTACTAGTAAGCTATTTTGAATTCACATCTTAAAAGTTCAAGAGTGGTTTATAAGAGCTAGCGTTAAGTGTCCGTTGATGTTTACACTCGGGCGAGGTTGGGAGCTATGTGCAGCTAGCTACAGATATTAGCGCCGCTTATATAAATCCGTGTTAGCGCCCCACTCACACTCCCTGTTGAGGAGGCTCTGGAAGTCGACGGTCACAGCCACCCACATGGGCTGCTCGTCGTCCTCCGGACGGTAGCCCCACACGCTGATATTCATAGTCTTAGAGCCCGGCTCAGATGTCAAGCCGGAGAAAAAGATGGGCTGGTCGGTGAAGTTATACACCCGCCAGCACTGACCCTCGTCCGTGGAGAACCTGACGAATGTACCGCGATATAAAATGTTGCAATGCACGCACACACACATGCATAGATCACTTTAGATTAAATAAAATAATAAATGCACTATAATTTCCAGCAAATATAGTTACAAACTCTACAAATCCATGTAGGTAATCATGGTGTTGAGTACTTGATAGTGTTGACCTGGACGCCACTGTGGGCCTCCACAGCCACCACTAGCCCCCCAGAATCCAGGATGCTGTAGTGGTGGGGGCCCCTGAGGACTCCCCTCCAGGTGTACCCCCCGTCCTGGGACATGAACACGTCAGGCCGGGACGACGACAGAGAATCACCCACACTTCCTGGAGGGGGGGGGAGGGGGGTAAAGTTAGGGTGAAGGAAGGAAGGTTGCATATTTCTGAAATGGACTGGAACCGCATGCCCCCTCCAGCTCTCCTATGACTCTATTTCCTGGTGTGGGAGGACCGTGGTCATGTGACGCTGGATTACCGTGTGCGATGACGAGGCCGACAGCCAAGGGGTCGGAGAGAGGCAACATGGCAGTGATCCCATTAACACGGCTGTGCTCTCCATGGATGTGTAGATAACACTGAATCACACACACACAGATTCTTAGTCTCCACACCAAGGAGAGGGCTTGTGCTTGCTTGACTGTTAATCCTCTTTCTTACATTTCTGGTATTCTCCACACAGTCCACATTCTGGGGCTTCTGGATGAGCCTCCACTCTCCTCCTCTGTCGAAGGTGACGACTGACCTGATGCGTCTGTCTGACAGGAGAAGAGAAAGCAAAGAAGACAAGCACCTTAAAGAGTGAACGAACGGAAGGATGGTTCCAACAGGTGGAGGGGTAGAAGGCCGGAGGGGTCGAAGGCCGGAGGGGTCGAAGGCCGCAGGGGTCAAAGGCTGGATGGGTGATCCTTACCTTCCTCCAGCACGTTAGTGAGGTAGGCTCCTCTCAGGGAGGTGATGTTGGTGAAGTCGCTCTTCCGGTTCCCTCCAAACAGGTGGCGCTCCAGAGACTTGGAGTAGAGCACGCCGCTGTCGTCTGAAGTGTACATCGTCCCAAAGTAGGTGTCTGTGAAAGCAGACAAAGGACAACATGACACGGTTTCTCTCACAAGTGCACACACACAGGCAGACACAGGCAGACACACACAAGCGCACACACACACAGGCAGACACACACAAGCACACACACACAGGTAAGTCACTGGTGTGGGATGGAAGCCAGAACACCTGATTGAAACACACCTACATGTCAAGGTGTGGTGATGCCCAATGCTAGCTAGGAGAGACTGGCTACAAGGCTGCTGACTCTTAAACACAATGACCAGCCCCCCTGATGAGGTTCCCATCCTGTTTATCTCCCATGCCTGCAGTCTCTCATTTCATCCTCCTTTGAAAAGGGAGAAGCATGAGGGTGTCTGTTAGGCGTGTGTGTTTCAAAAAGAGACCATCTTGCGTTTTATGAACGTTCATACGTGTGTGTTTGTGTGTTATGCCCTGATGCCCATGGTCTTTGTCAGCTATTCTAGTGGAACCACAACGCCAATACCACCTCTAGATAAAGCCTTATCTGCCCCGTCCATCTTAATGCCACAACACAATAGCACAGCGCTATCCTAAAGGCACTGGCCCAGACATGAAAAGCCCCAGAAATAAACACACACAGATGCTTACATTAAAACATAATATGCACACACATATTTGTACACACAGAAGTTGAAACACACTCTATGGTCGAGTGGTTTGTCAGCAGCCTGGATGTGACCTCAGCCTGGATGTGACTTCAGCCTGGATGTAACTTCAACCTGGATGTGACCTCAGCCTGGATGTGACTTCAGCCTGGATGTAACTTCAACCTGGATGTGACCTCAGCCTGGATGTGACCTCAACCTGGATGTGACCTCAACCTGGATGTGACCTCAGCCTGGATGTGACCTCAGCCTGGATGTGACCTCAGCCTGGATGTGACCTCAGCCTGGATGTGACCTCAGCCTGGATGTGACCTCAGCCTGGATGTGACCTCAGCCTGGATGTGACCTCAGCCTGGATGTGACCTCAGCCTGGATGTGACCTCAGCCTGGATGTGACCTCAGCCTGGATGTGACTTCAACCTGGATGTGACCTCAGCCTGGATGTGACCTCAACCTGGATGTGACCTCAACCTGGATGTGACCTCAGCCTGGATGTGACCTCAGCCTGGATGTGACCTCAGCCTGGATGTGACCTCAGCCTGGATGTGACCTCAGCCTGGATGTGACCTCAGCCTGGATGTGACCTCAGCCTGTTGGCCCACTCAGACTTCCCCACTGCTGCTGGCCCCCTGCTGTTAGAGGGTCGACTGCTCCACATTCTGGACATTCATGATCGCAGACTAGCTTTAGTGGTGGGATGCGTGTGAGAGAGACAGAGAGATGGTTAAGGTCTTACCTCCAGGATTGTCCACATGCATAAATATCATGTCCTCATCGCCATCCAATACAGAGTAGAACTGCAAACACACACACAAACACACACAAATACACAGATAAGAAAATGAAGCATTAAGACACAAGTCTGACAGTTTCAGATCTCTCGCTGCCATGTGTGTGAGTGTGTGTTACATTTCATGCTTCAGTTCGTCTACTCATTGTCAGTGTGTTTCTGCTCTGTCGGCAGAGTGATGGGCTGTGTTGAGATGGTGTGACAAATAACCAAGTAAAGGTTAGTGTGTGTGTGTGTGTGTGTGTGTTGGCTAGGCCCAACAATCTTCTCTTGAAGATCTTGTCTTGGGCCACAGATTGCTGTGAAAACCTCTATTTCACAGCAACTTTCTGTTCCTCTTCAAACAGACATGCAAGCTTTCAGCTGTTAGTCAACAAGACTGTTTAACTGACCCAGGGATGAGAGAGGAGTCTTAAAGGGAAGTTAAACTACATAACACAGTAAAAATGAGAAGCTAGATTAGAAAAGGGAAACTGGACCAGGTCGGACCCCTGTCCTGAAGGAGAAGAGGAGGGGGAGACAGGAAATGAAGAAGAAACAGGAAGTCAGAGGTGATGGAACCCCCTTGTTCAGGACGTTGACGTTATCATCTGGTCACAGATGTCATCTGCCAAGATACTGGACCTGCAGCTATTAACCATACGTTTTCTGTGTGTGACTTGTTTGTGTGTTGATCGGTGTTTTTCTGATGGCTTTGTTCATTGCTGGCTGTGCAACAAAATGCCCCTTTTGAGATTGTACAGATGTTACTGACATGGTGGAGGGCCCTAAGAATGGTGTTTCTGCTCAGGAGCAGATCAAATGGGCAGCGCAGCATCGGCACTCACCTGCTCGGGGGAGGCCGAGGGCAGCTGCGCTCGGTTGAAGCGCTCTCCCTGGTCGGACGACACATAAATGACACGGGGAGAGTTCTGGAAAAGAGTTACATTACTGAAGCGTGACTTCTTTAAACTGAAGATGTGTGTGTGCGTGTGTGTGTCTCTCACCAGTGTCTCAATAACTGAAGTGAAGAGGAAGCCTCCTACATAGCCAAAGGAGAAGATGTTGTGAGCGATGGTTGTGAAAGTCTTCCCAAGGTCTTCTGTTCTCATCAGGAACAGCTCTCCTCTCCTATCCGCCTCGACTGACAACACAACACAGCGCTTTAGGTAACTTAACAGTTTCCCGTACAATTAAACTATATCTAAAACCAACATGAAATTGCAGGCAGAAACTCATTTAAAACTTAATCTGTAAACATACAACTAACCACATTAACATAGATTACTCAGCGAGCCATCCTTTAATGCAATGTGCCGCTTTAACAACATAAAAGTATATCCAGCGCCGCACAATGTGCAGCTAGCTAGCTAGGCTAGTCACGTTCGTTTGGGATGAGAGCTGCTCCATGAATCCCCTCGCTCTACTGGTATTTGTTAACCCTTGTGTTCTCCTCGGGTCACCCATCAGTCATTGTGACCCACCTTTGTTTGCGACAACTTTACCGCATACAAAAACAAAGTGAAGCATTTTCTTTTAACTGTTGGGTTGTCTAAGACCCCCCACATTGCGAAGGTTAAAAGAAAATAATTTGTATTTGCTTTTGTATTGGGTAAAATTGGGTAAACACAACGATGGTTCGTTATGAACTTTTTGGTCATGTGACCCGAAGGCAGCACAAGGGTTAAGCAAGTCAAGTTATCGGTTTGAGATGTTGTCAGGCTTTTTTTACCTGTTCCTTTGGGACTGAAGCTGAAGAACAGAGTGGTCCCTGCGCCCCTACATGGACAGACAGACAGTCAGAGACCCCCTCATTAACCACGGAGGCACTGAGCCTACAGTTGACACCTTAGATCTTGGCTGACTCAGAATGGAAACACTTACTCAATCCTGATAATAAGAATCACGCCTATAACAGAAACAGGTCAGACTTTGCTGTTATTTTTCATTGTTCATTTAACAGTTTTAGCTTTTTAACCACTCATGAGATGGACCTGGAAAAACACTTGTGGTGTAAAATTGACACCTTGAAAATAGCCGTTATTGTAAGATGCGATGTTGGTTGGGTGTGATGGGTGTCTCACCACATCAAAGACTGCACTCCGTCGTGAAGTTTAGTCCAAGCTGCCCCAAAGTTCTGAGAAAGCCAAAGGCCACCCTGCAAGGGAGGGACGCAGCACAGGGAGCTGGTCAAGGGTGATGAAGCACAATAAACGTGTTTGTGTGTGCGTGATGGGGAGAGAGAGAGAGAAAGTGGGAGAGAGAGATAGATAATGGAAAGAGAGAGAAAGAAAGAGAGAGAGAAAGAGAGAGTCAAAGTCACAGGCCTAAACAAAAGCCTTCTCCTCACGTCAATGCTGATAGCCACCAGGTATTCTGGATTCTGGAAGTGGAAGGTGATTGGCTTGTCAGGGTGGAAAGGCAGCTGGACAGCCTTGAAGGACAGGCCAGCATCCGTGGAGGTGAAGATCACTCCTCCAGGACTGTCCAGTGCAGATGGGTCTGCTGTCAGAATCACCTGTCAATCAACATCAGCGCTGACAGCTTCAGTGTGTCTGTTTGAAATGACAAATCAATCATGGGGGAAAAAAACATCCTTTTCTGCTGCGACCAGCAGCGCTATCGCTCGCTCTGTCGGTCGGTCCACTAAAGTGTCACGCTTGTTATTTTTTGGGTAGTTCATGTGAAAACAGAAATGACCAGTCAACAGTCAAGACTGTGAAGCTTTAGTTTCTAGATGAATCCTCTTAAACCCACACTTTTCTATGTATTTCTGAGTAGACCACAGTTGGGTGTGTGTGCAAATGTGTGTGTAAAAAACAGAACTGTGATGGCTGAAGTTAATTTGTCAGGACAAAGGCTGTTACGGTTAGTCACCTCAGCTTGCAACCATAAACCACAAACCACAGCACAAGACACAACAGGCCAACGTGAGCAGATATGCCTGCATTCACTCTGCAGTATAGCTCATCTGAAGATTCCTGTTCACCTGTTTAGAGTTCCCAGGGCCCGCACTGATGCCAAACTCCGTCCGGATGAAAGTGTTGTTGATCAGATGAGTGATGTCATGGAAGGTCTTGCCATAATCCGCACTAAGGGGGCCGACAACACTCCAGTGTCAGTTTACATAGTGGTAGTGTCAGTCTACATAGAGGTAATGTCAGTCTACACAGTGGTAGTGTCAGTCTACATAGTGGTAATGTCGGTCTACACAGTGGTAATGTCAGTCTACATAGACGTAATGTCGGTCTACATAGTGGTAGTGTCGGTCTACATAGTGGTAATGTCGGTCTACATAGTGGTAATGTCAGTCTACATAGAGGTAAGGTCGGTCGACATAGAGGTAGTGTCAGTCTACATAGTGGTAATGTCGGTCTACACAGTGGTAATGTCAGTCTACATAGTGGTAATGTCGGTCTACACAGTGGTAATGTCAGTCTACATAGTGGTAATGTCGGTCTACACAGTGGTAATGTCAGTCTACATAGACGTAATGTCGGTCTACATAGTGGTAGTGTCGGTCTACATAGTGGTAATGTCGGTCTACATAGTGGTAATGTCAGTCTACATAGAGGTAATGTCGGTCTACATAGTGGTAATGTCGGTCTACACAGTGGTAATGTCAGTCTACATAGTGGTAATGTCAGTCTACATAGAGGTAATGTTGGTCTACATAGAGGTAATGTTGGTCTACATAGTGGTAATGTTGGTCTACACAGTGGTAATGTCAGTGTACATAGTGGTAATGTCAGTCTACATAGCAGTGCCAGGCTCTCACCTCCGGTAGAGCCGTGAGGAGCCTCCTGCATAGATGGTGTCTAAAGGAGAACTTATAGTGGACAACACCAGGATCACCTGGGAAACAAAGGAGGTGAGGTCTTATATGCGCGCAGTGATGCGCTTGGCATGTTAACAGAAAAGCAGACGAGTGAAAAGTTTGAAGACTTGAAATAAAACAAAAGCAGGAAAGTCAGAAAGATCCTGTTTAGGTATTCTGCATTAAAGTATTTGGCAGGGACAGAAAGAAGGTAAAGTTGGGTTGACAAAAGGCAGATGCATCTTGGTATTGTGTCTAAACAATGGAGCCAGAAAGTTTGATCACACATGATGAGGATGATGATTCTGTGAGTCGTACTTACCCCTGTTCCATCACCCACCCATGTGAGTGTAAAGCTAGAACCATCATCCCCATGAAACTGAGTCTAACGAGAAAGAGAGAGCGAGAGATGAGGTGTGAGCCCTTCATAAGCAAACAGTTACTTTTGAATTCAGTGTGTCTCAAAACATAAGTTGAACATATATAAGTTATAACGTGTGTATATAGCACTACAGCTGTGGTTGGATAAGATGGTTGTGTAGCTTACTGTATGTCATTGCGCACAAACTAACTAACTAACAAATACACAAAGCTCACCTCATGTGTAGTTTTATCCAACAGTTGATGCTCTGAGAGGGTCAGAGGATGTTTGCAAGATGTAAAAGTTGGACTTTTAAAAGTATCTCTTTTAGGTCGTGAGTAGACTTGGCGCGCCTTGACATCTTGCTGAGCCCGATGGAAAGTCACCGTTCTATGGTTTCGTTGTTCGGTACCCTGACCCCCCGTTGCCAGGAAAAGGACGGATGCCCCTACAAGGACCAAAAGTCTCCCGGTCATACTGGATATGGTAGGGGAGATGGAACGGTGGGGTTTCTCAAATCCAGGACAAACAGACAAAGTTGATAGAGTGAGTGAGGGCACAGCGTTGCTCCTCGCGCGAAGGTACAAGTGTCGCACTTGATAGACAAGGGGGCGGGATGTCGGTTTGACCGGCTCATTAACATACCGGAATTGACATGTGCTCATCCAACTGATAATGTCCATGTGATGCTCAAATAATAAGTGTCATCATCAGTGAGACGATTTAAAAGTCAGCCATCCACTTGCGTCTGATAACCGGTCCGTTAAAATTATAAATCAGCCGTTGTAAAAGTTGTGTTTAACGATCGCATGTTTTTGTTTGAGCTGTATGAATGGGCATACAAGTGTAACCATAGCCTTTAGTAGACTGCCATCATTTGGACTGGTGAAGTAGATGATGGGTGGGTTCGAACCAATTATTCATTTATAACAACGAAAGGACGAGGCCTTATCGACTCATGAGGTCGCTGTGACCTATATATTAAGTTAATATATAGCCTAACTTTGCTATGTTCTTGCAAATAGCACGTTAAGCGAAGGTGCATTAACGTTAGTCGTAATATATTTAGTTTATCTACTAACACGCTGCAATTTTACCAAAATCTTATGGGAGTTAAAGCACCAACCACATTTTACATTGTAGGAGATCATCGTGGTTCATAATTCAGACATGCATTGCACTTGAACGTCAGCAAATGGTAGTCCATGGGTAGGCATGATAGGAATAGTGGGCCTGGTAGCCTACAAAAGGAAATAATTGCAATAGGACAGAAGTTTCATACATTTATTGCAAGAATTGGAAAGGGTATTAACTTCTGATGTTAAACACCACCATCAATCACAGTTGTAGTTTATCACTGCAGCAATTCCCAACCAAAAAGTAGCCTATGAAAAAATGAATTAATATCCAAATATTGATATAGGCCTACTGTTGGTTAATGATTATTAACATTCTTATTAATTTTTTAATTACAGTCAGATGGCTGAGCGGAATTAGGTGTCACGGTGTGTGGAGGGGTAGGACCAAACGCAGGACAGTTGGCAGGAGTTGCAAACAAAAAGGGTTTAATTCTCAAAAACAGACAGGGTACACACAGGAACAAAGGGTAATGCCAAGACGAAGACTGGACAAAAACAGGAACCTAAATACACTGAAACAAACAAGACACAGGTGGACACAATGAAACTAACGAGAACTGAACGAGACACAGGTGACGACAATGAGACAGGGAACACTAGGACAGGGCAAAACCAAAAACAATAGGGGGGCACAGCTGTGGCCGTGACATCAGGCTACTAATCAGAAGATGCCGGTTCGATTTCCGGCCGTGCCGGAATGATGTTGATGTTGTGTCCTAGGGCAAGGTACTTCATCCTACTTGCCTTGGGGGAATGTCCCTGTACCTACTGTAAGTCGTTCTGGATAAGAGCTTCTGCTAAATGACTAAATGTAATGTAAATGTATAGCCTATACATATAGGCTATTTACATTATTAGAAACCCCTAGTTCTTCCATTCCATATGGTATAAACTGTTCAGGTGTATGATTTAATATGAAAAATGCAAACAAATATGAATATGCATGTTAATATCATGTTCTAACACCTGCATTTGCACAAGCCATGTCAACAACTTCCGGTAGAGCTATGCCTACTTCGTTTTCAAACACAATGCCATTTTGTAGAGGAGTTCGGATGGCCAACCATGATATAGGTTCCATGTGTCCCAAAATGACAATTAACGATGTACATAGGAGTATATGTTGCTGTCCTTCAAATTACGTTTCGAGCTACATTGACAATTACAAAGGTAGGCCTAAGGTATAGGTTAACTCACACATCCTAAAAGTAGCTAGGCTAGCTCTAGAGCTAGCTATCTAGCCTTGTTTGCTACATAATGTCAGCTTGCTTGCTAGTCGTTAATGTTAACTCACATAAATAGTCTAATTGGCCTGTCATATTTGTTCCCTATGGATAGTGCAATGTAACATGACTTTCTCAGTTTCTAACAAAAATCTGGAAACGGGAGAGATCTCAGTGAGGGCGCCCTGTTATCGGTTGATGAAAAAAAGCGAGAAGTTACACAATCTGAGAGTAGGGTTAAGAGAGTAATAGCTAAGGGTGACCTGTTCTGATTATTAAAAGTCAAGTTTCTAACTTCACCGGAAGTTCTAGACCTGGTCTGGCCGTGGTAGTTATATGGTTATAACCTGTAAGCCACATTGTAAACCTCTTTACAATGTGTTACTGTGGCGCTGATGGACACGGTCTTCTTCGGTCGCTTCAATAGCCTACATTTAGCTGTGAAAGCAAACTGTTTGGCTCCCGTGGTGTTGTTAAACGTGTGATAAGCGCGAATTAAGTGAACGGATGTATTGGGCCGCCGCAAAAATATTTGAACTATATGCAAGTACACTATGAAGTAGCCTACACATCTTACTTTCTAAATAAGGAAACCGCGTAGAAACAAATTGTTTATCATACGTCAATTTATGAAACAGGAGTAGCCTGCGATCCCAATTGCCTCAATGTACAAAACATGTGATCTACTATGAATGGTCCAAAACAGACGTATGGAGAACAAACCCCCATCTAAGAACACGTCAAAAAAAATCAACAAGGTCAACAACAAATATTCGAGCTAAACACAAGATAGTTATGATAGTTCATGGCAGCATAGTGGGTCCTCTCGACACTCTGCAGTTGTCACATTGACACGAGGAGGATAACTTCCCGTCAGTCGACAGTCTTCGTAGATGTAACCATGGTGATCTTGGACATACATGAGACCCCCAAACGAGTCCACCGCTCGAACGAACACAACGATGGCGGTCAACGCCGCGCAGACAGTCCTCAGGATTTCACTCGTCATGTTTTCGCTTTACAACACTGAACCACCTGGGAAAACAAAACCATTCTTTAATTCGCTGTTTGGCACTGCCCACTGGCAACATTGTCGTTGTTGATCACTTTACGATCCGCTTAAAAAGAACACAGTAGTCAACGCAAAAAAATAATAATAGGCAATACTTACAGTATTTGCTCCGTCAGTAGGCTAGTTCTGCGACATATAATGCCCAACCGATTATTACGAATTCCTTTCTATCGATTTTGTCTCTTAAGGATTGGGATATATCAACGTTTGAACAAATTGAACGCTTTCAGACATGTGGTTGTTACTTTGTAGTTGGTCTAGTTGTTCAAACAAGTCGGTTAATCCTTCCCCGTGGGAGACTTGATTCCTACTGGACAACTGATACAGCGACTTCTAATGACGACGCAGCTTATGACTCATCGAATCGTGGGAATTTCCACAACTACCCTGTCAAGGGCAGCCTATTGTAGCAGGATTTCACCCATAATTTTCTGCCTGTTTTCAATTTGTTTTTATCTAAAAGCACATAATGGATAGCCTACACCATTTATAATCAGTTTAAAAAGGGTATTTCATAGAACAGCTTGTAGGGTGAATTGGGTAATGTGGGACACCAAAACTACAAAACGTTTTCTTCCCTGCTATGACAATGTTTAGTCCACATAACTTTGATTCTAAGATTAGCATGGATGTTATGTGACTGAAATCACCAAACGTGATTGGTGTGGTGTCACAAAAAGGGTCAGGGCACTAGTTACAGTTTTCTCTATTGCTGAAACACTAAACCCATTGGCTGAACCAAGTTCTCAGTTGTCTGAACTCATGTAGCTAATTGTGCCTGTCTGTTGTCAATACTGTAAACCATGTCACATGGTAAAACACCATTAGCAGATCTCAACTGTGAGCTGTGAGTGCAGGGTGCAGTACTGTAGCCTGTAGGGGTACAAGGACAAGAAACAAAACAATTGAGCTACTATTATAGAACATGTTTTTGTTCATCAAAAGACAATGACGGATAAATATGTTTTTTTTTTATTTTTTTTTTAGATTTTGTAAAAATGTATATTTCATATTTTCATATTCATGTATATAATTTAGATCACTTTGTTTAGTATTTGATTAGTATTTGATTTTGAGCACAAGTAAATCTGTTTTGAGGCGAAAGTTTCATTTTGTAAGAGGATTCAGAGGTTTTGCAAATAGTGCTTGAAGATGAGGTTTTGTGTTTATAGTTTTGAGAAAGTGGGTGACTGTTTCAAGAAATGTGTTTTAGCAATTGTGAAAAACTGTAGGAAGCTCAGATGAGAATGCATACCAAAATGTCCATGACCGAATTCACCCCTATCAAGATAACATCTTAAATCCTCAACCAAGCTAAAACATTTGAGGCTTGAATAGGCTCCACCAAGGGCATAGGTTTGGTTTGAACATTGGTGGGGACAGTTTTACAAAATCCTTAACAAATCCTTTCACAAGTTTGCAGTTACAAGCATAGCTTCGACCGCTACTGCGAAATTTTCATTCAATTCCGTAGTTGTGTTCCAAAGTTAGCAAAGGCTCGTTAACGTTAGAAATACTATACATTTTCAACAATAATATACAGGAGTGTAATATAATTGTTATAATTGTTTATTATTCACTCAATGTTAAGGTATACCTTACAGGAGTAGCCTGCCAAAAAGCCAATCATAAAATCTCACAGTCCCGCTTCGACGCTCACCTGACCACTGTTAGCTGACAGGCTGGTTCACATTGTAATCAGCGCTCTCCTGCCAATCTCACACAGTTGTGTTAAAACATTTTCTTTTTCAGAAGATCTTTGTTTGATAAATGGTTATGATCTAATTTCAGACAGGAAATACAAATGATACACCCTCTATCGGTTACTACCACAGCCGTGACAATAGGACGCCCTACCCTGGTGACGTGTCATTCCAGCCAAATTAAGACTTGATGTTCCTGACATGTTGCTTCCTCACTAAGGAGCGGTCAGAGGGTCAAGTGAGATCAGTGTCATGACATTGTGTTTCTACATTTTACTGACATGAAGTGAAACATCTGGCCTGAAGAGATTGGGAAAGCAGCAAGTTGGAATGTTATGGGAAGGACGTCCTTCTCAACTGTTTTGGCGTCTTTCCATTCAGATGAGTGATAACTGAAAACACATGGAAATGTTTGTATTAGGCCAGATGTACTACTGTGATGCTTCCATGGTGTTTCTTTCTGGTTCTCAGACCTTTGAGAGTAAGACTTAGCCAGTCTATCATTACCACAAAAAAGCTGTGTTGCCTCAGCATGCCAGTTCTTTGAAAGGCACATTTCCCTTTCTGAAAATGCTTTAGGCCAGAGGTTTTACTTTATGGAGAGAGAAAGGAGGAAGAGCTACTCATTACTCAGACTGCTCATAAAACTCTCTCTCTCTCTCTCTCTCTCTCTCTCTCTCTCTCTCTCACACACACACACACACACACACACACAGTTAATGGATAATCAAACCTGCCTTTACATGCTCTCGTTCTTCAAAAGGACAATCACAGTATGATTCACTGGAGGATCCTTGAGGGGAGAACCAGTGAACCAGCAGCTGTTGGTTGAGTGCATCTCTGTATCACTTCCTCTTTAAGGACTTGGCAGCAGGTGGGCTGAGGAGAGTGACTAAGAGATTATTGCATATCATGGGATACTCACATCATTAATCATAACCAATCTGACAAGATGTCGGGCCCAAATTCTCTGGTTGGAACAAAGAGAGAACACTGAATGTATGACCTCACAATCCAGGGGTGTTCCTACGGTACCTAAGTATAAAAAAGGTGTATTGTGTATGAAAAAGGTTGATCTAAAACCACCTTAAAGAGAGCAGTGAAGACACGAGAGCCAGTTAGCTCAATCCGTCCTCCTGTGCTGTGTATTTTTGTAATTCGGAAAAATGTGGTACTTTCTCCCTGAAGACATACAATGAAGTTGTTCTCATCGATGTTGTCACCGCGCTTGTTTATATTCTCTCAGAAAAAAAAAAACGGAAACCACAGAGGTTTTGGCAGTAACAACTTGTGTCCACTTGTTACGCACGATGTTAAAGGTAACAATGTTTGACTGACAGTACTGGACCAGCGGAGGGTGTCAAGGGTGTAGCCGGGCACAAACGATGCAGCGGGGTCATGCGGATTATGTACATTTATTAATACAGCTGCAAAAAGGTATCGGCAAGCCGCAACAAGTGAACAAATAACAAGGACCAATAGACAAGGGACGTACCAGTACATAAAGACACGGAGAAGGGACTATGAGCGATTCCCGATGAGACAAAGTGCACCACGCTAAGGACCGGAACGGCCCTGTTGGAAAACCACTAACTAACCTAGTACTTCCTAACCTAACTACACTAAACTCTAAGTTACGAAAGGTGCAGGTGGAACCGCTCCTAAACTACTGTGCATAACATCGGTTATCTACGTGTTGAGGAGTACACCCATGGGTCTCTACACTAATTCCCTTCTCCTCTTACACATCTGGACAAAAAAAACAGCCGCTCAGCGCGACTCGCCCCTCTCCGTCATACGCAAACCAGGACACGCTTTATCGGTGACGACGGTGTCTAATTAGGCCCGATTAGACACAGCCGCCTCAGGTCCGGATCTTGACGTCGGGGCGCGCACTCCGACGTCATCATCAGCACCGTCACAGGAACACCTACAGACAGGACACAAACAAAACACACACACCCTACAGGCAGGAGTGGGAGCTGTAACACCACTAGATGGCGATAACCTTCAGATAATATCATGGATATTAGAAGTCAACTGTCATTCGAAGTCAACAGGGATCATGAGTTGAAAGCATCATAGTAACGTGGTGGTTCTCAAACTGTTGCTGTGACCCCTGGGATCAGTGGTCGGTGTTGTAGAGACTCACAATGTGGTCTCCGTGGACTTCTGGCAGGGACGTCGTTAGACCCTTTTTACTGGGGCGTGTGCCCCAATATAAATCTGCTGTGCCCCAGTATAAATCTGCTGTGCCCCAGTATACATCTAAAGTTTGAGTTTTAACAATTTACTAATTAGTCAATGCATTCATTTAGATAGATAATCCCGGAAAAAATAAACGCAGTATCCCAATGAACGATTGTAAAAGTGTTTAACCGGAAACACAAACCGATGCAAGCAGAATTCCATGTCAGGCCGCTCTTCTGAGCTTGTCAAACAGCCACCGCAGCACGCACACAGATGTCCAGGTGTCGGACTCTGCACACAAGTCAGAATTGAGGTAAGAAAACATTACAAAACTAAAGATAGTTTGAAAATGATAGGTCTACCGATCATCTTATTTTGACTAAAACATAAAAACAAGATTACATGGAGCTAAAAAAAAACAGTATTTGCTCTCAAATGAATGCCAAAAGAATGTGCGCACTCGCATGAACTGATTGGTGTCCCTGCAGTTGATATCAAACTTGCGTCCCTGAATTGTTTTGTGGGTTACGCAAGGGGAGTTTCTGTAGCTGTGCATTGTGGGCAGCAAGCTTGAAAAAAAGGGATATGAATAAGGGCCTGTGCCCCAGTTGAGTTTTATGTCTAACAACGCCTCTGACTTCTGGCCCTTACAGCACATATACAATAGTACACACTCACAGATACACACACACATACAAGCACAGTAGCACACACACACACACACACACACAAGGCTGTGACTGTAAGAAGGACATCCTGGTAGGAGTCTTGTGTGTCATGTTTGTGTCAATGAGTATCCACACTCTGCACATGAGAAACATTATCGTCATGGTAATCAAGTGAGAGGACGGAAGACATGCACACACACACACACACACTGTGACCTCAAGTGGTATAACAAGTGAAGGATTACAACAGGATGCTCCATGTTGCTGTGTGTGTGTGTGTGTTTCATTAATGTTAATGTCAAGGACTGCTTCCACTTGAACTCTTTGCAATTCCAACTTTTCAGCAGTCACCATGTGACTTTCCTACACAGATCTCCTCTAAATTAAAGTCACACTCATGTCACGTTTGAAATCCTCAAATTACGATTTGTTCTCCACGTTGGATACGGCTACTGACTCAAGACAGCGCTCAGGGGCTGAGAGGGGGGAGAGGGAAGGAGGGGGAGAGGGGGAAGAGGGGGAGAGGGAAGGAGGGGAAGAGGGGGGAGAGGGAAGAGGGGAAGAGGGGGAGAGGGAAGGAGGGGAAGAGGGGGGAGAGGGAAGGAGGGGGTGAGGGGGGAGAGGGAAGGAGGGGAAGAGGGGGGAGAGGGAAGGAGGGGGTGAGGGGGGAGAGGGAAGGAGGGGAAGAGGGGGAGAGGGAAGGAGGGGGTGAGGGGGGAGAGGGAAGGAGGGGGAGAGGGGGAAGAGGGGGGAGAGGGAAGGAGGGGGACAGGGGAAGAGGGGGAGAGGGAAGGAGGGGGTGAGGGGAGAGAGGGGGGAGAGGGAAGGAGGGGGAGAAGGCTAAGAGGGACGGAGGGGGAGAGAAGAGGGAGAAGGAGAGGAGTTTCCATGACCTCCATTGACTGCATAAGAGGATTTTTTGTCTGCAACTCTGTCACAAACATCATCTGCAGGTGATCCTTCTCAAGAGGGGGAAACTCCCCTGCGCACGCACACACTCATTCACACACACACACACACTTTGCACACAAGTGAGTCTATTTCCACCCTTCAAGGATGCAGGACTGAATGCCAAACCCAGCCCACATGTATTCTTAGTATGTGTTGCCAATGTGGGACTTGAACTCACAACCTTCTAGATGAAAAGCTTGTAAGCTCGCTGCAGTCAGGGGAATCAACCTTGACCTGAGACCGTGTTGGTATGTTTGCACATAGAACACCGTATAGGTGTTCTGGGAGAGGGCCTCAAAATGGCTTCTACTAATATCTGGTCACACGTCAGTCCGCGTGGGAACATCGATCCGAGGCCTGTTCAAGAAGGGTCGCAGGAGAAACCAGTTTAACAGCCTCTCTCTGTGTGCCAGGGTGTAGTTCCTGTGTGTTCTCCCTTGGCCTCTCGATGGTTAGACAAACATTCCTCTTAAGCACACCATGGCCTGCTGTCTTCAGGCGTCTGGGAGACACATACTTTACTTTGGTTTGTCTTATCCCACAGCCTTGAACCCCACTCTCCTGCTCACACACACACACACACACACACACCTTCACGCACACACACACACCTTCACACACACACCTTCACACACGCACACACACCTTCACACACACCTTCACACACACCTTCACACACACACACACACTAGTGACAGTGATAGTGTTGTGATGTGTTTAACTGTCCAGTGGCTCCATGGTCATCCCACTCCATCTAATTCTCCAATCCTTTAAGCCTTCAGGGTTAAGCCGTGCAACGATGGATACTGAGAGTGGAGAGAGAGAGAGAACGGCTGAGAGAGAGACATTCATAGAGCACTCAACTAGACAAAACCCCATCCCTCCACACATCCTGTTCATCCTCTCCACCAGCCTCTGGCTCGTGTCTGACCCATTATCTGTCCCTCTCCCTCCTTTCATCTGGACCTCTTTACTCCTTCCACGCAGCTTCCCGTTGCACCATGAACTCCCTCTGGGCCAGTTGCAACTGGTTCTCTTGAGAGGCGAGCGAAACAAGCGCCTCTACGCCGCGACAAGCATCTCTCTCCTGCTGGCATCATCTCCACAGCGACGCGGACCATCGCTAAGGCGACGCCCTCTTGTGACACGCCTCAAGCAGCTCTTGTGGTTTGTGGCCAGCAGGTGCGCCCTGGGGAGGGAGTCCCGGCGCTCCCTCCTCTCTGCCCTCTGCTGCTCACAGTGGGACTTCAGTCAACTCTGAAGACGAACCTGTGGGACCCCAGATAACAATGTGCTGACACGGTAGAAAGCTTCTGGTTGTGTTTGTCTGCGGCAGGGCTGCCTCTCGGCTCATTTGACTATTTGGTTCTCCGTGTACCAACACTGATCCAGGCTGTGACTGATCCAGGCTGTGACTGAGACAGGCTGTGACTGAGACAGGCTGTGCTCTACTTCAGAGGAACCAGCGTTCAGTCCAGGAGTGTACAGGGTCAGCCTTGACAGCAGGGGAGGACAGGCAGGTGTCTGAGGACGACCGTGTGTGACCACCAGTTGTTAACCAAGCTGAGCCGAGCACCCGGTCCGAGATGGAGGGTTATGGACACGAGCACTTCGGGGGGGACAGGGGCGGCAGCCATCTGGACTCCCAGAGGACCATGAGAAGCGAGGAGCCCCGCTCCACATGCACGTCTCCCTGGACAGGGGACCAGCGCGTCCGGCTGAGCCCCCACGGACAGGGCCACGAGACGGCCGCCCAGCGCTACAGCGCCACGCGCATCCAGGCCGGCCTTGGGCCTGAGAGGTGAGTTTGGCCCTGGGAGACCCGGGCCACTAAAGGCATCGAGCGGAACTGACATAGAAACTGTGAAGAGTCTTAGGCACAAACAAAAACTGTTCATTTAAAAAGTAAAGCAAAAATGCTTTGAAAAAATATTCAATGAAAAGACCCCCCCCCCCCAAAATCTTGACATTGCACTTCTACACTGCCGTACAAATATAGAAGATACAAAATTATATTTAAGACAATGTTCATGTAAAAACTCTTCATCTAAGACTTAAACACAGTACTGTATACATTTCGATATTTTTCCTGTTATCAATCGTGAGACAGAGGCCTAGTTAAAGTGAAATATGAAGGTTATTTACTAATGCATGCTACTGCTAAATGTAGGTGAATTGTTGGTGAAGTTGAATGACTGTTGCTGTACTTGGCATCTTCCTGACAGTATGTCAGTGTTTTGAGGATACAAGAAGCGTAGTCTCTCGCTGCAACATTGTGTGATTTTCATGGCTCTGCCTTCACAAGCACAAACATGTAAATAAAACTGGTGCAGAAGGATCAGCTTTCACTTTCCTCCCGGCTGTGTTTACACACACTGTGACTCACCCTTGAAGGTAAATCTCTCCTTGTTATACCTTAACCAACTGACAGATATATTTAACTTGTAAACATGCTTAGAAGAGGCCCCACTTAGAGAGAGGAAGATGAATCTCAAAGGCTCAAGTCTGGTTCAGCTGTGGATCAGGGTTGCTCTACCCTGTTCCTGGAGAGCTGGCACCCTAAAGGCTGTCATCACAACCCTAATCCAGGACACCTGATTTTAACAATTACCTGTTTGATAAGATGAATCATATTCGTTGCAGCTGGGGTTGTAGGGTAAACCTGCAGGAGGGTATCTCTCCAGGAGCAGGGTTGTAGGGTAAACCTACAGGAGGGTATCTCTCAAAGAGCAGGGTTGGACAGCATAAAACAGCTTCTCTCTTAAATCCTGCAGCTATTTTGAGAATTATATAACACCCTCTTCTGTAATGCTAGATCAGACAGAGAGAGTGTTTGTAGAGGGGGGTTCGGGATGAATTTGGTGCTCAAAATAGCCACAGAACACTTTGTGGAGGAATCTGTGACCCATATTTGCAATGACCCACATTTAATCTGACACTAACACACACACACACACACACACACACACACGCACACACTCTGTCACCCCGGAAGTACTAGGGAACCCTCACAGTAGCAGGAATAGGTTCTGAATTTAAATCAAGTAAGTCCATATAGCTCATGCACTACACAGGGGTTTCTTCATCAACACATCATTTCTCAGCTCTCCATTGTGATTTACAACCAAGAACAGAACAAACCCATCCTCTCAGGACAGCTCAACTGCAAACACATTTTTTTTTTTTACCTTTCTTGTCAACAGACTATAAGCCGACTATCCATTTTTGCTGCATTAGGAATAAATGACGACTTCTAAGTGGTACCATGATAGCTGTTATGTAAGCATGCTTGGAAATAACCAACATACAGTTCCAGCTGGAAGCTTTAAAAGCTCTTAGAAGGCACCAGCAACTCAGCTCCAGGGGATACTGTCTACTGACAGAGAGAGAGAGGATACTGTCTACTGACAGAGAGAGAGAGGATACTGTCTACTGACAGAGAGAGAGAGGATACTGTCTACTGACAGAGAGGGGGGATACTGTCTACTTCCAGAGAGAGAGAGGATACTGTCTACTGACAGAGAGAGAGGGGATACTGTCTACTGACAGAGAGAGAGAGGGGATACTGTCTACTTACAGAGAGAGAGGGGGGGGGAGGGGGGGGGAGGGAGAGAGAGAGGGGGGGAGGGAGAGAGAGGGGGGGGAGGAGAGAGGGAGGGGGGAGGGAGAGAGAGAGGGGAGGGAGAGAGAGGGAGGGAGAGAGGGAGGGGGAGGGAGAGAGAGGGGGGGGGGAGGGAGAGGGGGGGGGGAGGGAGAGAGAGGGAGGGGGGGGGAGGGAGAGAGAGAGAGGGGGGGGGAGGGAGAGAGAGGGGGGGGGAGGGAGAGAGAGAGGGGGGAGGGAGAGAGAGAGGGGGGGGAGGGAGAGAGATGACCAGAGAAGAAGTATGTTTCTATGTTTATCTGAGGTGAGGGATAAGACCGCACACACTTCTGCTTTAAACTATTCAGTGTGGCTTAGAACACTGACTACGTTACTGCCGTCAAATACACTGGGGAATTGCTTTTTTAACTGTACCTTCAAACTTAGGGGTGTGCTAAATGAAAAAGTTACCTTTGGTTTAGCGGGTTACCGAAAGTGAAAATTTAGCCTGTCGCAGAATGTGGTCTGAATTTGAGTGGCTCCTGTAGCAGCACATCCGGTGGAATTGAAAGGTTCGTGTCATGTGATGCTTAAATCAGATAGTGGTGCTGTCCAATTTCAGACCAAAATCCCCATATAATTGATCAACTGGACTTTTGAAACACAATATGCAATCAGATGTATTACTATCACTGACGGTGGAAGTTTATTGATTAACCAAACTCATAGGGTTAAGCACGCGCCTTGGTCCCACGTGCTGTTTCAGGAGAGAGGAGACCGGGGGGAGATGAGATGACTAGACTGACTGACACAAGATACATAACCAGCATAGTTTGCCAGCTAGGCAATCACTTTGGACTAGCTATTCAGCAGCATCACTTGTGATCTCAATTCCGACGGAAGCCTACATCTTATTGGAAGTCAGTTTGGGTTTGATTGTAATTTGCAAGCTATAGTCTTGCGTTTTCACTAATTTTCTCAACACGTTCCTGAGACTAGACTGAGCCAGTAAGCTAAGAGTTAGCTAGCATAGTACACAGCTGTGAAGTTCTTATCAGCTAGCAACTGAAAACGACCAACGTGTATTTCCAGAGAGTAGGAGAAGGTTTGGAATTTTATATGTACTAAATGTCTTATTTTTCTAGACATATGCTACCTAAATAGCAAACAATACGAGCATAACGCATCGCTAGCTAGCTGACACATGCGTTGTGAATTGCACACGTATGTTTTACCTCATGCGTGGCATGAAACTAGGTAGCAGGATATGATTATTCTCTTATTACTCCGCGTTTACAATGTAAGCTAGTTAGTTAACGGCGTATACTGGTGACACTATTGTTTTAACGTAACGTGCACTGTATGGTTCATAATTTCCTACCAACATGTTTGATAAGCTACAAGCTAACAAGCTAACGGTGTGCAAGCGTTGATACAGTAATTCTAGCATCGGAGTAATCTTGGTTTCAGATGTTGATAGATTAGCCATGGCTACCATCGTAAATTCCTTGTTTATTGCATGGGAGATTCATATAGCCCTGTATGCAAACGCTGCTGTGTGACCATGGCTAGTTGTAAAAAATGAATGACGAATGGACTGAAATTTGAGGTTTTGTAGCCGGTTGGTTGTTTTGTTTTCATGTCATGGGTGTGACAGTCTCATTGCTAGCTACAATCGATTGTGTGCTTTCCGTGGATGCGTCATTGTTTAACCTATGTAGGTCCGTAAGGTGAACAATGTTGTGCTAAAACGTGTCAAAGTGAACGTGAGTAATATCAACGTCCGTGTGGCCGTTTTAGATGTTTGTTTAGACGCGGATATTTTATTCATGCTCGAGTTATGTTTACACACTCCTGCACCGTCTACAAAAAATGTCTGCTAAATGTTAGTGGGTCACCCACTTCCCGATGCGTCGTCATGTCAGGCGCAGGGCATCCATGTGCCAGCAGCTAACTGTTTCTGTACATGTTGCCAGCCGTGAAATAATTATTTTAATCACTGTTACAGACATTGCGACACAGGCTAGAATTGGCTATGTCCCTAACGCTGAGCTAGTTCTGGTTTTGTTTATTTAAAGAGTGCATTGTCAGACCTGAACGTTATTCATCAAACAACTAATTATTTTGTTCCCTGACAGCATGGCAGATTACTTGATCAGCGGAGGAACTGGCTACGTCCCAGAAGATGGTCTTTCGGCTCAGCAGTTATTCTCTATCGGAGACGGTCTCACGTACAAGTAAGTTGGTCTACGACACCACCAGTGAAGTTAGTCATTGAGTTGTTAGGTAGATTTTCTGAGTAAGGTCAGGATCTGTCTGAAAGCCACTCGCGATGTTGGGCGGGATGCGGGCGGCGTAATGTAACGGGAAACGCATTTTGAACCGGCAGATCTGACCAACAGTGTGTTGACGCCGACGGTCTAACGGCAGAAGAGCTTTGCTCTAAAGGGGACGGGGTGACTTACAAGTGAGTAGAACGGTTAACTTCTAACCATTTTACACTGTCACAAAAAAAAAAAAAAAAAAAATTCAAGTCAGATGATGCGTTCATACAGGGGAAGCAAATCATGGTCCTTCGAACGCTAAACTGATGATCCACAATTTTGGTTCAAAGAAATGCCTTCTGACATCCTACTACTCCTAGTACCCTAGTTTCTTCTAAGCTTATTTAACTAAATTCACCGTTGGGAGTTGAGGGGAAGGGTATTATTGCTACGCTAACAATGCCACAGGGCGGCTATTTGCTTCCAGTGTTGATATGACTGCATCCATATCTGCCACTAAGAATCTGCATGAGCTGCTATCTGATTCTTTGTGACACTGAATTCCTCGTTGTCTTTCAATGCGGAGGTCTTGTTCGTCACTCCTTTTCTCCAGGCTCCTCTTCATCCACCCTCTGTCACCTTAAGCACTGTCTCTTAGGATTTTAATACTAATTTCACTTTCACTAATACTGCATCCTCAGTGATAATCCTTCTTGAACTCACTTGATTTCCAGATGCTGTGTTTGATCCCCAGACATGGTACCTTGACCTGAGGTCATCGGTGTAATCAGTATCTGTAGGTCTTCTATCATCTAACATCAAAGACTGTTTCCCAAACCTTTTGGAAATGTTTTGCTTCTCGAACGTAACTCTGGGTAAAGGTTGTGGTAGTCCAGGGTGTGGAGCTCCATTCTGTGAAGTAGTGATGCGGTTCAGGAAGGCCGTGAACGTGGGTCTGTGTGTACTTACATAGGATGGACTGCCTGGACTAGGGAGAGTGTACTGTTTCATGTTGACACACCTGAAATATTTGATAGGACAGGAACTTTGCATGCACAAGATGTGACCGTGACAGCCCAAGTCTGCTGGGTTAATTGGGTTGTGTGTGTGTGTTTGTGTGTGGGTGTGTGTGCAGATGGTCCCCCTGCACAGTAATGAAGTGTGTTGTGCTGAAAGGGAAGGCTGTGCACATGACCACCCTGAGGTACTGTCATGTGAGTCGTTCAAGAGGAGAAGGAGGGGAAGGGTTATGTCGGGAGAGGAGGGGGTTAGGCTATCCCAGGGTGCCTCTCTTGTTGGGGCTGGTCTCTGCTTCTAAAGCGGTAGCTCTGGGCGGGGTACTGAGGCCTGTTTTGGCTGGAGGTTAGGTGGTTAAGTGCTGGCAGATGTTTCGGTGGTCTGTTCCTGTTTGTGTCTGGAGTGAAGCACACACTCCTCCCTCTAGTCCCACGTGAGAAAGAGTGTGTGTGTGTGTGTGTGTGTGTGTGCGCGCTCTCACTGTCCTATCGTGTTCTGTGTTCCACTACCTCACGCTCAACTCCTACTCCATCCGTTGTGCCGCTCTTTCCAGCTCCGGGAGACGCTTGTGGTCTCTCTCCTTCTGTCTCTCTCCTCCTCCTCCTGTCTCTCTCCTCCCTTCCCTCTGGTCACAGACAAAGCCCTCCTTCTCCTCCTGCTGTCTGTGTTTTCACACCCTCTCGCCAAACCACCAAATATACACCCGTCTGCGAAAAACACTCCTCGCTGTTCCCTTTCTCTCTCCCTCCCTCTTCCCTTCTCAGTCCTGCTGTCTGGGTTGTGTTTGTGCAGTGGGAGTCAGTCCCAATCTGTTCCCTGCAACCCCCCCCAAAAGTTAATATTTTAAACCATATATTACTATATGAATGGATTGAGATATACAGATGCGCTGCAACAATATCCAGTGAGGTCATGTCAGAGGTTTAAAAATGTTGATAGATAAGCTTTTGTTAAACTGTGTGTCTGTTCTATTTACGTCACATGCTTACTAGAACTTAAATCAAATCGTCCTCCACACAGCCCCTGACTGGCCGAGCAGAGGTACCTTCACAGCTGTGTGTGTGTGTGTGTGTGTGTGTGTGTGTGTGTGTGTGTGTGTGTGTGTGTGTGTGTGTGTGTGTGTGTGTGTGTGTGTGTGTGTGTGTGTGTGTGTGTGTGTGTGTGTGTGTGTGTGTGTGTGTGTGGTGTCAGGGCCTGCTGGTTTCCTGCTGGTTCTCCCTGTTCAGCCTCCTGACCAGATGGGACAAATGTAAAAGTTTCCTGGTGTGTGCCAACTTCTCAACACCTCTGGGTTTGAAGCCTTTCAATAAGTCAGGCGGAGGAAGCCAGAGTTCTTAATTCAGCAGGAGAGAGCGTTAAACCTGACGCATGGGTCTGTTTGCCAAACAGCGTTGGGTACTGAGACTTCAGGGGGTGAGCAAGTGTGGTCAGCAGGCGTGGCTGGGCTCTGCAGGACTCTCAGTCTGAGTCAGCTGTGCCAGGTTGGCCTAGCGACCCGCCAGCACCTCGTCAACATCCAGACCCCCCTCCTCCATCTCTAACCCTAGAACTGGTCTGAACCGGCCGGATGGATGGTGGTGATGATCACAGGTCTTGGTGTGTCTGGACCGCCTGTCCTCGGTGCGGTGCTGAACATGACGGTGCGTTCTACACCTGACCCCTGACCTTTCATTCTGCCTCTTGTCTTTCAGTGATTTTCTGATCCTGCCTGGCTTCATCGACTTCAGCTCAGACGAAGTGGTGAGTCTCTCCTTTCATCTCCACACGCTCAGGAATAGGCACTGGAGCGGATGTGAGCAGTATGGTCTAGTCCCTGAAGTCTGTACCAACCAATCAAACAATCGATCAATCAATGTCCATTCTCCATTTCTCTTTAACTCATGTTTAAGAAGAAGTGAGCAGGGTTTACTAGGTGAGCGATACAATCAAGATTCGTCAATGTCAGTAGCAGTATGGCTGACTCTGTGAACAATCAACACTCATTCTCCATTTCTCCTGAACTCGCGTACACAGATTTAGGGAGACATGTTTGAGCAGTAGGGTGAAGATGTAGGACTGTATTCCAGGCAGCTGGAGGCAGACGGCCCCTCCCATCTGTGTTTGAGGTTTGTGACTGGGGGAAGGTTTTTACTAGGCCACAAGCCCAGTATTTAACTTGTAGTCAACAGACACTCCTACGATGACTCTTTCTAGACCGTGAATGTTATTACAGCACAGAGTTAGACACACGAACGTAAACCACATCTTTCTGTTAAGTGCATGTTTTTCTGAAGATGTTTGGGTGTTTCCCAGCCTCCGAGTCACTCCAACCCTGCTGTTCTATTTGAGCCAAAATGGCTGCTGGTCTGTGTTTATGGTTGTACCTTGAAGGCTTCTCTCTCTCGCTCTCTCGCGCTCTCTCTCTCTTTCTGTGTGTGTGTCTTTGTCCCGTCCCGTCCCCCCCCCCCACCTGTCGGGGGGGATGATGGGAGTGTTAATCTCAGGCTTTAGGTGAAATCCCTCATCTCTCTGCTGTCCATCTTTGGGCATTTTAGTCTAATTGATATCTAAACCCCCCCTCCTTTATTTGATTCAGTGTAGAGCAGAAGTGGAGTCTGTGCTGGATGCCGGCGTGGTTGAGGGTTGTCTAGTTTCCCTGCTCAGGAAGCAGACACACGCCTGAGTAACTTCCACTCCCCTGCGTTTGTCCTCCAACCCGAGGATGCAGGCCAGGTGACGAAACGCCCAAACAGTCGGACGTGCTTCCGTCCGCCTCGCACACAGGTGCTAAAACTCTGAAGCGTCTTTCTGTGGAAATGTACCACCTCTCGTCCAACCTGTGGCTAAGTCCTTCGCCCCTCGCAGGTTAGGGGCTTGTGGAATCTAGCGCTTGGGTGGAAGATGAGCGTTCAAAATGGCATCCTGAACCTTAGGACCCCTGCAGATGAACTCTCTACGTTCGGAAGGGCTGCAGTCTTTAGTGTATGTCTGGACATGGGAGGCCAGCTGGGGTGTCGTAAAACACATTCTGGTTTCCCAGGAACGAGGAATGCCTGCAGCATCTCTCTCAGCCGGGAAAAGTGAGGTGCTGTGTGGGGGAGCTGGGAAATAACAACCATGTCAAGGTAGCTGTCGCCTTATCAGAGAGACGACGTTCCCAGGCCTGTCCACATAGTTAAGAGTGAAGGTCACAGGCTGATTTCGGTTTCCCCTGATTCGGTTAGGGTTAACCATATCTTGCCCCAACCACTGCAGTTCCCACTGTCATGTGCACCTCATGAGACCCAGCCATGTTTTCGGGTCAGTATGTTCAACAGGCAGTTAAATCATTTGATGGTTTCTCTGAAGTCTGGTCACAGCTGGATGACCATGCTCTCTGGATGTACGCCCCCTAGTGGACTCACAGCTGGATGACCATGCTCTCTGGATGTACGCCCCCTAGTGGACTCACAGCTGGATGACCATGCTCTCTGCATGTACGCCCCCTAGTGGACTCACAGCTGGATGACCATGCTCTCTGGATGTACGCCCCCTAGTGGACACAGACATTCTGGTTGTCCTCTGCTCTTGCTGCCTCTGCTAAGTGGAACATGAGCTGTTCCAAACAATATTGTTCTGCTTTAGTTTTGTTGTTGTTATAATGACCAGGGGGAGAGTGGGGAAGCCATGCAGGAAATGTCCCGGGCTGGAATCCAACCCAAGCCGTTGAGTTAAGGTCTTAGCCTATGTGGTATGTGCTCTTACCTGTTGAGCCCTTGGACATCCATCCCAGGGTGTTTATGATGCGGAGAAACCTGTTGATGCTCTGCAGGGCTGGGATGTTAACAGTTGTCTCGTTCCCCCAGGACCTGACCTCTGCCCTGACCAGGAAGATCACCATCAAGACCCCCCTCATCTCCTCCCCCATGGACACGGTCACAGAGTCTGCCATGGCCATCGCCATGGCGGTAAGCTCCTGGGTTCACTGAGTGGGAGGGTGGTGGGGGGGGTTGGGTTTCTGATGTGGGAGGGTGTGGTTAGGTTGGTGTGTACGCCCAGGGGCCTGACTGACTGACTGACTGTTCTGTGTTGTAGCTGACCGACTGACTGACTGTTCTGTGTTGTAGCTGACTGACTGACTGACTGACTGACTGACTGACTGACTGACTGACTGTTCTGTGTTGTAGCTGACTGACTGACTGACTGACTGACTGTTCTGTGTTGTAGCTGACCGACCGACTGTCTGACTGACTGACTGTTCTGTGTTGTAGCTGACTGACTGACTGTTCTGTGTTGTAGCTGACTGACTGACTGTTCTGTGTTGTAGCTGACTGACTGACTGACTGACTGACTGTTCTATGTTGTAGCTGACTGACTGACTGACTGACTGACTGACTGTTCTATGTTGTAGCTGACTGACTGACTGACTGACTGACTGTTCTATGTTGTAGCTGACTGACTGACTGTTCTGTGTTGTAGCTGACTGACTGACTGACTGTTCTGTGTTGTAGCTGACTGACTGACTGACTGACTGACTGACTGACTGTTCTATGTTGTAGCTGACTGACTGACTGTTCTGTGTTGTAGCTGACTGACTGACTGTTCTATGTTGTAGCTGACTGACTGACTGACTGACTGACTGTTCTATGTTGTAGCTGACTGACTGACTGTTCTGTGTTGTAGCTGACTGACTGACTGACTGTTCTGTGTTGTAGCTGACTGTCTGACTGACTGACTGTTCTATGTTGTAGCTGACTGACTGACTGTTCTGTGTTGTAGCTGACTGACTGACTGACTGTTCTGTGTTGTAGCTGACTGACTGACTGACTGACTGACTGTTCTATGTTGTAGCTGACTGACTGACTGACTGACTGACTGACTGTTCTGTGTTGTAGCTGACTGACTGACTGACTGACTGACTGTTCTATGTTGTAGCTGACTGACTGACTGTTCTGTGTTGTAGCTGACTGACTGACTGACTGTTCTGTGTTGTAGCTGACTGACTGACTGACTGACTGACTGTTCTATGTTGTAGCTGACTGACTGACTGTTCTGTGTTGTAGCTGACTGACTGACTGACTGTTCTGTGTTGTAGCTGACTGACTGACTGACTGACTGACTGTTCTGTGTTGTAGCTGACTGACTGACTGACTGACTGACTGTTCTATGTTGTAGCTGACTGACTGACTGACTGTTCTGTGTTGTAGCTGACTGACTGACTGACTGACTGTTCTGTGTTGTAGCTGACTGACTGACTGACTGACTGTTCTGTGTTGTAGCTGACTGACTGACTGACTGACTGTTCTGTGTTGTAGCTGACTGTCTGACTGACTGTTCTGTGTTGTAGCTGACTGACTGACTGTTCTGTGTTGTAGCTGACTGTCTGACTGACTGTTCTGTGTTGTAGCTGACTGACTGACTGACTGACTGTTCTGTGTTGTAGCTGACTGACTGACTGACTGACTGTTCTGTGTTGTAGCTGACTGACTGACTGACTGACTGTTCTGTGTTGTAGCTGACTGACTGACTGTTCTGTGTTGTAGCTGACTGACTGACTGTTCTGTGTTGTAGCTGACTGACTGACTGTTCTGTGTTGTAGCTGACTGACTGACTGTTCTGTGTTGTAGCTGACTGACTGACTGACTGACTGTTCTGTGTTGTAGCTGACTGACTGACTGACTGACTGACTGTTCTGTGTTGTAGCTGACTGACTGACTGACTGTTCTGTGTTGTAGCTGACTGTCTGACTGACTGTTCTGTGTTGTAGCTGACTGACTGACTGACTGACTGTTCTGTGTTGTAGCTGACTGACTGACTGACTGACTGACTGTTCTGTGTTGTAGCTGACTGACTGACTGACTGTTCTGTGTTGTAGCTGACTGACTGACTGACTGACTGACTGTTCTGTGTTGTAGCTGACTGACTGACTGACTGACTGTTCTGTGTTGTAGCTGACTGACTGACTGTTCTGTGTTGTAGCTGACTGACTGACTGTTCTGTGTTGTAGCTGACTGACTGACTGACTGACTGTTCTGTGTTGTAGCTGACTGACTGACTGTTCTGTGTTGTAGCTGACTGACTGACTGTTCTGTGTTGTAGCTGACTGACTGACTGACTGACTGTTCTGTGTTGTAGCTGACTGACTGACTGTTCTGTGTTGTAGCTGACTGACTGACTGACTGACTGACTGTTCTGTGTTGTAGCTGACTGACTGACTGACTGTTCTGTGTTGTAGCTGACTGACTGACTGACTGTTCTGTGTTGTAGCTGACTGACTGACTGACTGTTCTGTGTTGTAGCTGACTGACTGACTGACTGTTCTGTGTTGTAGCTGACTGACTGACTGACTGACTGTTCTGTGTTGTAGCTGACTGACTGACTGTTCTGTGTTGTAGCTGACTGACTGACTGACTGACTGACTGTTCTGTGTTGTAGCTGACTGACTGACTGACTGACTGTTCTATGTTGTAGCTGACTGACTGACTGTTCTGTGTTGTAGCTGACTGACTGACTGACTGACTGACTGTTCTGTGTTGTAGCTGACTGACTGACTGACTGTTCTGTGTTGTAGCTGACTGACTGACTGACTGCTCTGTGTTGTAGCTGATGGGAGGCATAGGGATGATCCATCACAACTGCACCCCAGAGTTCCAGGCCAACGAAGTCCGCAAAGTCAAGGTAAGAAGTTTAACAAGTTTAAGTCCAATTCTTACTGCACTGGCAGCTACATTTACTTGTTTTAAGCATAAACACGTTCCTAAACAATATTTTTGTCCTTAAATGTAACGTGGCATTTTTTCAGTCAAACATGGCTTTCTCAATGAAAAGCGGGTCGGACAGATTTGCCGTTTTCAAAAAGTGATGACATACAATGTTATATCTATAACATCATGTTTAATATCATACACCCCTGGACTGGATCACTTGGTGGACCCTGTGGTTGTTGTGGTCGTAAGCGCGTGTGTGTGTGTGTGTGTTGTTCCTGCAGCGGTTTGAGCAGGGTTTCATCACAGACCCCCTGGTGTTGAGCCCGCGCCACACGGTGGGAGACGTGATCGAGGCCAAGCAGCGACACGGCTTCTCTGGGATCCCCGTGACCGAGACGGGCAAGATGGGCGGGAAGCTGGTGGGCATCGTCACCTCCAGAGACATCGACTTCCTGTCAGAGAAGGACCACAGCCGGCCGCTGGAGGAGGTGTGTGGTGTTCAAGTTTGAAGTTTGTTTTCCATTTGTAACACGTTCAGGTACATTGGTTTTCTTTGATCCTGCTCTTGACGATCCCTAGCGTACAATCTAAACCTCTAAGAAGTCATATAAACCTGTAGTAAGAATTCCTATTGTGTGTTTGCACTCATGTTGGAGAATGAGATGAAATCTTGAACTTTTCTCTGACTGGTTCTGGTTTCCCAGGCAATGACCAAGAGGGAGGAGCTAGTGGTGGCTCCTGCTGGGGTCACCTTGAAGGAGGCCAACGACATCCTGCAGAGGAGCAAAAAAGGTCAGCCATTTTGATCTCAAGTCTTGTCAGTTTATTCGCACGATGAAAGAATGTTGTATTTGTGTCGATGGTTGTGTTACCTTCTACGTAGTAGACAGTCCTGTCATCTGTAGATCTGTTTCAACGTAATACAAAACATTCTACAAACTTAAAACGTTTTCATCAAGACGTGACCTGCGGTCTTTAGTAGGCCACAAACATGGCTGCTGTTTCTTGATGTGTGTGTGTGTGTGTGTGTGTGTGTGTGTGTGTGCAGGGAAGCTCCCCATCGTGAACGACAGTGACGAGCTGGTGGCCATCATCGCCCGGACTGACTTGAAGAAGAACCGGGACTACCCCCTGGCCTCCAAGGACTCTCGCAAGCAGCTGCTCTGCGGCGCTGCCATCGGCACGCGGGAGGACGACAAGTACCGACTGGACGTGCTGGTGCAGGCAGGAGTGGACGTGGTGGTGCTGGTGGGTACAGGGGAAGCCCCTTCACCTTCACAAGCCACTTCTCAAGCAGCATTGTGGGTAATGCTTGTGTCTCTCTGCAGGACTCGTCCCAGGGGAACTCTGTGTATCAGATCAACATGATCAACTACATCAAGCAGAAACACCCGGAACTGCAGGTGGTGGGAGGCAACGGTCAGTCACATGACATGTTTCGGCATCCAATCATGAAGCCCCAAGCGTATGTCACATGGCAGAGTGTGTGTGTGGTCTCTTGTGTAGCTTCCCTTGTATGAAACACATGACCGTGTGTGTGTTGCAGTGGTGACTGCAGCCCAGGCTAAGAACCTGATCGACGCGGGTGTGGACGCGCTCAGGGTGGGCATGGGGTGTGGCTCCATCTGCATCACCCAGGAAGGTAAGAACCTCTGTGATCTCTGTGCTCTGTGATTTCTGTGCTCTCTTTGGTCTCTGTGCTCATTAGTCAGTCAGTATTTGAAGATGCAGTTAAACTGACACCCAGTCAGTTACGAAAGAAAGCACATAAATAGGCAGATGGTGTTGTCATGGTGATCTGGGTTGCCATGGGGACATGCCTCTTGTTCAAACAAGGTCATGTTGAAAGATAACAGAAAAGAAGGACACAAAAAATACAGTATCAATAAAAATATATTTAAGTAATGAAAATACATGAAAATAAAAGATGTGGTTGTGATGACAGCATGTTCCTGTTAGAGGGCACTGAGGGCAGGACTTCTGATTCAGCGTTTTTATAGGGCCACATCTACACATCAGTTGTATTCAGAAAAGGCTTCAAGGCATTTGAACACACTAATCACCATCCCCCGCGATGCGTTGCCATGGTGACATCTCCTGATGCGCTTCCTGTTTCCTGTGTTGCAGTCATGGCGTGTGGGCGACCTCAGGGCACCTCCGTCTACAAGGTGGCTGAGTACGCCAGGCGGTTCGGGGTGCCAGTGATCGCGGACGGGGGGATTCAGACCGTGGGCCACGTGGTGAAGGCCCTGTCTCTGGGGGCATCCACAGGTAGGCCCCTCACACACGCACACACGACTGTCTTAATGACCTGGTTATCTCCCTGGCTATCTGCCTTAATGACCTGGTTATCTCCCTGGCTATCTGCCTTAATGACCTGGTTATCGACCCGGTTCTCTCCATCCCCCCCCCCCCCCCCCCCCCCCCCCCAGTTATGATGGGCTCGTTGCTAGCGGCGACCACAGAGGCTCCTGGAGAGTACTTCTTCTCTGACGGCGTGCGACTGAAGAAGTACCGCGGTATGGGCTCCCTGGACGCCATGGAGACCAGCACCAGCAGCCAGAAACGCTACTTCAGGTACCAGGAGGGGTTGCCATGGAGACGAGATCACACTAGATACTGGTTACCAAAGATCACACTGTAGATACCAGAGTGACTTGGGTACCTGTCCTCTGGTCCACAGTGAGGGGGACAACGTGAAGGTGGCCCAGGGGGTGTCCGGCTCGGTGCAGGACAAGGGATCCATCCACAAGTTTGTCCCCTACCTGATCGCAGGGATCCAGCATGGCTGCCAGGACATCGGAGCCAAGAGCCTGTCTGTGCTGCGGTGAGTGGACCAGCTGCAGCTCCCGCACAACACAGCACAACACACAGCACAACACACAGCACAACACACAGCACAACACACAGCACAACACACAGCACAACACACAGCACAACACACAGCACAACACACAGCACAACACACAGCACAGCACAACACAGCACAACACACAGCACAACACACAGCACAACACACAGCACAACACACAGCACAACGCACAGCACAACGCACTGCACAACGCACTGCACAGCGCACAGCGCACAGCACAACACACTGCACAGCACACAGCACACAGCACACAGTACACAGCACACAGCACACTGCACAGCACAGCGCACAGCACAGCACAACACACAGCACAACACACAGCACAACACACAGCACAACACACAGCACAACACACAGCACAACACAGCACAACGCACAGCACAACACAGCACACAGCACAGCGCAACACACAGCACAGCACAGCACAACACACAGCACAACACACAGCACAACACACAGCACAGCACAACACACAGCACAGCACACTGCACAGCACAACACACAGCACAGCACACTGCACAACACACAACACACAGCACAGCACACTGCACAACACACAGCACAGCACACTGCACAGCACACTGCACAGCACACTGCACAGCACACTGCACAGCACACTGCACAACACACAGCACACTGCACAGCACAGCACACTGCACAACACACAGCACAGCACAGCACACTGCACAACACACAGCACAGCACACTGCACAGCACAACACACAACACAGCACACTGCACAGCACAACACACAGCACAGCACACTGCACAGCACACAGCACAACACACAGCACAACACACAGCACAGCACTGCACACAACACAGCACACTGCACACAACACAGCACACTGCACACAACACAGCACAGCACAGCACAGCACAACACACAGCACAAAACGCACAGCACACAGCACAACACAGCACAGCACAGCACAACACACAGCACAAAACGCACAGCACACAGCACAACACAGCACAGCACAGCACAACACACAGCACAGCACAAAACGCACAGCACACAGCACAACACGCACAGCACAGCGCACAGCACAACACGCAGCACAGAGCACAGCACAGCACAAAGCAGTTCAGTCTTTGTTGTTTAAACACACAACTGTGCTTGAGAGGAAGTACATGTGCATTGTGGGTGAAGGTTACGCGACCTCTTGACCCTGTGGGTGTGTGTGTGTCGACCTCCTGACCCTGAGGGTGTGTGTGTGTGTGTGTGTGTGTCCTTCAGCTCCATGATGTACTCTGGAGAGCTCAAGTTTGAGAAGAGGACCATGTCTGCTCAGGTGGAAGGAGGAGTCCACGGGCTGCACTCGTAAGTACACACACTCACACACACTCACACACACACACACACACTCACACACACACTCACTCACTCACACACACACACACACACACACACACACCGTAGTTTACAGTAAAACTGGCACGTGGAATCTCCAGAAGACATCAAAAGTGTCCCTTTGTTTCTCTCTCTTGCACCATAGATATGCTTTTGTCCCATGTAAGTGTGCACATGGAGGAGTTTTTAAATATGCAGATGTTTTAATACACAGAACCAGAAGTTGGGTACACATAGCAGGCTGTGCTTGATGTTCCCCGTCTGGTTCTTCTGGTTCTCCTCTCCCAGTCCTGCAGAACCCAGCTGTCTTCTCCCTTGTGGGCCCAGATGCGTAGATTCACAGTTGTGGGGAACACACACAATAGACAGACACTTGTAGGACAACACAAACTTCTTTGTACAATACGTTTTTCAAGTGTTTAATTAAGCAATAAGGTACGAGAGGCAGTACTTTATCGTCAATAAAGTAACGTGTTCCAGGGTTTACCGGCCGTCCGCTGCTTGTTGGGCTTAAAAACACCCTGGAAGTTCCAGTGTTCCAGTGGAACACGTACTTTATTGACGCTTCGCGTCGTGCCTAACAACTCCCCTTACCTGTTCTAAAATCAGCGTAAACCACGGCCTCTTGGGGCTTATTGCTTAATAAAGTACTGCCTCTTGTAACTTATTGCTTTTATAACACGGTTACCAGAGAATAGTAGCCAAGAGAAAATAGTCCCGTACGTGTGGCTGTTGCTATGCAAAGGACAAACAGCATTGTGCACTGCACGTTTGTTAGCCTAGCTAGATCTCGCACCATCTCATTCATTCACATTGCTCATTTTATAAAAGTTGCCTTTTAAAATAACAACAATGACAATGGGACACTTTCAATGAAATAATATGTAATTTAAACATTAGGCCTAAACATTCTAAATCAATCATAAATGTTTCGAAGGCACTGGGTATATGCTAGCTAGCTACATATGCTGTAAACTAGTTACGAGGGACTTGGGACTCGATAGACTAACATTAGGCTGTTGTTAAGGTTAGCTTATGTTGATTTGGATATATATATATATATATATATATATATCCATTAATTCCGCATCTGTGGAAAACGTCATTTTAAGAAGCCAAGACCAGGTCATGTAATTGTCTGGCTACGAAGCTAAAATTAAATAAGTGGATAGCTATCTAATCAGCAAAATGGCTACGAGTAGCAGATGTGAACTCGTAACTTGCTAGGTAACTTGACCTTAGCTTCCATGCAACGTTTCAGTAGCTAGACCAGCTAGTTAGCACTGATAGCACGGGACAGTGCAATATTATTGCTCATAAATTAACCGAATGTTGCTAGTCAATAAACTGCTGAACACAAGTACTTGTAGACAGTCTTTTTCTTTGGCAAGCTTTTAGTTATTTTGAGTGCACACTAACATGGAACTCTCCCCTTTAAGGTAAATGTAAAAAGACGTACAGTACTTCATCGCTCAATACTGCACACCCCGGAACTCGTATTATAATTACTCTTAAACTGGATTTTTAAAAATGTTCTTCCAAGATATTGACAGTTTTACTGGAGTAATCTGTTTAATGTTAGTGTGGGGGTGTAGGTACTTCCTGGTTGCAGTGTGGGTGGTGTAGATGCCTGGTTGCTGTGCGGTGCTGGTGACGTTTTCCTACGCTCTGTCCACAGTTATGAGAAGCGGCTCTACTAGAAGACGAGGCAGGACCAGGAGTACCCCCGACGTCCCCTCCCCCGCCGTGACCAAACGCAGCCGCCACATCTGATCACACACACACCTCACACACACCTCACACACAGCTCCTTGGACAGCCCCTCCTCCCCCCTCTCCACCCAGGGTGTCTGGGGAGGGAGGGAGGGAGGATGGGAGGGAGGGAGGATGGGAGGGAGGAAGGATGGGAGTGAGGGAGGATAGTCACATAGGGTTCTGCTCTCCAGAAGAGGAGAACCAGGGTTCTGATTAGACTGCATGTGGGTCTGTTGTGTGTGTGTGTGGAGGCCAAAATGTGATGAGCCAGGCTTTTCTGAAGAAGGCCTGTCATGATGGAAGTGTAGCCATGCTGGTCTCCTCCACGTCCTGGTGCACTCCCTCACCAGCAAGCTGCCCCTGCGGCCCCCCTGTGTCCCCCCTCCCTCGCTCACGCAGACCACAAGTCCCTCGTCTTGCCATGTGCATCGTGGCAGATCCTTCCTTATCTATGTCCTCAGCTTACACACTCTGAGCGTTCCAGATGTTATTATTGTTTTGGCAAACATTTTTCCGTGAGACTCCTTGCTTGAGGTACGACGAGTCTTGGGCCATTATGAAGGTGTCTTGGTAGTTTGGTACTGTGGTGGAACCAGCCCCCGACTAGCGCGTCTGGGACCCAGAGCTTGAATATTGTGTGTGTGTTTTCCTCCCTGTGACCTTCCCCCTCTCCCCTCCCCCTCCCTGCATTAGATGATGTGAACCAAATAAACCCAGGGGGTTAAGCTGAGAGCTATCTGGGGACCTTGAGTGTTTTAGACCAAGAGCTAGACTCATCTGTAGATCAGGGATGTTTTTAAACCGCAGGTGGTTAATTCGAGGACCGCAAGTGCATCAAGAACCTCCTCTGCTGAGAAGCGTTTTAGAGAAACGAACGTGACAGAATGTGAGCATGAAGGTTTTTTGTTTTATACGCATGCTTTTTTTTTCTCCGTTCTTTTCGACAGGCCTCGATGTAGGGATGTTTCTACTCTTCCTTTTTATACTCAGTTATGTACTGCCAAGTGTGACATGGTCTGACACGCTCTTTTTGTTATATCAAAGCCAAACTCAGCACCCTCTTCCTCTGATCCACCCGTCCTGGGAAAGATGTGGCACCGCTTGTCTGATTGTTGTAGAGTTGAAACCTGCTCTCACCAGAGAGATGCCTTGAGACAGGGGCAGGATTATGGCTGCACACGACCCAGGAACAGATTTCCATCTGAAGGCGTTGATGTGCATGACACTACACGCCCTCGCTCCTCCTTTTGTGTCATTTTTGAAATATTGTAAAGTATTCCTGTAAGTCGGCAGATGTAGGAAAATGCGTTTTCTAATGTCGTGATCAGTGTCCTTTCGCCAGATCTTTTCTAGGATGTGTTAGCGGCCGCTGTGCTGATGTACGTTTTCCTCTCACAGGTCAGAAGGACCAATGAGGCTTTTGCAGTTTGTAGGATTTGTAGGTAAATGTACCTAAAGATGGAGAATTATAAACCTCTGTCCATTTGGAATTGATGGCTGTTTGCAGTCTGCCATGTGTGTTAAAATCCTGACCTTGTTTACAACCGGACACGCAACAGATTTAGATTATGCTTTTTCTGTTAAATATTGTAAAATAAATAAGTCAAATGAACTGTGAGTGTTGTCTCTTGTCATGGAAACAGAATCATGCAGAACCAGTTTCCCAGACGTGGATTAAGCCTCATCCTAAAAATCTCTATTTGAAAAGTTGATTCTAGGACGAGGCTTAATCTATGTCTGGGGAAACTGGGCCATCAAATTTATTTGTATAGCCCTTTTTACACGCAAGCATGTCACAGAGGGCTTCACATACGCCCATAGAACTGCCCCTCAACCAACCTAAAGCCATCATGTTTGACAGGTGAAACTAAGATGTCTAATGAAGGAAAACAAGCAAAATCTTTTTTGTATGTTTATTCAAGAGTATCTCGAACACGGGTAATAATTATATTTTTAACACATGAATAAATTAGTGAAGCTGGTTTTGGACAGTGTACAGTATACTGCAGTTTTGCAGTTGTCGCAGTAAAGACATCCTGCCTGGAGAGGGCACTGCAGTTCTGCTACGATGCAGCTGGAAAACCCAGCTGGTACACAGGAAACTGCATGGAGGGCAACTAGAGGCTTACATACAGAGTACTATGATATTAACTGCATTAAAAGCAACTTGGCATTGAATGACAATATTATTCTATTAGACTTGAAAATGTATATACTTGTCTAGTGTCTTCAGTAGTCATGTAATAAGTGCTTATTATAATCACAGTAGTATCTAATTGCAAAATAGGGTTTGTACAAATGTATTACCGTCCCCTATATCCAAATGTACAAGGACATCCATACGTTGTATAGGAGTATCAAACTGCAACATCCAATATCAAACATGAAAAAGTCATTTACAAATTACCCATGTCATGGCTTTCTGTGGCACTTAAAGGTCCCTCAGAAACATTAGCAAACAAACATTTCGGTGTTTCATTTCAAACAATCTTAATCAACAAACCCTAAAGCATTTGGCACAATCGAACTTTTCCTCAACCAGGAAAGAACTCAGAAGGGAACTGATAAGCACCTTCGAAGACGACCATCCTGTTTACTTCAACAAGAACACCCGCCAACATTGGCCTCGACCCCCTTCACAGCTCCCCCTACAGGTCAATCGTCTCACTACAGACGCTCAGAGCATCAATCTGCCGACACGCGCTCATGAACTCTTCCTGGACGGACCGGTCTGCCTCGGAGGAGACATCCAGGTCCAGACTCTCCTGAGAGGCCGACCCCAGGGTGAGGTACCGTCCCTGGGGTTGAGCTCCCTGGCTCCCCGTGGGCGCTTCACGGCCGGAAGTCTCAGGACCGAGCCCTTCGGGGCTGGAGCAGAGGACCAGCGACGAGTCCCCGAGGGAGGGTCTGTACAGGGAACAGGAGGAGGAGGTTCCCCTCCAGCGGTCTGGCGAGGAGCTGGCGGAGGAAGAGAGGGACTGGGGGGACGAGGCGTCCCCTGGACGAGGAGCTGAGGGCTGGGGCACCACGTCCACGCAGGACGAGGTCCGGTACAGCCCCGGGTCGGCAGAGAGGGTCTCCCGGAGAGCCTGGCCTCCGTTGGGGGGCCCCAGGGGACCGTTGAGGGAGAGATCGCTGCAGCGGAAAGGTCTGGAAGGCCCAAAGAGGCTCATGGGAAACAGGGCGTCGCTGAAGAGCGCCTCGTCGATGCTGCGCCGCAGGTTGATGGGCGAGGGAGGCCTCAGGTCGGCCGTGGAGTCGCTGGTGAAGGACGAGCCCACGGACGTGGCTCCTCCCACCGGCTCCCCCTGCGGGCCGGCCCCCGGCAGGTCCAGGTCCCGGTAGGCCAAGCCCTGGTTGCTGTGGTAGAGGAGGTCCAAGCCGTTCAGGCTGCTGCCTAGCCTCTCGTCCACCAGCGTGTAAAGAGGCAGGCACTCGGTCTCTCCGTGGCCCACCGGGTCGCAGATGGCCAGCTTCTCCTGGTGGCTCAGAGTCCACTGGTAGCTCCCGGGGATGATGGGGGACTTGGCGGCCAGAAGCTCTGTCCAGCAGCTAGCGGCCTGCGGGAGGTGATCGGAGCAGTACACCGGCTGGGCCACCACCAAGGCCAGGGTGAGGCAGACCCCCGCCTCGCAGACCCTGCAGCTCAACTGGAAGGCCCACCACGGCCAGGGGCGGAAGACTTGGGCCCCGCCGGCCAGGCCGAGGGCGTGGAGCATGGCGTAGAGCTGCAGCCCGGCACAGGCCAGAGAGAACAGCGCCGACAGGCACACCGTGGCCGCCGCTCGGTCCCAGGCCCGGCTCTCGGCGAACGGGCAGCGGTTGTAGCGCTCGGCCGGCGTGGGCGACGTGTTGTTGAGGTGGTAGATGTGCTTGGAGTCCGCCCGCACGTAGCAGTAGAACACGAAATACGCCGCCGACAGGAACGAGGCCAAAGCCACGAACGCCCCGCGTGAGACCAGCGAGAGGAAGAGGCCGAAGGTCGCCCTCTGGTGGTAGAACTTCAGCAGCGCGGCCGGCCCGAAGGCTGCCAGGAAATGCAGCAGCACCAGGCAGGCCAGGAAGCAGGGTCTCTGGAAGGCAGAGTAGGACAGCTGCATCCTGGAGCGCATGGAGAGCAGGAGGAACACCAGGCCGAAGGCCGCCGTGAGGCAGGGGAACGGGGCCTCGCACAGCAGGAGGGAGGCCTCTGCCGAGGCCAGGCGGTCTAGGTGGCCGTAGGCGTCGTAGAGGAGGGAGAACGCCCGTGTGCTGCCTGCCGCCAGGAGGAACAGGCTGACCAGAGCGAAGTAGCCGCACCCGGAGGGGCAGCGCAGGGGCAGGCACAGCAGGTTGAGGGCCGACACCAGGGTCACCATGGCGAACACGGACCCCAGGCCGTAGACGTGGGCCTCCCACGCCAGCCCCCAGGCCGCCAGGGCACTGTTCCAGTCAGAGTGGAGAGGGACAAACATGGGCGGGGCCACGATCAGGGAGGGGTTGTTGGTGGTGTTGCTGGAGGTGGCGTTGGCGGTTGGCGTAACAGTGGAGACGGTGGAGACGGTGGGGAACACCCAGGTGTCGGAGGAGTTGCAGATTCCGGAACGTTCCTGGTTGCAGTCCGGGAGGAAGGTGAAGTCGCTGGCCGTCGAGTCGGTAAGCCAGTCTTCAGCGTGAGGGGGGGAGCCTGGGAAGGGGGGGGAGAGAGACACGGTTTCAATTTCAGTTCCATCAAATTTTCAGCTCTTCCCAGAAGCAATTTCTCACTGGCGTGTTAACATGTCAGTGCCATGACAGTGAGATGAAGGGATGAATCATTAATGAACATGTCATATGTAAGCTGTGTCTCCCAGCGCAGGGCAACATGTTCCTTCACACCTACAGTCACCAAAACAGATGTTTTTTCAAACTGGAAGTATCAGCAATTCACCACCAGAGGGCATCACTCAGGTAGGCAAAACAGGGACGCACCAAGACACTCTGGCTCAGTGCCAAAGCTTTCTCTCCTTCTAATGCCTTCATCTTCTGGAGAGACAGGAGCGGGGTGAGACAGGCAGGGCAGGAGGGGGGTGAGACAGGCAGGGCTCGCCAGGAGCCCTGGTGAACCACGCTGCCTTCCTCAGATTTCATAAGCTCAGAGTCGACATCTGTTGTTGTGATACAAACACAGCTAATTATGATTGTACTGTACGTAGTTTACAGCAGGGAGGGAGTAACTGATGGTTTGGCTCAACCAACGAGGGAGTGGCTCTTGAAGTTGTAAATAGGTGCTTGTACAAACACTGTCGAGATGTCTGTTACACTCATTAACGCTCTCAACAGCCCTTGTTTAAAGATGCTGTTTGTAAGTGAAATAAGAAGGAGATGACTGGGATTTGTGGGTTTGGCTTCTCTGCTTCTATCAAACGTGATCTTTAGACCCATGGCAGGATCAGCCCAGCAGGCTGACCTCTCACCCCGGGGTTGTCTGTAGAGTCTTAAAGAACAACACTCAGTCAAGGGGTAAATATTCCTAGTTTGCTTCTCCTCCTGATAGAGGCTCATGGTAGAGGAGCAGTACTGCCTGCATCTCCTGCAGATCCACTCACAGACTCATCAGTCATTCTGCAGATGGCCTGTCAGAGACCTTCAGCCCATCATTAAGAGCCAGGCTCCTTAATGGACTACCGAGACAGAGAGGAACGAGCAGAAGGTTTCTTCAAAGGGGAAACACACACACACACACACACACTACAAAACAGAAACAGGACTGGATGCATGGCTAGATGCTGGGTGTCATGGTGACCTGTGATGTATCATCAAAATAAGATTATTTACAAATGATCTTTATAGTAAGTATGATTTGATTGTGTGATGCATTAGGATGATATCACTGTCCGTCCGTGATCGTACCATGCTGTAGTGCTGGGCTGGATGGCAGCATATTTGAGTGGTGTCATGTTTTTACTTCCATCTCAAATGGAAAATACATCCTGTCTAGTGGTGTTATATATGTTATACATCATGTCTAGTGGTGTTATATATATATATATGTCATATAGCATGTCTAGTGGTATTATAGCATGTGGATACAAGTCTCAGATTCACCCACCTCAAAACCCACAAGTCATTAAACTAAAACGTTTTCCTCGGCAAATAGAGAAAAAAAGAAAAACCTTGCTTGGATGTTATTTTTGGATTAGAAGTGCAATTCTTGTCTGTTCTGCCCCGCCCCGCCCTGCCTCAGTCCTTTAATGCTGCCCCGCCCTGCCCCAGTCCTGTAATGCTCAGTATTGTTCATGACATCAGAACAGACCGGCAGAGAGGGTGACACCCAGAGGTGGGGTTGGTCTTTAGAAACCAGTTTCCTCTTGGAGGAAACAAGCAACGTCTGGTGGGTCTGGGATATTTTGTCTCTTTCTTTCATGTACAGTTTTTACCTCTCGCTGTCATTCTTCTTCTTGCTTGTCATTTATCCTCCCTCCCTCCCTGTCTCCCTGTCTCCCTCCCTCCCTGTCACTGTTCCTCGATGCTAGCTTGCTCTTGCTGGCTCCATTAAGCTCTAACCTGTTTAGCTGTGGGGGGGGCGTGGTGGTGGTGGTGGTGGTGGGGGGGGTGACGGTGTGGGTGCCATGTGACTTGGTGTCATAGTAACCCTGCAGCTAGTGCAAAACAGAAATACAAGAAGTCCAATGATCTTAGTCTTTGATTCATGTGAAATTTCTGCAACAATATACATATTATTTTCACAAAGAAAGCATGTGTCTGAGTGTGTGTGTGTGTGTGTATGAGTGTGTGTGTCCAGACCTTATTTGGCCCTCATCAGTAGACCAGAGTACTTCTCCGCTGCTGTAATGAGGAAGCTGGAGCACTAACATGCCTCCTTCCCACTGCTTATCAAAGACAGAGTGTCTGGTGCTTCAGAACAGGGGCTTAAACACAAACCTCAGAGCTTTCCTGCTGAGAGCTGCTGCTGTCTGCTGCTGGCACACAGCCTGTCACCAGGTCTGTCACCAGGCCTGTCTCTGAAGCCTGTCACCAGGTCTGTCACCAGGCCTCCTAAGCTGAATCACTGCACCGGATCGGGATGAAAACGCCAAGCTCAGAAAAAATCCACCACGAGTGATCTGTCTAGAGACATCGCATTTTATATTTTTGTATTTATTACGCTTGACAGTTGCGTCGTGAGCTTAATCGCAGGTCTGACTGAGAAATACTGACTGACGGTGGTTTAAAGATGCTTCTGTTTTGGGGTTGATGCAGCGTTCTCTAATTAGGCCTGCTGAAGCGTTAATAGCTGGAAATGAAACAGGAGAGGAATGGCTCCCCTGTGCTGCCTCTGTGCTGTCTCCCCTGTGATGCCTCTGTGCTGTCTCCCCTGTGCTGCCTCTGTGCTGTCTCCCCTGTGCTGCCTCTGTGCTGTCTCCCCTGTGCTGCCTCTGTGCTGTCTCCCCTGTGCTGCCTCTGTGCTGTCTCCCCTGTGCTGCCTCTGTGCTGTCTCCCCTGTGATGCCTCTGTGCTGTCTCCCCTGTGCTGCCTCTGTGCTGTCTCCCCTGTGCTGCCTCTGTGCTGTCTCCCCTGTGCTGCCTCTGTGCTGTCTCCCCTGTGCTGCCTCTGTGCTGTCTCCCCTGTGCTGCCTCTGTGCTGTCTCCCCTGTGATGCCTCTGTGCTGTCTCCCCTGTGATGCCTCTGTGCTGTCTCCCCTGTGCTGCCTCTGTGCTGTCTCCCCTGTGCTGCCTCTGTGCTGTCTCCCCTGTGCTGCCTCTGTGCTGTCTCCCCTGTGATGCCTCTGTGCTGTCTCCCCTGTGCTGCCTCTGTGCTGTCTCCCCTGTGCTGCCTCTGTGCTGTCTCCCCTGTGCTGCCTCTGTGCTGTCTCCCCTGTGATGCCTCTGTGCTGTCTCCCCTGTGCTGCCTCTGTGCTGTCTCCCCTGTGCTGTCTCCCCTGTGCTGCCTCTGTGCTGTCTCCCCTGTGCTGCCTCTGTGCTGTCTCCCCTGTGCTGCCTCTGTGCTGTCTCCCCTGTGCTGCCTCTGTGCTGTCTCCCCTGTGCTGCCTCTGTGCTGTCTCCCCTGTGCTGCCTCTGTGCTGTCTCCCCTGTGATGCCTCTGTGCTGTCTCCCCTGTGCTGCCTCTGTGCTGTCTCCCCTGTGCTGCCTCTGTGCTGTCTCCCCTGTGCTGCCTCTGTGCTGTCTCCCCTGTGCTGCCTCTGTGCTGTCTCCCCTGTGCTGCCTCTGTGCTGTCTCCCCTGTGAGGGAGACACAGAGCAGCACCTGCATGATGCCTGTGAGGGACCCGGTGAACATGTCCTCCCTGCAGCACCTTATGTTTTATTGGACAGTTCAAGGAAGACCAGAAAGGCAGCGGGAGAGAGAGGGGGGGGGGGGTGGAGGAATGCAGGCAAGTGCCCGGGCCGGATTCGGACGTAGGTCGCATGTGTTAGTCACGTCTTTGTTAATGGAAGGAGCTGTAACAAGAACTGGTGCCTGCACATTAATGATGTCATCCTGTAATAACAGTCACCCTCCTCATGTGTGGGCGGAGTTTGAGACAAACAGGAAGTGTGAGTGACAGGCCCGCCCTCTGATAAGGGTGTGTTGTGTTGTGGCAGGCGCGCTGCGTGTTCGTCCTGATTGTTTACCTTCCCGGGCGACGCCCTGGCAGCCGGCCAGCACGGGATCTGGCCCCTCACCAGACTGTCCTGCCAGGAAGCTGAGGTCAATCAATCTACCAATTGGAGCGTCCGACCGGCATGCCAGTGGCCTGATTGGTGCGTTTGAATGTGAGTGAGTGACCGAGATAGCGTGGTCAGGTCAACTGCATTGTGGGATGTTCGGTGACCTGTCAGATTCTCAGATAAACTTTGACTATGATCAACCTACGTGGATGTCGTTTGTGTGTCTGTGGGTTCTGTTTGCTGGTAAACATGGAACACAGCAGAATTAGGTAAGTCAGAAGGGCATTCGTTGAGGCCATGCCCCATATCACTGCTGAAGACTTTATCCAACCCTGGATCTCATTTCTCCTGTCCACATCTTACTGAAAATCTGCCCTCGACCGCTATCATAAATCATCTGCAGTCCGTGAGAAAACAGGACAACGGTATTTTAAATGGGTTTCAAAAGAGAATCCCAAAGCGACAGGACTTTGGAACCGGACTTGTCTTTTGTGTCTGCCTCCATCTTGAGTGATGTCAGCTTGGGAGAAAACCAAGGCTTCGTTTCAATGTTCCTTCTTTTCAGAGAAAGTAATCTAAGGGGAGTCTCATCCTGCATGTTGAGGAGCAGGGCAGACCGGGCCGGAGGGAGGGAGAGATTAGATCTGATCACAAACAAGATTGACTTATCACACAAACTGGATCAAATCATCCAAACTTCTTACAGCCTCATTAAGTCAACTGAATGTTGTGATTCTATTATTAATGGTCACTGGGGCCTTGAAGGAAATCCTCCTGTCCATGCAGATACTGCGCGTTAGAGACCAGCACCATTCATCCTGCGTTTGAACTGCAGCACATGTAACTGCTCTATTTTGGAAAATCAGGTGACTTCAATTAGCTATTTCAGGGCCAGTTAATGTGGGTTACATCCGCCACAGAGAATATAGTGGCAAAAAAAAAGAAGAAATCTTTATAAGATTTTCATAATTCATTAAATTTAATAATGACAGGGACCACCAGAGGTGTAGTTATTTTTTGAGCGTGTGATGGAGACAGAGGGTGTGAGGGGAGCAGAGAGAGAGAGCAGAGAGAGAGAGCAGAGAGAGAGAGCAGAGAGAGAGAGCAGAGAGAGAGAGCAGAGAGAGAGCAGAGAGAGAGAGCAGAGAGAGAGAGCAGAGAGAGAGAGCAGAGAGAGCAGAGAGAGAGAGCAGAGAGAGAGAGCAGAGAGAGCAGAGAGAGAGAGCAGAGAGAGAGAGCAGAGAGAGAGAGCAGAGAGAGAGAGCAGAGAGAGAGAGCAGAGAGAGAGAGCAGAGAGAGCAGAGAGAGAGAGAGCAGAGAGAGAGAGCAGAGAGAGCAGAGAGAGAGAGAGCAGAGAGAGCAGAGAGAGAGAGAGAGAGAGCAGAGAGAGAGAGCAGAGAGGCCCTTATCCAGTGAACTGCTGGGGGATTGTTCAAAAACACAGCTTGAACGAACAGTTTGTTTCTCCCTTTGGAAGCAATTAGTGTCTCCAGGCCAGGGATGCAGAGCCATGCTGCCCTGCCTCACAGCAGAACCATGCTGCCCTGCCTCACAGCAGAACTCTGCTGCCCTGCCTCACAGCAGAACTCTGCTGCCCTGCCTCTGAGCAGAGCCATGCTGCCCTGCCTCACAGCAGAACCCTGCTGCCCTGCCTCACAGCAGAGCCATGCTGCCCTGCCTCACAGCAGAACCCTGCTGCCCTGCCTCACAGCAGAACCCTGCTGCCCTGCCTCACAGCAGAGCCATGCTGCCCTTCCTCATAGCAGAACCATGCTGCCCTGCCTCACAGCAGAACCATGCTGCCCTGCCTCACAGCAGACCTCTGCTGCCCTGCCTCACAGCAGACCTCTGCTGCCCTGCCTCACAGCAGAACCCTGCTGCCCTGCCTCACAGCAGAGCCATGCTGCCCTGCCTCACAGCAGAACCCTGCTGCCCTGCCTCACAGCAGAGCCATGCTGCCCTGCCTCACAGCAGACCTCTGCTGCCCTGCCTCACAGCAGACCTCTGCTGCCCTGCCTCACAGCAGAACCCTGCTGCCCAGCCTCACAGCAGAGCCATGCTGCCCTGCCTCACAGCAGAACCCTGCTGCCCTGCCTCACAGCAGAGCCATGCTGCCCTGCCTCACAGCAGAACCATGCTGCCCTGCCTCACAGCAGAACCCTGCTGCCCTGCCTCACAGCAGAGCCATGCTGCCCTGCCTCACAGCAGAACCATGCTGCCCTGCCTCACAGCAGAACCATGCTGCCCTGCCTCACAGCAGACCTCTGCTGCCCTGCCTCACAGCAGACCTCTGCTGCCCTGCCTCACAGCAGAACTCTGCTGCCCTGCCTCACAGCAGAACCCTGCTGCCCTGCCTCACAGCAGAGCCATGCTGCCCTGCCTCACAGCAGAACCATGCTGCCCTGCCTCACAGCAGAACTCTGCTGCCCTGCCTCACAGCAGAACCCTGCTGCCCTGCCTCACAGCAGAACCCTGCTGCCCTGCCTCACAGCAGAGCCATGCTGCCCTGCCTCACAGCAGAACCATGCTGCCCTGCCTCACAGCAGAACCCTGCTGCCCTGCCTCAGAGTAGACTGACTGCAGCAGTAAACGACCTAACGAGCTATAGTGTGTGGGTAAACAATGTGTGTGTGTGTATGAGCGTGAATGTGTATGAATGTGTGTGTGTATGTGTGTGGAATAGACCTGTAGTCAAGGACGTTTTGGTGGTGGATCCTCCTGTTGTCGTCACATCCCAGGCGCTCTCCAGGAGAGCCCCTGCGGTCAGGTCCTCATCCACAGGCTCTGCTGTAACAGACACACAGGGCACACTACTACACTTCCCTTTTACAGCAATCCAACCAAAACAGTGCTCTTCCCAGCCCAAGTCAAATAATGAGTTAGTGAATCAGAGATGACTGTAATGAGGCGGTAATCTTGAGCTTGCAGAGGAGGGACTTAGCTTCAGTGGGCTCTGCTTGAGTGTGAGACTGTGTGGTAGAATAGAAGGAATATTTTTCTTAACCCAGTTATGTCAAACGGATCGGTCTCTCATCCACTTAGCTTTGCTCATCCATCCGAAACACTGTAGTCTGGACCGTGCAGTCTCATTGCATTGACCTCCCTCCCTCCCTCCCTCCCTCCCTCCCTCCCTCCCTCCCTCCCTCCCTCCTTCCCTCCCTCCCTCCCTCCCTCCCTCCCTCCCTCCCTCCCTCCCTCCCTACCTACCTACCTACCTCCCTCCCTCCCTCCCTGTGTACACAGTACAGTAAATTTAGCCTGGTCTGTTACGAACCAAAACAACATCATCCACTTTACAGACATAACAAGATGAAAACAAAGCTAAACCCTCAGTTCTAAGGGGGGGGGGGGGGTGTTGATTTAACACAGTCTGTGTTCTTTCCTTCAGTGATTTGACTGGACGGTGTTTGACGGTGTTTGACTGGAACCAGAGAGCAAGTCAGAAATACAGTCAAGTGTAACTTGTTGAATGGTGATATATGTATATATATGGTTATATAAGGAGTGCAATTAGTGGAACAAAAGTTAGAAAAAATACCTTTTAAAAAGTTATTTTCTTTTTTTATTACCATAAAATTTAAAATAACGTTTTGAAAGGTAGATTTTTTTATTTTTGAAAAAACTGTAAAAAAAAAAAAAACTTTACAAAGGTTTAAAAAATATTTTTCGAAAGGTTTAAAAAATATTTTCAAAAAATATTTTAAAAACTAAGTTTGCATCATTGATGAGGACTCTACTATACTCGATAGTACTTCATTGTACCTCTCCTCTGCTTAAATCTACTAGTGTATAAACAGTATATGGTATATGGTGCTGTATAATATGGTTATATGCTGTGTGTGGTAGCTGACTAGATGAGGAGAAGCTAGCTGGCGTGGAGCCATGGGGAGGCAGAGCTGTGCAGCCGGGAGGCTAGCTGGCGTGGCTCTGTGTTAGTGTTCACTAGCAAGAGGAAGGAGCTTTGCGCCAAAGCACAGGAAGAGGGACAGTGAACAAGGGAGTGGTACTGTATCCTCTCTCCTCTCTCACTGCTGTCTCTCTCTCTCCTCTCTCACTGCTGTCTCTCTCTCTCTCTCCTCTCTCTCTCTCTCTCTCTCCCTCTCTCTCTCTTTCTCTTCTCTCACTGCTGTCTCTTACTGCTGTCTCTCTCCTCTCTCACTGCTGTCTCTCTCTCTCTCTCTCTCTCTCTCTCTCTCTCTCTCTCTCTCTCTCTCTCTCCACTCTCACTGCTGTCTCTCATACTGCTGTCTCTCTTACTGCTGTCTCTCTCCTCTCTCACTGCAGTCTCTATCCTCTCTCTCTCTCTCTCTCTCTCTCTCTCTCTCTCTCTCTCTCTCTCTCTCTCTCTCTCTGTCTCTCTCTCTCTCTCTCTCTCTCTGTCTCTCTCTCTCCTCTCTCTCTCTCCTCTCTCTCACTGCTGTCTTTGTCTCTCTCCTGTCTCACTGTCTCTCTCTCTCCCTCTCTCTCTCCCTGTCTCTTTCTCTCCATGTCTCTCCATGCTCTACTGTCATGTGCCAGCCTCCTGCAGCAGCCTGCAGCTGTAATGTCTGCTCATCACAAAGTTACGCAAGTCAGTGCTCTGATACAGCTGATCAGGCTGAACCGGGTACAACCAAGACTTGTGTGTGTGTGTGTGTGTGTGTCTGACTCTTGTGTTGGTGTGTGTTTGGTTTGTGTGTGTGTGTGGTTGGTGCATGTGTGTGTCTGTACTGCTGTGGTGAGGAGGTTCATCTGGGATAGAGATCATGTTCTCTAGCTTGTAAGTGTTCTGTGTTTGGGAGAGAGCATGATTCTGAGGAGGGTTTCTCTCTGCTCTATGTAGGTCTCTCGCCCGGCCTCCTGCTGTAAATGGATCTGGAATGGATACGCATGGTTGGATGCCACACGCACACACACACACACACACACACACTGCATGATTGGACGACACACAGACACAGAGAGAAAGCAGTATCTCAAACGATCCACTCTCTAGATCTGATGAAGAGCTTTAACTGTCACAGTCTGTCAACGTGCTGTGTCTCACAGCATAGCACCATAGCATCTGCCTGGCCGCTACCTGTCATGCAACGTTAAGTCTGTCTCAAGCAGGTCGTTACTTGATTGTGTTTCACTGTTCCAGACAGAGAGGAATGAACTTGGCTCTGTTGACCATGAACATCCCCTCAAAAACAGGATGTCTGTTTTGTCTCCTAGCACCAGAAGATGTTGGCCAACCAGAAATGTTCCATTTAGTTTCACGGGCCAGTTCATTAGGTCTGCTGTACTGTAGCGTAGTGAGATACACTGCCAAATGCTTCTCTCATCAGTCCTTCACCCACTGATTAATGAAGAGATGATTAGATATGATGCTGCATAATGCTGCTCCCACTTCCACTAGCACACTCCTGAATCTCCCTGTGTCTCCCTCTCCCCCTCTCTCCCCCTTTCTCTCCCCCTTTTCTCTCCCCCTCTCTCTCTCTCCCTCTCTCTCTTATCTCTCTCACACACACACCATCTTATATCACTCATGTCTCTCTCTCTCTGCGTCTCCATCTCTCTCTCTCTCTCTCTCTCTCTCACACACACACACACACACACACACACACACACACACACACACACACACACACACACACACACACCATCCGACTAGGTAATAAGAGAAAAAAGGTAAATCCAATAGGAAAGTAGACAGCCAGATATTCATAATCTATCTCGTGTCATTGAAAGTGGGTTTAATAGCTAAAATATCTCATCCGGCAATTTCCTCTCTGTTCTGGTTGCACATTCCAATGAGAACATTGCATCACAAAGCAGCAGTTTGTCTAGACATAGCAGTGGAATTGCATTTGCATTCTGTGACTACTCTTAATTAATATTTCAATGGGAGACTGTGTAGGTAGTAATGAGAGGTGATTAACGTGTTCTTGTTAACGTCGGAGGCAAGTGTATGTGCCTGACCGACGATGGTTTTGCGACCTGACCGCTCAGGATCCGCACACGTCAGCAAAATAATCATGGTTGCTACGGTAACGTAGTGGCACTTTACTGTAGCCGGTCTTGATAACCGCTAAGTGGTGGTTTGTATCCGATCTTCTCTTAGCGTCAAAGCCCAAGATTAAAGACGCTACACCAACCATTTTATTAAAACGCATCAGCCTTAATCACTTTGGGATTGGCGTCTGTTGTGTTCAGTCAAAGACTAAGCTTTTATCACAATGTTAATGCCATTCAAAACGGATGTGCCGATTACTATCATCACGACACTAGGCTACAGAAGCGTCTAATGACATAAGGTATCCATGCCGTCACATGACTGGTGTGCGGAATGCAGATGTGTGCTTGTAACGCTTTTACTAATCAATTCAGTCTTTCATAATTCATTGGTTCTGCTGAATAGGGAATCTGTATACCATGCAGTCGAGATAGTGAATGTTTTGAATCATGGTAGGCCTATGTATAATGGGTGTAGTCTTGTATCACCAACCCCCATTAGTGCACCATATGCTAATGCAGGTGCTGAGAGAGGGGGAAGGGATGGGGGGGAGAAAAACCTATTTGGGAGAGAACGAGAGGAGATGGGTATCAAGGAGTGCAGTGGGCTTAAAGGACCTCATTTCTCATCCCCCTCGCCTCACCCCCTCTCTCAGTCACCCCCTCCTCTCCTCACTGCTTCGTCTCATCTCTCATAATTGACCTTGGTATCGACTACCTTGGTGTTGTGTCTTGAGAGACGGCCATGCCTTTCCTTCTGTCTTACCCTCTTCAAGGACAGCGAGGAGACTAAACAACCCCCACCCCCCGGGTGTTTGGACCTCCACATCTCATGCAGACAGAAGCCCTCCCTGTTAAACACTGCACAGCCTTCCCTGGCAGGATCATGTATGGTAATACATTGACGTACAGTGTTCTTGTCCTTAAAGGATTATTATTTTTCCCAACATTTGACTCTCCTCTGGTGCCCTTTGGTGATCGTTCAAGCCTCAGTCGCCTCAGGGAGGAGGGGAGAGGAGAGGGAGGGAGGAGGAGGGGGGAGGAACATGGGGGTAGACAGAGGGACTAAATGGCCATGGAACATGTTCAGCATCCATGAACAGCGACTGGCGAAGAGATGGTCCCATAGGAACAGCGGTCGTTTTGCTGAGCATGCTTCTGGAATACTGATAGATGCCACAAAGACAGTCCAGCCTGTGGTGAACACACTGCTGCGCACTGACGCACTGACACACATGCTACTGTGCTAGCACTGCGCTAGCACCAACATAACAAACATACATGACTGATCTCACACATCGCTAATCTAAAACCACAATGTCACACCACACATATCACAAACAATCTCATAATTAATACATCTAATTTCACGTTTTAGAATGACTTCTCAAATTATATTAGACTGTTACCTCGGTTATGGGCTGTGCCAGTGCCATGCTAATTGTACAAGACCACACCGGTCCACTGTATCACCCAGGTGTTATTAGAATGATCGAGCTAACAGATCCATCATGGCATCGTCCCACCAGCTTCTGGCTGGTAATGATCATGTCATTATTGTTCGACCTGCCCTTTCACCTCCTCTATGATGGATGTTTCTGTGAAAGGGGAGGGTCTCCCAGGAAGCTTATTGTACATCCAGGTCGCAGACAGACGCGGGCAGCGACGGTAGCCATGGCGAGGGGGGATGGTGGGTAGCCATGGCGAGGGGGGGATGTGCGAAGGAGACCGAGAGAATCCCTCAATGTCATGGGAAAGTGATTCAATGAAACGACCTCTGTACAGCAGACCTACCTATCTACACTCTCCCTAGTCCTGCTTCCCCCATGAGCAGAGAGAAGCATTATAATGTCTGTCACCTTTCCATTCCCTTAGGAAGAATGTGAATCATTCACACGTACACATTCAGTCCTTTCACTCTGGATGTTGTGAAAAGACATTCAGTTTGGTCTCTGACTCACATTACTAAACCTCCAGGACAGGTTCCTCTGCTTAGCACACACCTGCATAGCAAATCCTCTCATTTAAGATCAGAGACAATCTCAAGAAAGAAAATACATTTTAGAGGAGTATTGATGAGAACGGGAGTCAGGCTGCTGGTCCCCGGATAGCATAGGACACAGAGATACCATCAATCACTCTGATCAACCACCAACTGGCAGCTTTCTATTTCGTGAAAAGACGAACAATCTCCCAATGGAGGCTGTAATTGATCATGTTCACCAAGTCGATATGACTTCCACTGATCTGTTTGGCTCCAGCCTTACCTCCTGGTGTCGGGGAGTTAACCCATGGCTGTTGAGAAGGGCTGGATGGGTCGTTCTCCTCTACTCGTCCTCGCGCCTGCGTGGTAGTGTTGATCCGGGGTTGCTCTTCCACAGGCCCAGCCTTGGCCTCTGACCCACCCAGGTCAGGTGGGCTTTGCCATGGCTGACTCTCTGTGCTTGTGGATACGTTAGCGTTGAAGCTAACGCTAACGGGTGACTCCAACCGTTTTGTTGTCGCCCTGCTCTGTGGCGTTGAATGCGGGTCGGCCGGCCTCAAAGGGTGTCTGGGTAATGTAGTCTCCACCTGCGCTGGGTTTCTGGTAGCCTTTGGTTGTGTCCACATCATCATAGAAGTGGGGACAGTGGTTTCTGGTGCGATAGTTGATGGCGTTAAAGTCCCCAGTGGGTCATGGTGAGGGGTCGGATCCTTGTCATAGTCCCGTGTCGTGGTGCTCCCATCGTAGCCTGGGGTCTTGGCAGTGTTGGCTGGTGGGTAAGTGTGTGTTGGAGTTGGGGTTGGTGTGTTTGTGGCGGCAGTGGTGAGGGAGGACGGGTCATCCCTGCTGGACACAGTCAGGGGCGGGTAGGAGGTAGGACCCTGCGCTGTGCGTGTGTTTATGTGTGCTGCATCTGTCGGTGGGCGTGTCCCCCACAGATCAGCTGGTGTCCCTGCAGAGCTGGCCAGGGGCCCCAGACGAGTGTGGCTGGATGTCTGAGGCGTGGCTGGACCCTCCTCTCCAAACCCAGACTGTTCTTCTTTGAGGGCCTCTGCGGTCCCGGTCTGGGCGGCTGGCGGCACCGCGCTTGTGCCTACGGGGACCCCAGTCTCCTTCTTGGAGCTCCCTCCCCACAGATAGATGGACGGGACTCTAAACGGAACTGAGGGAACTTTAAACGGAACTGAGGGAACTTTAAATGGAAATGAGGGAACTTTAAATGGAGATGAGGGGATGGAAGGAAGTTTCACCGGGAACCATGAGGAGGGCGGATCCCCCCGGACCCCCCGGTCGTTCGGGGCGTTCCCAGGTGGGCCTCTTCGTCAGCGGACGCCGGGGTGTGGAGAGAGGCGAGCAGAGAGCACCAGAAACACAGAGCCAGCGTCCAGCGTAGACCAAGCATGCTGCCGACAGTGGAGCGGGGGCCCTGGTCACATGCTGTCCTCCATTCTCCCGCCCCCGGGGCGCACGTGACTGGCTGCTGGCTGAGGTGACCTGACAGACAGAAACACGGAGCACTGAGTGACACACTTTCTGGATCGTTTGACAGAGAGCTTGACTAAAGCACACAAGCAGAGAACTCTGAGAATGTGTGTGAGTGAGATCCTGTTCAGTCCATGTTGTCTGTGTGTGAGTGTTTCTTCAGTGGATGACCTGTTTCTCTTTCTCGGACATACACACCATCACACTGCTGAAACGGTGTCACCCACTGTAAAGTATACCAGCCATTAAAAGGCACTGCTGAAGTTTGCAGCGATGAAATATATGTTTCCAACCAGTGCTAGTCACAAGAAGAATGTATGTATTACTGGAGTCATGTAATGAGTGGGCCAGTGAGCTGGTCTGTAGGCCAGTGAGCTGGTCAGTGATCTGGTCAGTGGGCCAGTGAGCTGGTCAGTGGGCCAGTGAGCTGGTCTGTAGGCCAGTGAGCTGGTCAGTGATCTGGTCAGTGGGCCAGTGAGCTGGTCAGTGATCTGGTCAGTGGGCCAGTGAGCTGGTCAGTGATCTGGTCAGTGGGCCAGTGAGCTGGTCAGTGGGCCAGTGAGCTGGTCAGTGAGCTGGTCAGTGGGCCAGTGATCTGGTCAGTGGGCCAGTGAGCTGGTCAGTGAGCTGGTCAGTGGGCCAGTGAGCTGGTCAGTGATCTGGTCAGTGGGCCAGTGAGCTGGTCAGTGGGCCAGTGAGCTGGTCAGTGATCTGGTCAGTGGGCCAGTGAGCTGGTCAGTGAGCTGGTCTGTAGGCCAGTGAGCTGGTCAGTGATCTGGTCAGTGGGCCAGTGAGCTGGTCAGTGATCTGGTCAGTGAGCCAGTGAGCTGGTCAGTGATCTGGTCAGTGAGCTGGTCAGTGTGTAATGCACACGTTTGCAGGCAAGGAAGCTGCTGTCCTTTGTGAGCACTGACCAGGAAATAACGAGGTTTGCATGTGTGTGTGTGTGTGTGTGTGTGCTAAGGAGGCATGTGGGGCCTCAATCCCCATTATCACCCCCCCCCCCCCCTTCTGTCTGGGGAGTAGAAAGGGGGGGTTCAAAGTCACTAGCCAGTTGCCTCAGTGAAAAGGCTGGAGCAGCAGTGGAATTTCCTCTGCGAGAGCAACCTGTGTGCTCTCCCTGTTCTCTACCCCCTCCCCCAAACACATTAGTTCTTTAAAACAGAGGGAGACACCGTCGGAGAGTGGGGGTTTTCTTCTTTTCTCTCTTTGACTCTTTTCTTTTTTTTCTCAGTTGTGTTTTTCATCTACTTCTCTGCTCTGTCCTTTTCACAACCAAAACAGAATCCATCTTTTTTATGAACCAGTGTTGTTCCTGGGGCTTCCTGCTCTTCTCATACAGTACGCACTGGGATGAAAGGATGCATGCAAGCAGTCATCTTGTGTTTTGAGACACTCTCTCACCCTCTCACCCTCTCACCCTCTCACCCTCTCCCTCTCTCCCCCTCTCCCCCTCTCCTTCTCTCACCCTATCCCTCTCTCCCTCTCTCCCTCTCTCCCTCTCTCCCTCTCTCCCTCTCTCCCTCTCTCCCTCTCTCCCCATCTCCCTCTCTCACCCTCTCCCTCTCTCTCCCTCTGCTCCTCCTCCCTCCCACTGTCTCCCTCATCGTTCAACCCACTTCTTCTAAGTTCTCTATCTCCGCCTGATCTTCCTTCAGGAGCCCTGAGCCATCCTCTCTATAGCTTGGTTCTCGTATCTCTCTGCCCTGGGGCCTCCCTGCCCTGGGGCCTCCCTGCCCTGGGGCCTCCCTGCCCTGGGGCCTCCCTGCCCTGGGGGCCTCCCTGGGGAGACACGAGGAGCACGCACACGGGGTCTCACACACACACACGCAGTACACACACGTATACACAGGAAACACACACACAATACCCTCGCACAAACAGACACAGTGCACACACACACATACACACTGGTAGGGCTGCCCACACATTGTGCTAGCTCCATAGTGAACACCCTGAAATCAATTTCCATTGAGTTAGGACTGTTTTTAGACTTGTGTTCACGCTCCACCCCACACCCTCCTTCACAGAAATAGAATGAGACACAATGTACACACACCCACAGATTCTGAAGAGATACACCAAACTGAAACACACACACACATTACACACACATTACACTCACAGTGGAAACAGCCCAGACACCAATGGTGGGTGAATGGTTTGTGAAGTGTTGCATGGGGGCAAGTCAAATGTTTGGTTCTGTTAAAATATTTGTTGTGAAATTGGTTATTTTCACTTTCACAGTCAAGCCATTTTAATGAGCTAAACGGAAGCTTTGGGGAAAATTACCCAACAGCATTGAAAATGTGACACAGCAAGAATCAATTATTAACGCACATGGTATTATGTATAATTTATTTGGGCTAATTCTCTCAATTTTCACTTTCCTTCAGTATCAATTTACCATGGTTGGCACCTGGTGTTAAATGTCTGAGAGGTAAACTACCATCTTATTACAGACCAGAAATGTGACCTATACTCTTACTTTATATCACATTAATATATGGGACAGGATTGGAATGGTTCCAAATATTTAACGTTACGTGAACAGGACAGGATATTTTTTATTTTATTTTTTTATTATTTTTTATTTACGGCTCTCACATGGTAGAGGAGAGAATCAGTTTCATACAGTTTGGAAGAGCTATGAGGTAACAAGATGATAAAACGTGTCTTTCAAGTGTTCTGTTCTATAATGAATGAGACCATGAGAGCATACTGCAGTATTCTGAATGTGGTCGCCGTCAAACCGACATGATAATGTGATGATATAATGACGTTCAGCACATGAACCTGCAACCTCTAGATTTGTAGTCAAATGTTCTACCCACTAAGCTGCACCCTCCGTTAAAGATCCAAAGATGAACTCGTTACTCTACTGGGTTCTAGGAAACAGCAACATCAGTAAAGCTCCAGACTGTTCTACTTTCATCCTCAATCAGCAATCAGCTCTGTCTTAGAGCACTTATCATCAAATAAAAAGGAGATCTACACGTTGGCTGTCTGGCCTGATGGGTAGCAGACCAAACAGAGAGAAAAGAGTTTGAAAAGAGGATACAAACGTCTGTGGGGACATTTACGAGTGCCCCCCCCCCCTTCCCACACCCTCTCTTGGGAGTTTCGTCTTGTTGCTCCTCACAAAGGCAGCGCCCAGTCTGTGCTCACCGGAGCAGAGAGAGGATGACAGAGAAAGATAAAGAGGGGAAGAGAGAAAGAGAGAGATGGAGAGGTAAAAAAAAGAAAAGAATGCAGTCCTGAAAGGGAAACGGATGCAGAGAGAGAGGGGCCGAGCAAGGCTGAGCCGAGAGAGCGAGAGAGGGCTGAGCAAGGCTGAGCCGAGAGAGAGAGAGAGGGCCGAGCAAGGCTGAGCCGAGAGAGAGAGGATGGAGGAGGAGGCATTTTAGACAGTGTAATTGTGGTATTTAGATTTGAGGAATCAGCCTTTCTCTGGTCTCTCTGAGGCAAATCCCTCTACTCTGCCAAAGCCCTGTTTATTAACTCAGACAACACACAGTATGGATAGTCTGTGTGTGTGCGTGCTTGTGAGCGTGCGTGCGCTTTCCCAACATATGAGAACCTCTGCCCATTTAGACGTCAATTTAAAACCCAACTCTATCAGCGGTGGTATCGAGTCCCATCATTACTCTATCTGTGTTGTTGCAGAACAGAGTTCACGTCTGTTCACGTCTGTTCACGTCTATGACTCCATGTGTGCAGGGGCTGAACACTGATCAATGGGATTGGAAGTCTGGGCTTTCAGCATCAATTTTGCTTTGTGAATTGCCCTTATTGTAGAATTTTGATTATGTTTATTGAGAGAGAGAGAGAGAGAGAGAGAGAGAGAGAGAGAGAGAGAGAGAGAGAGAGGGAGAGGGAGAGGGAGAGGGAGAGGGAGAGGGAGAGGGAGAGGGAGAGGGAGAGGGAGAGGGAGAGGGAGAGGGAGAGGGAGAGGGAGAGGGAGAGAGGGAGAGAGGGAGAGAGGGAGGGAGAGAGGGAGAGAGGGAGAGAGAGAGAAAGGGGAGAAACAGTCCACTGAATTAGAGGAGTAGCCAGCCACTTCTTTTGGAGATATTAAATGGATTTCTCCTGGACTGAGGACTCACAAATGGAGATAAAGCGACTCTGGGGCGACTCAACTTATATTAAACAGGTCGACCATAACCACAGTCTGGGATCGATGTCACATGCTCCTTGATAACAGACTGAACTACGTCTCAGAGAGGGTCTGGGTTACGAATGTGAGAGTCTGTATGTGTGTGTGAGTGTGTGCATGTGTGAGAGAGTGTGTGAGTGTGTGTGTGAGAGTGTTTGACGGTATGAAAGGGGGAGAGAGGGGTGAGTGTCACTAAACTGATGTATTTTAGTCTCTAATGTACCATCCAGGATCCTGAAAATACCCCAGCCTACGGCAAGTTGTTTGCGAAATGACGAGCAGTTACAGGCAATCCTGTGTGAAACCAGGACAGTAGATAGCACCACTGGCTTCACCACTAACCTAGTCCCTAATGTGACAAAAACAGGTCACAAATTAAGTCACTCGCTCATGGGTACAGTACAGTCACAGTTTCACATCAGAAGTCAAATCTTTCTTTTCAAATCCCCTGAACTGAAGATTATTGCAGAATGTACTGTATTCAAATCAGTTGAATCAATCAGTGTATTCATGTGTGAAATGATTTCTTTTGGAGGCATGTTTTTATAATGAAACCAAGAAGGTGTGTGTGTGTGTGTGTATGGAGATATGCTGAAGTATGCCTCACCACATGTTGTTGATTCAGTAAGATACTACTACAGGCCACTTTGACACGTCATTGGGCATCACCCTGGAACAAGCCTCTGTTGACCCACCTATACGAAATATGTATGTCATTTTAAATGTTTTGTACAGTAAGTGATTCCAGTTCTGGATAAGGTTAATTTTGTCAACTAACAAACTGTCAGGAATATTTATCAATTAATCTATATTATTCTATTTTTAAATTATATATTTTTTTACGAATCACGGTCCAAATAATCTTCATTCGGAAGTGATACTATGATTTGTAAATTGTGATTTAAATCCTCTGAAGCAAGTTAAGTTCTGTAGCCTGCTATAGCTTATTTCTCTGAAAATGGCATCTGATTTTTCCATTTATACACAGAGAATCATCCGTGCTCCTTATTGCCCTAACGGCCCTCCAAGTTGAGTCAACTCAACAGTCGACAGAGCAGTGAACTTCACCCAGCTCTGTATAAAGTCGTAGGCTTATGTGAGGGGAGATTGTCCCCAACACAAAGAGTTGGCATGAGCGGTCACGGGCACATCGTCCTCCCGGGGATATCGAGCGTGACCGCTTCCGTGTCCTGGTTTACCTTGTTGTCACAGAGAGCATTCGAAGCTATACTCTCAATAGCCAACAAAGGCTCGGTCCCTGCAGATTATGTGTTAGCCTATTATGACTAACCATGGTGAGTTAACTAACATTTTCTTCCGTTGGCCAATGTGATCCACTTCGAGCTTATAACCGTAGCTACTACTGGTTAGTTCACACACCACCACACTCAGTTAGCACTGGCTACAAACAAGCAACCCATAGGCTACCTCGTCATAAATAAATTAAATATACGGTATGCTGCTGTATCAAATAATTTAAGGTTGATACACAGATTTGATAACGGTCTTCGGTGCTACAGTATGTAGGCCTAATTTGCACCGTAACAACCTGTTGCTACCCACAGGAAAGCATCCGCATACATGACGGGCGGGCTATTCTAAACCATCGCATCGATTCCCTGTATAAACACGGTGTTCTTTCTGCCTCTCCGTTGCCCTATTTTCACCTGCTCTCTCTCTCAGTCTGAGTGTGAACTATCGAGTAGGCTACTGAAAACGTCTACCGACTGTGATGCGTGGTGGTGGTAAATCTAGATGAGACTAACGGAACACTCAAACGCAGGTTTTCCACCAGCTGTCTTTGCCATGGTTACGGACGAAGCCAAAGACGTGTCTAATCCTAGCGATTTGAGCTGCTTTTTAGGGAACGCTGTGCCGCTTTTAGGAGATCGCTGCTCCATACACACACACACACACACACACACACACACACACACACACACACACACACACACACACACACACACACACACACACACACACACACAAATATCCTTTGGTTGCTCAAGTAGCCTGTCATGTCGGCATCTTTATTGAACAATTACTGCTCTCTCAACACAAACATTCAAACCGCCACATAATATAGAAGTGTTCTGTGGGATGCAGTAAACACATGCTTGCTGACCGTACTTGTGCTATAACAAACATGCCAAATGAAGACAGGAAGCCTGGTGAAACATCAGCTGGCATCATAGCCCACACACACACACACACACACACACACACACACACACACGCACACACACTCCTGCTCGCATGTAGCAGAGTGTAAACTGCAGATGTATCTCTGCATGATTCCTCCTGGTCTCTCCAGCTCTTATGCTGCAGCTAGCGGCTAGCAGCCACAACTAACACACTCACTGCTCACAGAATTGTGTGTGTGTGTGTGTGTACCAAGGTTGATCCGCTGAATCCCCTCCTATCATTCCCCGGTGAAGCGTGTGTGGGGGTTGTAAGGGTGTTGACGTCGTAGTGCTACCATGGTTACAGAGTCTTACTGACATGATCCTTCTCCACTGCTGCTGTGCTCACCCATGGTCTAGATGTGTGAATTATGGAAAAAACACACATACAAATCCACACATACCTACGCACACCTGCTCTTCAATCTCCCTTCACACACAGACTACACACACACACACACACACACTAGACCGCATGTTCAATGTGAATAAGAATTACTCACCCCCTTAAACGCTGTAGAGATGCTGCATCTACCAAAGCCAGTGGTTAGCTGCTGGACTGTTCCGTCTCCCTGCTTCGTCTGTGTGTCTGTGTGTGTGTGTGAGTTCCAGTCTCCCTCCCACTCTCTCTGTCCCTCTCTCGCTCGCTCACTTTCCCTCACAGCTTCGGCTTACTCTCTTGCTGTCCAACCTCTGTTTCCTCTCTCTCTCTCCCTCTCTCTCTCCCCTTGCCCTCTCTCCTCTCCTCTCTTTCCCTCTCTCTCCCTCTCTCTCCCTCTCTCTCCTCTCTTCCTTTCTCTCCTCTCTCTCTCCCTCTCTCTCTCCTCTCTCTCCTCTCTCTCTCTCTTCCTCTCTCTCCTCTCTCTATCTCCTCTCTCTCTCTCCTCTCTCTCTCTCTCCTCTCTCTTTCCCTCTCTCTCCTCTCTCTCTCCCTCTCTCTCCTCTCTCTCTCCCTCTCTCCTCTCTCTCCCTCTCTCCTTTCTCTCTCTCTCCCTCTCTCCTCTCTCTCCTCTCTCTCTCTCTCTCTCCTCTCTCTCTACTCCCTCTCTCTCTCCCTCCTTCTCCTCTCTCTCTCCCTCTCCTCTCTCTCTCCTCTCTCTCCCTCTCTCTCCTCTCTCTCTCCCCTCACCCCCTGCATCAGTAGTCCAGGGTTAGGCTCTACCACAATGACGATGGTCACACCTCACTGAGCAAATTGTTCATTAGCAGAGTCGCTTGGCTCTATGGACACTGGGTGTCGGAGTTACGCAAACAAGAATGGCTCACACACACACTCACTCACACACACTCACTCACACACACATTCGTGTAGTAAGCTGGTTTATCAGATCAAGTAAATATCTGACACCACACAGGTCAATACACCAAGTGCAGAATATGAAACATTCTCTGGATCCTCTGTCTGGATGTGTCATTTCACATACTCCAAACCCAAGCAAAGACCAGCGAAGTCCTGTGTTGCGTAAAAAAGGCAGTTGACCTTTAACATGTTTCTGAACGGTTCGTTTCTCAATCGCTTATCAGCGATGCCAATCTGAGATGTCCGATTGGAGAATGTCACGGTGCACCCCATCCCCAGGAACAACGCCAAATATAGAAAACAATCATGGAGGGTCCTTGCGCAGGGAAAACATCATTTCCTGAACGGAGAGGAGCGCTCTTTTGTCTGAGATGAATTTGTCCGAATCTGGTCCCCTCGGCAGTAGCCGGTACGATCTCAATAACAAGACTGACCTTGGCCCTTCTTTCTAATCCTGACTCTTGCTTTTGCCCCGGAGAGACAAAGGACATTAGATTCCTTCCTGATGGTTCTGTGGGAGCCAGGCCTGAGCCTGCTACCTCGTTTTAAACGCTGTGAGTCTGGGTTTGCTGTATCTTGAAACTGCTTAGAACAGCATAAAACTGATGCCTTTAAACCAGCCTATATGGGCCTTTAGGTTTACCTGTTGTTGGGTAATGTGATCTATGCCAGACACAACAAGGAAGAGAAGAGGAATGAGGTTGATAACCTTTTCCTCACAGACTGATCTGCTACTGTGGAAATGAGAGAGGGTGAGCTGACCTGAGAACTGTTGTGGAAGGAAACCATAACAGCAGTTTGATTGAAAAACAGGTTCCAGATCCCATACACTTTCACTTATAAACACCATCCTGTTTTCTCCAACATCGAGAACAACACCATACAGACAGCCCCAAAACTAATCTCCTTTTTTTATATTTCAGTCATGAAAACATAGAAGTTTGCCATGGAACTTCAAAGAGGTTTAATTTCAATCCTCTTGAAATTAATTATTCTTTAGGCAGACCTCCTGCATAGATCAATATTGTTGTCGGTCACCGGGGACACAGCCAATGGGCTGATGGATGATTACAATATTTCCCATGGGGCCTTGTTGACTGTTGTGGGTCTCAGTTTCTTTCAGATATGATTCAGTCAAACACTATTGATCTCTAGTGAATGCCCTACTTGTGTGTTGTGTGTTATTAGTGTTCATCAGACAGCGTGTGTGTGTGTGTGTCATTGCCTCAGCGTCACATTTTCCACAGTACATCAGTGTTCAGTTAGTCCCTCGAATCAAACACACTGACAGTGTATATCTCTTAGTTTATTAGTAAACACGTCAGTCCACCTGTGTACGACACGCTGGACTCATGTTTCTCATTCAGCAGCCCATTCAACTTAGCTGCAAACAAACTCAACAACAGTTGGAGACAAGTTAGCGTTGACATCTCCACATGTGTGTGTGCGTGTGTTTATATGTGGGTGTGTGCATGTGTGTGTGTGTGTGTACATGTATGTGTGTGTACATGTGTGTGTGTGTGAGTGTACATGTGTGTCTGTGTGTGTACATGTGTGTGTGTGTGTGTTCTTACGTCTCTGCAAACTGGCTCTGCCAGCTCCTACAATCCGGAAAGGGTGAAACAATGAAACAATGTGGCACCTTGTGATGTTGATGAAGTTTCTTTGTTCATAGGGAACAATGGACTGCAGCAGTCATTATTAGCTGTGGCATCTATACACACCCTGCCCTGTCTCTGTTTGGCTTTTTATAGAGAGAACATCAAATCACAACATGTGTTTTCTACTGTTACAGGATTAGTTGCTGTTGTGGTGTATGTGTGTGTATGTGTGTGTATGTATGTGTGTGTGTGTATATGTGTGTGTGTGTGTTCATGCCTCTACACTACGTGTCAGCCATCATCAATATGTTCTGTTCTGTGGGCACTGTAATGGGATCCTTTTCATTATGTAAATAGCCTATGCATATTTATGTGTTGAACACACGCGCGCGCACACTCACACACACACACACACACACACACACACACAGGAAAAGCAGGTGTTTTCAGAAAATGTGCGTTCAAGCATTCCTCTGGTCCTTGTGTACTCAGTTGTGTGTGTGCTTGTTGTCATTCATGAAAATGTCAACGCGGGCGTGCGAGGCTTGGGCGTGCGAGGGGCGGGCGAGGGGCGGGCGTGCGAGGCGCGGGCGTGCGAGGCGCGGGCGTGCGAGGCGCGAAGGCCACAGAAGCAGAACTTGCAGTCACAGCACCAACGGAACCTTTGAGGGAAATCTATAAGGACAATGTAGGGGGGAAGATTCAACACACGCGCGTGTGTGGTCTCTGTGTTTCTCCATGCGCTGTGTGTGTATCCGTGTGGGAGGGATCAGCCACACTGGGAACAGCAGTCCCATCCTGGCAGAAGAGGGCGAGAGAGAGAGAGAGAGAGAGAGAGAGAGAGAACATCAGAATCTCCATGACTGATGGGAGGTCTCTCCTTCCTCCCCCCATGCCTCGCTCCTCTCTCCCCCTCTCCCTCTCCTTCCCCCTCTCCCCTTCTTCCCTCTCCCTGGACAATAGGGGCCATGGAGAAACAATGACCGAGGGAGAGGCTGCATGGCTGAATCTGTGACAGCAACAGGGGGGTCTGGGATGAGGAGGGGGGCAGGGCAGGGGAGGGCAGGGCAGGGCAGGGCAGGGGAGGGCAGGGCAGGGGAGGGGAGGGGAGGGGAGGGCAGGGCAGGGCAGGGCAGGGCAGGGCAGGGCAGGGCAGGGCAGGGCAGGGCAGGGCAGGGGAGGGCAGGGCAGGGCAGGGCAGGGCAGGGCAGGGCAGGGCAGGGCAGGGCAGGGCAGGGCAGGGCAGGGCAGGGCAGGGCAGGGTGAGCTGGTTGTATTTTAGAGGTTGAGAGTGTGAGGGATGTGTTTTTAAGAGAGCCTTAAAGAATTACATGAGTGAAGGGGTATGTTTTATTAATGTGTGTGAGCGTGAGAGAAAGAATGAGTGTGTGAAAGAGATAGAGTAAGTGTGTGTTTGAGAGAGAGAGAGAAAGTGAGAGAGAGAGAGACGTCTATCTGCCTCACTACCTCTTAGACATCCTAAAGCAGGCAGAGGAAATATCACAAACTTCAACCTGACACCACTATCAACGACAACAGCAGCCAAACTGAAAACAGACACCAAGACACACCAACACCACCCCTGTAGCATGAGCCCTACTCACGAGAGGGGTGAGTTGGCGGGGAGAGTGAGAAGCAGACACAGAGGAAATATGTTTTATAAAAGATGGAATGAAGAAGGGTTGATGTCGCAGTACAACCGAGGACATTTGGAGGATGAACTGAAACTGCCTCTAATTCATGTGCTGAGAAAGACTTGGAGGCACTGATAACACACACACACACACACAACTCAACACATCGTCACATACTGTGGTCACACAGCCAGCTTCTAATAATATCACAAGGGCCCCATTGAGCGTGTTTCATCCATGACAATCTGTACTTTTGGATATACTGATATGACTTGTTCTTGTTATGTCCAAGTCCATGGAGGTTCCATGATATAAGATATTGTGTTATTTAGTGTGGGTTTCATCCAGCCAAATGTCCTTACAATCTAGAGCCTAACCAAAGACAGCATGACCATCAGAAGATGAAATTCCATGAATATGGATATGGTTTACTTATCTTTGACCTTTCAAATAAACACTGGTCGGATTTGTTTGTGTTTTCTGTAGGGAGAACATTAATCAAAAATCGAATGATTAATCACTAATTAAAAATACAGTAACGTGTTACGCCATGACCATACAATACTCAAACTAAAACATGCATACAAATCTGTTTAGTTTCAGTAAATTTACAAGTGAGCTATAGCAGAATTCCAGTATTTTACAAGAGAAGCATGTTTCGAAAATAGACGAGCCTAACCGTCATCCACTCTGCCCTTACTCAGGTAACACTTAGTAGCCTATCTGACGGACTGGGTGAGAGATCGGAGGGTTGTTCAGTAGCTAACCCACGGAAAGTTAAAAAAAAATATATATATAGAAAGATCATTAAATTTCTTGGACAAAACATATTACAAAGATATATCAACAATCGTAAACTAGGGGGTGCTTGATGTTGAATTAAATACACATTTTGAAAAGTTCACACGTCTTCAAACCCATGGAAACAGTCGTTCGAGAAAAAGCGAGCATGGGAACCGTCATTTTCGCTAGTCCAAACTAGTGAATCGAGGCAAGATATTTCAATTGGTGTGTGGCGCCACCGCGTGGAAGTCAGTTGGGTAACGTCATCACAATTTCTTGCAACCAACTCAGTGCAACAGCGCCACGTCCTACAGCATGTCGTGTTATTTGAAACCTATACTAAAATGAAACTCAAGGGGTCGACGTGACACCTTGCAGCACAGTTCTCAGAGAAAAAAAGCAATGAAAAGCAAGAATAATTATGCTTGAATTCAATTGCCAAGTGATTTATTTTCTTCTGGAGTGCAGTATTTAAAAACATCTGTAGATTTGTAGAGCTTTCAGGATCAGGGTGTACCTCGGGTGGATTGAAAACTGTTAAGGTGTGTCAAACTAGGTGGAGAAGGATACAAGGTTAAATGCCAGACCAAGTTCTTTGTAGTTTATTAATAATAAATTATGCAATCAACAATGAATACAACACACAAGGATGTTCTCAGTATAATACAGTGAATCAGTCAATGAAGCAAATGCAGCTTCACAGAAAGAGAGTCATCGAATAGATCAAACGAAGGCCTCCGTTGAGAAAGTATCCTTGACAGAGATCAGAGAGAGTTCGGCCAGGTCCAAATGTTGTCTACCTGTCCTCAGGAGACAGGTGTGGTTATCCAGTCAGGTGATTGGTCAGAAGACCGTGGAGAGGGGATGTGGTTATCCAGTTAGGTGATTGGTCAGAAGACCGTGGGGAGGGGATGTGGTTATCCAGTTAGGTGATTGGTCAGAAGATCGTGGGGAGGGGATGTGGTTATCCAGTTAGGTGATTGGTCAGAAGACCGTGGGGAGGGGATGTGGTTATCCAGTTAAGTGATTGGTCAGAAGACCGTGGGGAGGGGATGTGGTTATCCAGTTAGGTGATTGGTCAGAAGACCGTGGGGAGGGGATGTGGTTATCCAATTAGGTGATTGGTCAGCAGACCATGGGGAGGGAATGTGGTTATCCAGGGGTGTCCAGGGTGTTTGTGGTGGCACATGGTGGGCAGTCCAAGGATCTGATGATGTCATAGAGGGAGGGGGCAGACCTAACCCAAAGGTCAGATATTGTTCAGGGAGGGGGGCAGAATCAAGGGGGGGGGGGGGGTCTCCAAGGTAGGGAGTGGGTCATCACAAGGTCCTGAAGATGTAAGGGGTGGGGGGGCAGGGACTCCAGGGCTGATGATGTAAGGGGTGGGGGGGCAGGGACTCCAGGGCTGATGATGTAAGGGGTGGGGGGGCAGGGACTCCAGGGCTGATGATGTAAGGGGTGGGGGGGCAGGGACTCCAAGGGGAAAGGGGCATCCAGAGAGAAGGGGTGTATGGCGTCCAAGAGAAATGGGGCTTTAGAACAGATCCCCAGGGGTTAACCCTAACCCTAACAGGGGTTAACCCTAACCCTAACAGGGGTTAACCCTAACCCTAACAGGGGTTAACCCTAACCCTAACAGGGGTTAACCCTAACCCTAACAGGGGTTAACCCTAACCCTAACAGGGGTTAACCCTAACCCTAACAGGGGTTAACGGTTGTAGATCCAAAGGTGGTCAGACCGGCTGGCCTAACTCGTCCTGCAGGAGCAAAGAGTTACATCTCTCGCGGCCCAAGCATCACCTCATCTCTCACGGCCCAAGCATCACCTCATCTCTCACGGCCCAAGCATCACCTCATCTCTCATGGCCCAAGCATCACCTCATCTCTCACGGCCCAAGCATCACCTCATCTCTCACGGCCCAAGCATCACCTCATCTCTCACGGCCCAAGCATCACTTCATCTCTCACGGCCCAAGCATCACCTCATCTCTCACGGCCCAAGCATCACCTCATCTCTCACGGCCCAAGCATCACCTCATCTCTCACGGCCCAAGCATCACCTCATCTCTTACGGCCCAAGCATCACCTCATCTCTCACGGCCCAAGCATCACCTCATCTCTCACGGCCCAAGCATCACCTCATCTCTCACGGCCCAAGCATCACCTCATCTCTCACGGCCCAAGCATCACCTCATCTCTCACGGCCCAAGCATCACCTCATCTCTCACGGCCCAAGCATCACCTCATCTCTCACGGCCCAAGCATCACCTCATCTCTCAAGTTGACCCTTTACTCCCATGAGCTGAGAGGCCCTATTGTGCTCACAGCAGTCCTGGGCATCAGCAGCAGCCTCCTAAGACAGCGTGCTGACCTTCAACATTCCTACACACACACACACATTCATACACACACACACACACACACACACCAGACTTACATTTCAGCATGACTTCACTATACAGACCCAGAATCATCTTGTTGCATAAACCCACTGCTAAATTAATAAAAGCATTTGATCACTTTAAGATATATGTTTAATCACATTAAGATATATTTAATATTAAGCATTACACATTTTATATAAATGAGGTATTGATTATTATAGCAGCATTGGATTACCAGTATAGATATCATTACTTCACATAACACAATGTTAACAACTGAAACTCCCTATTTTTACTAGCCTACAGCAATAAAACATCCAACTTTGTCATATCTACTCGACGGGGCCGCGCTACCGATAACGCAGTTTACTGTGCTGAGCACGTTGAGTTCTACGTTGATGGAAACTGTGGTCACGCGCAGCTGAGCGATACGGAGGCGGAGCTCTCGGAGGCGGAGTTAAGACTCTTGGCTTTGAGCACTCACCACCGTACCTTATCGACCCAAGTGGGGTGACGGACGTTCATTCTGCGAACGGAGCCTCAAATTGTGTTAATATTTGATGGGTTATCTGTTACGGGGTTAACTCCCAACACCGACTTCAAGCTGCAATGCGGATTTTCGATTTCTTGTGGGGGTAAAGTTAAACATGAGCACTGCATGTGTTTAACGTTGATTGCTCTACCATACGAGAACTTGCATGGAAATAGGTAGGATTGTGTTACTGACCGCGATGCTGGGTTTGTGCCGACTTCTATATTTAATAGTTTTTCGAGAGCAGGAAAAATAAAAAAAAGTGTGTTTTTTGTGTTTGTAATAGTGTCCCAGCACTTATTCTGGTTAATTATGCAGCCTAATGTTCACGGAAGGACAACGTGTTTTATGGAAATACAAAGGGTTACTCTTTCGTAGTAGTAACCGATATCACTGCAAAACCACCAAACGTGATAGAGTATGTCTACTTCTGTTACCACATTTATACTTTAAGCACAATCTCTCACGAGCAGCAACCATGTCTTAAGTAGCAACAGGCTTAGTCCGTAACATTTAAACCTGTAGTCTACAAACTACTAGAACACAATTGAACCACTGTAACCTATTTTTGTTGATGCGATTAGCAGTGTGTATGTGCTTATGTTTGAGCGTGTGATAAGCTGTGAATCATTTCCTTGCTGGAATCATTGACAGTTTGAATGTGTTCCCTGCAGCTCCCACTCCAGCTCCAAGATGTCTGTGATGGTATGTGAGGACAGGATCATCGCTCAAAGGATCAGCAAAAACATCATCTACTACTCCACCAGCCTTACCCAGGCAGACATGGGCCCACATCCCACCAACACTTCCTCCTCCTCTCCCTTCACCTCCCTGTCCTCGACCCAGTCGCCTTCCAAATCCTCTCCTCCCTTCCTCCCTGAAACAGCCTCCTCTCCCCCAGAGCCCCCTCCCTCCTCTCCCCCAGAGCCCCCTCCCTCCTCTCCCGCAGACCCCCCTCCCTCCTCCCCCTCAGACCCCCCTCCCTCCTCCCCCTCAGACCCCCCTCCCTCCTCTACCCTAGAGCCCTCCATTCCCTCCACGTCCTCAGACTCCCCCTACATCCTTGCACCCCTCTCCCCCTCAGACCCACCCGTCCTCCCTTCCTCCCCCCTCCTCCCCCTCTCCTCCTCCTCCCCCGCACGTCCGCTCCTCCTCCTCTTCCCCTGGCTGGGTGCAAGGCCGGCCGGCATCTCAAAGTACCGGGACCTCTACCTGGGCCGCGGCCTGGACGTGCTGGTGGTGGAGAGCAGCGTGTGGCTCTTCCTGTGGCCCCGCTGGGCGCTGGAGTACGGGGCCGAGGTCCTCCAGGTCCTGGGAGACCCGCGCTTCACCCAGCGCCCCCTGCTGGTACACGCCTGCTCCATCGGCGGCTTCACCTTCACCCAGCTGCTCGTGCACATGGCCCGGCGGCCCGGGGAGTTCTCCGACCTGGCTTGCAGGGTCAGAGGTCAGGTATACGACAGCATGGTGGCGGGGTCCCTGGAGCAGATGGCGACAGGTGAGGCAGACAGGGAAGACCGTAGCGCGCTGAAGTATGTTGTTAAGGCGCTGGTTGTGTGCAGGTCGGGTTGTCCAACTTACTGAGGTCAACTTAATGAGCATTAGTCAGCCCTCTTATCAAATAACTGCTATTATACTGCTATTAATCCTATGTCGAAGAAGAAATATGAATCTAGTTTGTAACGCTTGTAGGAGCCAAGAACGATGATTCCTCAAGTGAAATGATATTAAGCTGATGTCAGCTTTCAATCCAACTTGCAACTGTGAAGTAAGCTGTCTAGCTGCAGTGAGGCTTGTTGCAATCGCATAGTCTGAATAACTATTTTGTGTGTGTGTGTGTGTCTCTGTGTGTCTCTCTGTGTGTGTGTGTGTGTCTCTCTGTGTGTCTCTCTCTGTGTGTGTGTGTGTGTGTCTCTCTGTGTGTCTCTCTGTGTGTGTGTGTGTCTCTCTGTATGTCTCTCTCTGTGTGTGTGTGTGTGTCTCTCTGTGTGTCTCTGTGTGTGTGTGTGTGTCTCTGTGTGTCTCTCTCTGTGTGTGTGTGTGTGTCTCTCTGTGTGTCTCTCTGTGTGTCTCTCTCTGTGTGTGTGTGTGTGTCTCTCTGTGTGTGTGTGTGTGTGTGTGTCTCTCTGTGTGTCTCTCTGTGTGTCTCTCTGTGTGTCTCTCTGTGTGTCTCTCTGTGTGTGTGTGTGTGTGTGTGTGTGTCCTTCAGGTTTAGGAAAGACTCTGTTTCCTCAGATGGAGAATCTGGTGAGGAGACTGGCCTTAGGATACTTCTGGCTCTTTAAGACCCACACAGCAGACATTTACCTGGACTGCATCCAGGTGTTCTACAACAGCCCCGTGACCTCACCCGCTCTCTTCTTCTTCTGCGAAAATGACCGTCTGTGCAACCCCGTTGCTATGGAGGCGGTCATCGACCACTGGAGGAAGAGGGGCGTCGTTGTGGAAACCAGGAAGTGGAAAGAGTCTATACACGCGGGTCATCTGCGCTGTCACCCGCAGGAATATCTCTCCACGTTGGAGACGTTTGTGAACTCTCTCCCCCTCGTCCCTCTCAAGGCCAAGCTGTGACGGCTACACTGCGGGAGGTCAAAGGTCAAACTGTCTGAGTATGTTCCATCTGATCCTCACTTAACTGGAAAAGGCAGTGCTATTGATTACTGATTAGCTTTGAGAAATTAGTACTTTTACTAGTCGGCACACATTGAAGATATACCTTCTGTCTGAAAGAAGTGACATGCGCACTATAGAAATGTAATGTATAACACTTTTTTCCCCCAGAAGAGTCTTTAGGTTTCACTAACAAAAATACATATTGAACTTATTTATTGATCTGATTTGACTTATTGTACTCAAATATTCATCTGTTTATAAAGTGTTGTTGTTTGTAAATCAGTAAGTTGTCCATATATACCAGTTTGTTTTGTATTTATCTTTAGTGTTTACAGTATTGTCTTGTGGGGCAAGATGTACAGTACTATGCAGCAATATTTGATCCAATCTGATCTTGTAGTAGTGCTTTAAACAACTTGAGTGACACAGTTACATACAATAGATTACACAGGTGATTTAGGTCAAACCCAAAGCCATGTGAGTTCAATTCTGTTTAGTTTGTAAACTCAGAGTTCGGGGTTAGGGTTACACGATAACAGTGAGTTGAAAAACATGTTTGTTTTTATGAAACGCAAGGAATCTGTTGAGCTAACAGACAAAATGTTTTCTTTACCTGAACTTTTAAAATAAGTCAAACTGATACTGACAATGTGTGGTGAACATCTGATTGATTCATTGACAGTGAAGATGTATGAGATAATACCCAATGGCTCTGGAAGTGCCAAGTCAATGAAAGGAATAGTTAAGATGAGTTTAAGACCAAATCAATGTATTCATTACACATGAGAGGTGCAGGTGTCTGTTACACTCCAGTTGAGTATCACAGAAGACTGGACAATAAAAACAGGAAATCAAGGGAGTTAAATTGTATCACAATATGGGAGGATACAAGATGATTAGCATAGCCTTCGCAGGCACTGAAAAAAGACACTGTTTGCTAGATAGCTTTTGTTTGGGTCTTTAGATAGGGCTCCTAGAAATGGCCTTGTCATTCCTTCTATTTTCCTCATTCAAAGTTGCATGGAATTATAGACTTTGGTAATATTGTAACCTCTGACTTTTATCAGCAACACAGGCCTTTCATGGTCACACCTTACATTGACCCAACTTATGGCTATGCAGGCATAATAAAACATAAGCATAACAGCATAATAACAGTTTATCAATGATACAAGAAACATAATATAAATTGGCATATTTCTCTCCTATAAGCAAGGGTTATGTGCTCATGAGATTAATATTGCAAGGTATAAATCAAACATTGTTTATTATATTCAGAACATTTCAAACAGTACAAAATCACTATCTTTAATTTGTGTTAACTGATCAGTGGTTTAAAGACAGATCTCTTCAACAGTAAGCTGACCTCGGCACTTAAATAATTTCTGTTTGTCAACCTTTGTTCTTCCTAGGATCCAATCTATTGAGGTCAAAGTTACTGTGACTGATCCCTAAGCACTTCTATTTCCAAACTCTTTCTTGAACCAATCCTGACTTGCTGCACACTGTTGGTGAAAGGCTGCTTTGATCATATTAATAATGTCTTAGTTAAAACAAGATGCTGGCCTGGAGGATAAGGAGAACTTGGATATCCTCTGGAAATCTGTTTATCTACCGAGGAGCATTTGAATTTGTAACTGCTTTTGGCTGAAATGTTCTGTCGTTCAGCGAGTACACTGCAAGTTAATTTACAATCAAAATACTGAATTAATATACTCAAATGCTGTCAAGAACTCACACAAAACATATTACAAACAAAACAACAAATTATCAATGAAAATATATATATTATAAACCTTTCTACATACTTGTATGAATGAATTCCAAATACATTCAAAAAAGGTTCTGTGCAATAATAGAAAAATGTTTTGAAAATACAGATATTTCTCTACCCAGTCAGTGTAGTTCCCTCAAAGTGCCAAAGAGGAAAACAACATGAACTCTGCACAAAACCATTATTACTGTTTGTTGTCGGCTACATGGTGTTATAAGTTACTCTCTGTCAATACATATATATATATATATATATATATATATATATATATATATATATATATGCATTTGTATCTTTGTTTTTTACAGCATGTGGAAAAAGTGATCACAAATCTCTTAACACCTGTATGAGTGTGTATAAATGTGTGTTTGTACTGAAACAGACCTCCCACTAACCCTGCAGGCTCCTCATTAGCACATGCTGAGCCGGTCCATGTTCAGCATCAGTTTCTTCATGTAGTGCTGCACCTTCTCCAGACTCATGAAGGTACAACTCTCACAAAAGATCCAGAGTCTCTGGAGGTCCCTTGGACCTGGGGCACCCCCAGGGCACCCCCAGGGCACCCCCAGGGCACCCCCAGGGCACCCCCAGGGCACCCCAGGTCCCGGTCCAAGACCCCCACGTAGTCCCTCAAGGGGAAGATGTTGGACTGGATCTGGTCCAGGACGTCAGAGCCACAGCGCGGCAGCTGTGTCTCCAGGTGGATCAGGTGGTCCCGGAGGGAGGCCAGGCCCAGGATGGGGGGGCTATCCATCACCTCCATGGTTATCCTGCTGTCCCAGAGAAACTGGATGCAGGAGAAGAGTGATGAGCGTCCTGTTGATCCTGTCTCTGTGGTCTGGTGTCAGCTTCAGTGTGGTTTGATAATGCATAGTGTTGAATGGACCTCGACTAAGTTAAACAAATTATTATTTTATCTTCTGCTGTTCGAAGATTTGTCTTTGAATGATTTAAGATCAAGAGACATACCAGAGTGACTAAATTAATGTTCAACATGTAGGTTGTAAGCAGCTTATCCACTAAACATTCTCCCCATATCACACTCACATTTTGCTTTGATGACAAATCAAACAAGGTTTTCAGAATACTGAGAAAAGTGTGTGTACCCCTTCCTTGAAGTTGTCGATTTGAGCGATCATAATTTTGGCCATGTTTTCTATTTTCTCCTTCGGATCGGCTGCGCTTTGGCGTGCTACTGATGTGGACACCAGCGTGGAGAAGCAGAACAGGAGGGAGACAAGCATCCTTAGGCCCCTCCGAGTGACACAAGAAACACCACCAACCCAGCAAGCATTAGATATTTTTTATATATATTTAAATATTATAGATGTTTAGCGTTTATGAAGCTTAAAAGTATCTGTAGTGGAGTTCTGTTGACTCAGATAACTATTTGTAAGTCCATGAAAGGCAACTGATACAGCATCATTGTACACCAGACATTGTACAAAGACAAAAGGAGGTTTATTTTCCAAACACAATATTTATATTAATATAAGTAAAAATTAAGTAAAAACAAAAGTCAGTAGTCATAAGTAGTTTCTTGGGTTTTCACAGTTTTTTCAAGTCAGAAGACTGTCTAATCTCTCATCTCACAGTGCCCCTACAAATTGGACTGCCTCACAGAAGATCCTCTGGTTGGAGACAGGATGGTCTAGTTATGTCAAGTTAAACCACTAATTGCAACGTAATACCAAACATGATCTCCTAACATCTTCTGACTGTATTTTTTCACATGCTATTTGCTGCCTCTTTTGACCAAGTTACCTTCAAAAGGGATTGCACCCCATAAAGTGTTTTTCCCTTATTACAGTAATATGTACATCCTAAAGCACCCTAATCCTTCTCTAGCCTACAGGGTGACCTACCCAGTGTTTGCTGAGTCAGTCTTACCTTTCTTGGTGTTTCTGGCCTGGGCAGGGTAGAGGTGATGATCAACATCCTGCAGTGTTTCCCAGTTTTATACCCTGGTGTTAGAGGACCCAACGCTGGTGTGAATCATCACTGTGTTGAGTCCCAGTGTGGGTGGCTGCTTGAGGTTCATTCCTGCAATCCTCCCCCCCCCCCCAAGCCTCCCCCAAGCTCCTCCCTAGCTGCTAGAAACCCCTATTAAATCTGGATTATCCTGAAATCAAGATTTCTCCTGAACAGCCCTAACCCTTAGCCTGGCTCTGCACTCCTACGTACTTCCGCTCAATTTGGATTTTGCTTCTGTACTAGGTCTGGGAGTTTGACTTTGAAGTCGGTTTTCAGAAACAATTTTATTGTAGGTCCAATCAGCGAACAGAGGGAGTTGCTGAGAACGATGAAGTTAATGTTGTGCACTAGTTTGAGTAGGTCAGTAATGGCGGCGGAGAAAGATGCAAGCAAAGTTATTCTGCGGTTGTGGCAATGCTGCCGAATATCCATAAGTTAAAGCCATGGGGAGTAATAACATTCCTTGCTGAGTTTTGTTGGTGGCCATGATGTTGTGGCCCTCCTCCCCACGGGGTTCGGGAAAAGTTTGATTTTCCAGCTTCGTGTGCTAGCTCCGCTACAGTAGTGGTGAAGGAGTTCGCTAATACGAACGCTTGCGATTGATTATGGCAGAACAGAGTGGCCCTGGGCAGATCCAATAGTTTTAAACTTCAACAGAGAACCCGCCTTCAAGGAAGTTAACGCCTGTCAATGGGGCGATCCCAGACCCTCTGTACAAATGAAATGTACGAGGGTCTGGTTAGGACCAGGCTAGCTAACCCTAGCCCCAGCCCCAGATGTCTTGTCCTGGTCTTAACCACCCACCCTGCATATGGCAGCAGGGCCCTTCTCCTTTCAGCTGCAGGTGAACTCTCTCACTCAGGAACACGCAGGGAGGGACTAATTGGGTCCCTGATTCTGCGCTCAGTGAATCAGCGGAATGTCACTTTAATTGATGGTGACCGCTCTCCCAAAAACAATCAGTGAGTGTGTTCGTGGAGAGAGAGAGACAAGAGGGAGGGGGGAGACATAGAGAGACAGATAGAGACAGACAGAGAGAGAGAGCGAGAGACAGAGGGAGGGAGACATAGAGAGAGACAGAGCGACAGAGAGAGAGAGACAGAACGACAGAGAGAGAGAGACAGAACGACAGAGAGACAGAGAGAGACAGAGAGAGAGAGTGTGTTGCTGACTAAACGTGCCATGTTGGAAGTCACTAGCGACGTCCCGTTTTACAGTAATTGGGACTGACAGCCTCTAATAGTCGACTGTTTGCAGTGCAGTTGGATTCGCTTACTGTATGTCTGAGGACTGGCCTGGGACAGGGAACATGGTAGGATGTGGATGGATGATGTGGGATGACAGAACTGTGCTTTAGTTACAGATGGAATGGATGGATGGGTGGGTGGATGGATGGGTGGGTGGATGGATAGGTGGATGAATAAATGAATGGATGGAGGGGTAGAGAAGGAGGGGGAAAGGCCGTGTGAGCAGGATTTAATAGGACAGACTGAAGAGGTCTTTTGATCACAAACCCTGGCACCAATTATGAAGATGCGTCATTTATCATAGGTCAGCCCCTGTCACTTCCAGTAAACTGAATAAGCATAGAGCCCAAAATGTTTTTCTAGGATGAAAAAACCCACATTCTTCCACAAAACTACCATACCACTTACCATGTCCTTTTTCTCACCAGATGTTAGACTCTGAGGTCAGAAGGGGTCTCTGGAAAAAAAGGTTTTCATTGTGTCTTCCGATTGTACAAGAAGTTAGTCATTTTACCACCGAAAAAAGAGTATTGACCCATTATCCTCCCAAACATTGTAATGCATATTAATCACCATCTGGAAAACATTGGATCAGCTTCTTTTTTTTTCTTCCTGGCTATCACCTGCAACAAACGAAAGCTAGTCTACGAAGCTAGAATGGCGCAAGGCAGAAGGCAATAAGAAAAAAAAGGAAAAAAAAACTAGATTTTTTTTGGTCATGTTGTTTTGTTTGTTTCCCCAAAAAAGTTTGGAGAAGTAGAACTTCTTAATTTACCTTTTAAAAATCGGATTTCGAAAATACTAACTCAAGAGATACAAATCTATATTTGGCGTTCATATTTAGTTTTTTTCTTTACTTGCAAATATTTTTGACACATGCATGCCAGATCAACAACTTCCGATAGCTAGCAGTTACAGTACGTTAGCATTAGCCTAGTTCTCTCACACAAAATACAGTTTTTCCAAGGAGTTTGAGTGATCTTCCCTAGGATAATTAAGGATGTAGGCCTACATTGGATTCTATGTTGTTGCCCTTCAAGCAAGAGAGAAAATGGTTCCAAATCGTTTGTTTCGAGCTACATCGACAATAACGAAGGTACAGTAAGGTTTATCTAACTCACACAGTAAAAGTAGCTAGCCTAGCTATCACTTGCTAGCTGCTTGCCCTTAACCGCTGTGAATCGGTGAAACTCACTACTCAAGTAAATAACAGGCCACCCCCGTGGCTAGCTGGTAGTGGTCGCACTTGGCAATAAACCAAGGTAGTATGACCCACATCCCTGTCTGTTCCTCTCACAGCTTCATCAAGGATGATCTCTAACCCACAAACCTGAAGTTTGTATTTTATGTTATTTTTTTGTGGTTTTAGTTTTCCAACAATGAGAGACAAACTGTATCATTGACCTCTCTGGCAGCTGACCAGAATCAGAACCAGAATCAGAATAAATCGATTAATTACACAATAAAATACACAATAAAATTAAATATAAGTTGCAGTAATTTACAAATATTGTATAAAATACAAATATTACAGAAGATACACACAGCCATCATTGAGATACCTCTGCTGTGTAGAAGTGCACCATCATTGTCTTTGGAAGGTTGAATTTCTTCAGCTGTCGCAGGAAGTACATCCTCTGTTGTGCTTTCTTGGTGAGGGAGCTGATGTTCAGTTCCCACTTGAGATCCTGGGAGAGGATAGTGCCCAGGAAGCGGAAGGACTCCACAGTGTTGACTGGGGAGTCACACAGGGTGATGGGGGTGAGTGGGGCTGTGTTCTTCCTGAAGTCCACAACCATCTCCACTGTCTTGAGAGCATTGAGCTCTAGGTTGTTCTGGCTGCAGGTTGAACATAATACCAAGTCCTCGTGCCTTGTTGAAAGGTATAAACCCTGGTTCTGAACGTGCAATTTAACTGACATGACAACCTTGGGCTTGATGGCGAGATGGGAGTGGGTCATATATCAGCCCTGGCTAGAGTCTCAATTGTATCTTGGGTTGTGTCTCGATCCGTCACACTGTATTCTGAGTGTGTTACGATCTGTTTGTCATTCGTGTTGACTTGTTCGTTAAAGCAACAAATTATTTTTGACATTGAGTCTGTGTGGGGAACGTGTGGGGAAAAAAGCTTTGTTTGCAGGTCTAATATTACAGTTTTTCTCCATTGCTTTGGCTCAATTCTTGAAACAGAATTTACATTCTCAAAGCTCCACATGTATTTTGCAAAATAGCCTATATGGTTCAGCACAAATACATAGATCACCTTCAAAAGGTCATATCTCACCCAAAACAGTTAACTCATGCTTCAAAACCAAATCATTTTCTCATATAAATAGTCAGTGCCCCCAAAATGAAAAGTTCCTTCTCGATTGCTTTGGCTCATCTCTCGAGAAAAAATAAGACATTCTCAAACCTTTAAATACACTTGCCAAAATAACCTAGATGGTTCAGCAAAACACCATGGAACACCTGCAAAGGGTCATCTCTCTCCTAAAACAGACAACTCATCAGTCAAAGCTAAATCCTTTTCTCATACAAATAGTCAGTGCCCCCAAAAGGAAAAGTCCCTTTGGCATTGTGTAAACACTGCAGGTCAAAATGTTAAGATGTTTTGTCAGTATGGCAGTGGACCTTAGAAATATCCCTCATGTGCACTGTGCTACAGTTTCAGTAGTAGATGTTTTCTTTTAAGAATACAATGTGTCTCAATCTACATTTACATGTATTCATTAGCAGATGCCTCTATCCAAAGCGACCTCCAAGAGAGCTCTACAAGAGTGCATAGGTCACTGACCACAACAACGCCATAGCCCCAAACATTGCGGGTAGCCAAAACATGACACATACATTGTGAAAAACCCAAATAAGTGCTAAAAGGAAGAACCATAAGAGCATGTAGCTAAACAAGTTACTAAACAACATGAACTTCAAAAGTGCAAGAGTGTACCTGTAGAAAAGCAAGCAACAATACTGTAATGTATGCTTCATGTTTTGGCCAACCACAATGCTTTGGGGCTATCTTGCCACTTAAGATCACTGACCTATGCACTCCTGCAAAGCTCTCTCTTGGAAGTCACTTTGGACAAAAGCGTCCGCTAAATGAATACATGTAAAATGTAAATGTATATCAAACAGAAAAAATAGTAATTCAAGAGTAGCCTACAAGGTTTCACATCACATATTGCACTTACACTGCCATGGACATTGTTACTGTAATTGCCATACATCATGGTTACTGTACAGGAAATGTGTACAGCACAATATACTGTCATACAATAAGCACATCAAAACTAACATTATGTATAACCTACACTAGTAGTATGAGTAACCACAGTAAGTTTCAGGCAAGTGACACTTTCCTAGTCAGAGTAAGCAGGGGGTGCATAACAGTAACTTTGTAACTAGTATGGAATGCACCAGGACTGGGAATGTGGGTGACTGCACCATTCTCTGAAGTGGCAGCACAAACAGTGATGTTTCCCCCGAGCTGGCCTGGGACAAGCTCTATATATTTGATGGAAGCATTTATCCTGCTGCATTGCTCCTGTCAGCTAACTAAACTTACTGTGTGATTGGTGATCGGATGTGTCCCCTTGTTTTGTAAAGTTCTAGTTGCACCTGACAATGACTGTAAGTAGATGATCCAAGAGATCCATATTACACCATGATGTTTTTCATGGTATTATGTGCCTGAAAGACGTTGACAGTGGAGTGAACTATTGTGCAGGTGATGATGTACACAAGGAAATTATGCCAATATGTTTTGCAGAGAACAACCTCTTGACTGAGAATGACAACAGTCAGCTTAGACCAGCAAGATATTTTCAATTGGTAATTGGCCTAATTGAAGGCAATTATACCTAACCATTTAAAAAATGTGCTAAATCATTTGAAATGTGTGCAAACTGTAGGCTATTGCACTTGTCATTTACAAGGATGTGCTAACACAATTGCAATTTGATTAAAGTAATGAAAAATGTGTTGTGAACAAGTGCCCAGCGGTTTGGAGGTTTGCACGTGTTGTTTTGAGAATGTCATTTCTGTTCCGTGAAATGAGCCAAAGCAATGGAGAAAAACTGTAAGAGGTTGTTGCAGTTCTCTAAGTGTCCTCTTGGGGGTGGTAGAGACCCAGATATTTGATTTGCAGAGCAGAGAGCAGAATGGAGGGGAGGGATCTGATGGTGGCATTTCAATAGTGTGAAGTGTGAAGTGTGCTCTGCTCACAAACTCATCTCTACCAAGCTACGTCAAAGACTGTTCCTGCTTATCTCAACAACACATTTTTTACACTATGGACAGAAACTCACTGCATTTTTTAGCAACCCAAAGCCTATATTTGGAACCCTTTTTTTTGGAGGGGGGGGAGACAAACACAGTTCTTGTTTTATTCCTTTTATGTTTATTGAGGTCAGCAAAGAGGTCACAGACTAAAGCACAGTGAGTTGACATGCGCGACTTCCATAATGACCCATCTGAGACCAGGCCCCTCACTGCCCTCACAGAACCCCACACTCCAGAACGCTCACTGCCCTCACAGAACCCCACACTCCAGAACGCTCACTGCCCTCACAGAACCCCACACTCCACCACCCTCACTGCCCTCACAGAATCCCACACTCCAGAACGCTCACTGCCCTCACAGAACCCCACACTCCACCACCCTCACTGCCCTCACAGAACCCCACACTCCACCACCCTCACTGCCCTCACAGAACCCCACACTCCACCACGCTCACTGCCCTCACAGAACCCCACACTCCACCACCCTCACTGCCCTCACAGAACCCCACACTCCACCACCCTCACTGCCCTCACAGAACCCCACACTCCACCACCCTCACTGCCCTCACAGAACCCCACACTCCACCACCCTCACTGCCCTCACAGAACCCCACACTCCACCACCCTCACTGCCCTCACAGAACCCCACACTCCACCACCCTCACTGCCCTCACAGAACCCCACACTCCACCACCCTCACTGCCCTCACAGAACCCCACACTCCACCACCCTCACTGCCCTCACAGAACCCCACACTCCACCACCCTCACTGCCCTCACAGAACCCCACACTCCACCACCCTCACTGCCCTCACAGAACCCCACACTCCACCACCCTCACTGCCCTCACAGAACCCCACACTCCACCACCCTCACTGCCCTCACAGAACCCCACACTCCACCACCCTCACTGCCCTCACAGAACCCCACACTCCAGAACGCTCACTGCCCTCACAGAACCCCACACTCCACCACCCTCACTGCCCTCACAGAACCCCACACTCCACCACCCTCACTGCCCTCACAGAACCCCACACTCCACCATCAAACCACCAACTTAATTAGATCTATTGCAACATGGAGAGGAGCAAAAGTCCATCTGCACCCCCCCTCTCCACCACCCCCAAGATGACACAATTGAGGCGTCGCCCTGTGGGGGGGGGGGGGGGGGTTGGGCTGACCGTGGGGGCAGGGAGAGGGGGGTTCTGGGATGATCGTGGGGGCAGGGAGAGGGGTGTTCTGGGATGATCGTGGGGGCAGGGAGAGGGGGGCTCTGGGATGATCGTGGGGGCAGGGAGAGGGGTGTTCTGGGATGATCGTGGGGGCAGTGAGAGGGGGGTTCTGGGATGACCGTGGGGGCAGGGAGAGGGGTGTTCTGGGATGACCGTGGGGGCAGGGAGAGGGGTGTTCTGGGATGACCGTGGGGGCAGGGAGAGGGGGGTTCTGGGATGATCGTGGGGGCAGGGGAGAGGGGTGTTCTGGGATGATCGTGGGGGCAGGGAGAGGGGTGTTCTGGGATGACCGTGGGGGCAGGGAGAGGGGTGTTCTGGGATGATCGTGGGGGCAGGGAGAGGGGTGTTCTGGGAAAGGAGATGTGAGTGTTGGGGACTTCAGAGGAGTCTCTTCACGATCTGCAACTAAACAATGACTCCAAATCGCTGGACTTCTTCCCCCTGCTGGAAGTCCTTTGTGAGTGACTGAATGGTGTACCTGTAATCTGAGGATGCTAGCCCAGGACCTGAGGATGCTAGCCCAGGACCTGAGGATGCCAGCCCAGGACCTGAGGATGCTAGCCCAGGACCTGAGGATGCTAGCCCAGGACCTGAGGATGCTAGCCCAGGACCTGAGGATGCTAGCCCAGGACCTGAGGATGCTAGCCCAGGACCTGAGGATGCTAGCCCAGGACCTGAGGATGCTAGCCCAGGACCTGTGGCTCTGTAGTGCCGTCACCTTCTCTATCTGATGGGAATCACTGTTTGAGAGAAGGCTGGAAGGAGAGAGGCTGAGAGAGTATAAGGCTGAGGAAGAGAGGCTGTGGGGGTATGGAGCAAAGAAAGAGAGGCCAGCAAATAAGAAGAACAGGGAGGTGGAAAAAAAGACTGGAAAGGGAGGGGGGGGTGAGGGAGAAAGGGTGAGAGAGACAGAGAGGGAACGAGAAGGAGAGAGAGAGAGGGAGACGGAAGGAGAGAGAGACAGAGGGGGAGATGGAGAGACAGAAAGGGAAATAGAAGGGGAGAGGGAGGGAGACGGGGGGAGAAAGGGGGAGGGAGAGATGCCCTGGGCAGTGAAGTGTCACATGGTTTGGGTTAGAGCAGCAGCTTTTAGCTGGTGTCCCAGGGAGAGAGTGCACAAGAGGCAGGAAGAGCTGGGGGTGGAGATGCACATGGGCCTGGATGATTACCAAGCTTACGTAAGCCACACACGTCACAGGGTCTATGCTTGAAGTTCCTACAGCTCTACATTCTAGAAAGTCTCCTTTTGAATCGGTTTCAAAGCGCTGGAAAGGAGGGATTGTCACGTACGTCACTTGCTTGGCTCACAGCAGGATGGATAACAGGTGCCACATTCAACGGGATTTCTGCTTCGCTTCACCCACTGTTGCAGCAGTGTTTCTTGATAGAATGTGACTTCATGATGTCCCTGGCCATTCTCTTCCAGTCCTGGGATTCATGTTATGGTCATGCTGTTTATTCAAAACAACCCAAAGGCACCTGAGATATAGATCTGTTGCATGCGGATCAAATGTGCATCTATATGCAACAGACGTGGTCTTGCAAGTTCCGTTAGAGGTATACAGGCAACCGTCCGCTCCCACCGGGAGTCGAACTCACCACCTCTGACTTGCCTAGCGCCACCACTACAAACTACGCCAACGAAAAGCTAGCAATTTGCTGACGCGGGTGGCCTGTTACATACTTGAGGAGTGAGTTTCACCACACACCGGCTACACATGCAGATGAAATGTGTATATACCTCTCCAAGAGCTGGTGTCCCCATCTTTGGTGAAAGTTTTTACTTACACTTACTACTTACATTCTATTATTTTATTAGTACTTCGTTTTCTGCTATTTTGTCAAATTTCTGCTATTAGTATTATCTCTTTTCTCCAGTCTTTCCTCACAATCACAACATATCACACAGCCCGGCCCTTCAAAATCACATCTTAAAATGCACATCCTTTTTTTTAAACAGTTTTTAAGTAGTCCTGTTTCCATTGGCGTTCTAGGTGTGGCTGTAGGTGTGGTTCTGGGTGTGGCTCTGGGTGGTGTTCTGGGTGTGGTTCTGGGTGGTGTTCTGGGTGTGGTTCTGGGTGGTGTTCTGAGTGGTGTTCTGGGTGTGGTTCTGGGTGTGGCGCCAGGCTGGAGGAAAGCCCCTCCCCGGCCTTGGAGGAGAGATGTTAGGGTCCCCTGGAGGAGAGATGTTAGGGTCCCCTGGAGGAGAGATGTTAGGGTCCCCTGGAGGAGAGATGTTAGGGTCCCCTGGAGGAGAGATGTTAGGGTCCCCTGGAGGAGAGATGTTTGGGTCCCCTGGAGGAGAGATGTTAGGGTCCCCTGGAGGAGAGATGTTTGGGTCCCCTGGAGGAGAGATGTTTGGGTCCCCTGCCGATCCTTTTTGGGGTAAGGGCTTCCTGGCTACTGCCTTAGGAACAGCAAGCCCAGACCGCAAAAAGAGCAGCAGAGGACAGGAAGCAGACCTGAGGGAGCCCACACGTCGACCTGGCAAGGAGACATCTGTTGAAGACACGAGAGGTTCAGGAGATGCATCGTTTCAAATGGCCGGTGTGATGCCTCTCTACCTGTTGGGCTTCAACACGTCATGCTGTGAGCTGGAATGCTTTTAAAGCACTGCTGTGCTTTTAGACAAGATGGAGGATGGAAATACCACTGACAGACAGCATTTCAGATATACAGTGACAGTGACAGTGACAGAGACAGAGACAGTGACAGAGACAGAGACAGAGACAGTGACAGAGACAGTGACAGTGACAGTGACAGAGACAGAGACAGTGACAGTGACAGTGACAGAGACAGAGACAGAGACAGTGACAGTGACAGAGACAGAGACAGAGACAGAGACAGAGACAGAGACAGAGACAGAGACAGTGACAGTGACAGTGACAGTGACAGAGACAGAGACAGTGACAGAGACAGAGACAGAGACAGAGACAGACAGGAAAGGTATGGGGGAGACAGGCAAAAATGGCCCGAGCCAGAATTAAACCCAGGTCACTGAGCGTGGGCCTTGCACGTATGGTACGCACCCAACCCAGTCAGCTCCCGGGTTGCCCCAGACCCGAGTGTTTACATCATGTTTAGGGTGCTAGAGGACTGAAGTGTAAAACACCTCCAGACACCAGATCACCCTGATGGGAGGTGTCACTGTAATACAGGAACGGTAGACATTTTGTTTTGAAACATCTTAGATGTTTTGGACACGGCAGTTAGATGAAGCATTTCTCCAAATGGTTTATCTTTGGAGAAAGGGGTGTGAGGTTCTTACAATCAATTCTTGGGAGAGCAGAAGTAGGAAACTGTGCCACACCATAACGTTTATTCTTTATACTCGCTTTGTATATCATGTCAACTATTCAGTTAGCATGAAACTTCCACTGTGATAAGAGGAATGTGTGTGTGTGTGTTTGTGTGTGTGTGTGTGTGAGTGCCTCGTGCCAAGTATGTTGTCATTACTGTAAACCAAGTTTTGGTCTACATGCATACAGCACTGTGGGAGTGTGACCTTTTGTGTTTTCACAGCAATTTGACGAAACACTAACGAATGCTAACACTAAATTCCGCTATTGAGCAGTTGACTGTTGACTGATAAGAATCAAACCGGATCTAAACAAGACGCTCGCTTGCTCGTGCACACATAGGATGTTGTGTGAAGGGCGTGAACACGGCCGTAGCTGTAGAGGAGGCGCTGTGTGTGTTACGTCAGAGGCGGTCTAGGACCGACAGACGAGGCCATCTGCAGACGTAAGCGTCTGACATGCTTACCTCACAAAATGCGTCATGTGTGGAAAAAAAAGTCATATCTCCTACGTGTTTCCTAAAAGTATCCTGGCCTCCATGCTCAGTGGGCTATTCTAACGGCATACTTTGCTGTGGTTGTTGTTGCTATTGTGGATCCAACATTCGTCTATTAACGAAAGAAAAACATTATTAGACATTAATTGAGTTTATACAAGGCCCGTGACTGTAAGCTTTGACGATCAACCTTTAAGGCCTTGATAGACTGTGCTTAAAGTTAAGCATGGCGGGACACTTGGTGAAGAATAGTTGAATTTAAATTTACCTGACAAAGGCGTAAGCTAATTCAGGTACCGTTTGTGCGGGTTTTAGTCAGCGAATAGGCGAAGCTGTCCATGGTGCTGAATGTCGCGCCAAACAGCTGCGCTGTGAGACTTGTCCTTGGTGCTGAATGCAGGCCACCTCGAGCGCGGTGAACGCCCTATCCCACTGAAGCCCTGTTTGTGAATGATAGACCATTGGTCTGCTGTATGAAGTTATGAAGACATCATTTATTAAATATTCCCAACACTTATTCTCTGTCTCTCTTTCTCGCCTAGCTTTCCACTTTGGCTTTCTCTTAATGTTTTTCCCCCCCATTTGGTTAGACAATGTGTAGATTAGTTAACTAGCACTTGTTGCCATAACGCCCCTCGGATGGGAAAGGCATTCTTTCTGTAGTGTGTGTGTGTGTGTGTGTGTGTGTGTGTGTGTGTGTGTGTGTGTGTGTGTGTGTGTGTGTGTGTGTGTGTGTGTGTGTGAACCCACATAGAACGGACTTCTCTACTCCACTGCCCCCCCCACCCCTGCCATGAAAAGTGTAGCATCCATGCAAACGAAAAACCCTAACACGCAGATATTCGCCATACTTGATTAAAATAAACATATGCATGGTCATGAATGAACTAACAATGCATATGCTGTTCAAATTTGATGACAAAAGCTAAGGTGGCCAGTATATTTTATGAAATATCTTGGAATGTCTGAATTCCAATCAATGATCTAACAAATGAGCATCGCAACAAGATTGTAATTATTCCGTTTATGCTGGAAGGGTAGAATATGCTGAGGGTATGAATTAGAAAACGCATAAAAATGGAACCGATCATCATTCGGACAATTGCCTTATCGTCTTATAGAATTAACAAGCAATGCTCACGTAGTCCATCAACTAGATTCGAGTTGGATACAGAATTATTTTGTTCCTTCATCTGTTGACTTCATCGTCGCACGAGACATCTTTCAAGAGCGAACACAATCCGCCAGCATTGACCACGGACGTCACACCATCAAACACGAACAAATATCAATGGCTCGCAATGTCTGCTTATAGAAAAAAATAGAACACGAAAAAACAACGCACACATTCCGTTTCCTAAATTCAATAATTGAGTAAATACGTTGGACTTACCCGGTAATCACCGATCCGGTGAAGTGTGCATTCCTTGTTCTCCCGTCTCTCCCTTATAGCATGATCCCAGGGAATTTGAACACCCCCGTTGATATGCATTATTGTTTTTCCGATTTTGATTGGCAGTCGTTAAACCTAAAGGTTCTATACGTTCGTTTTATTGTTTATATTTCTTTTCTTTTCATCTAATCCATTTAGTCCTTTCCGCGTTTCTGGAAAATACTGCAAAATCTAATGGAAGCACTCAATTCCTCCAGTCTTCTTCTGGTGACCTGCATTGACGTCATTGCGTCATTAGGTTTCCCCTGGAAACACAGGAGTGCCAAAAATAGTAACACATTAATTCAACTCGGGCTGGGGTTGGCGCGACCGACTATTTGTATCAATCCATAATCTTCTGATTTACCCCCTCTGTCCCTTCCAATGGGCCAAACACCTGCGCGCTCTGCACAGGCAGCAACGGACAGCAAACGGCAGCATTGTCAAAACAGTTATTTGGTTATAAAAAGACAGAGAGCGAGGGACAGGGTGGGGTTTAGTGTGTTTTATTCCTGCCTGCAAAATAAAAACGGTCGAGGAGGAGAAACAGCGCCACGGGGATAAAAATAGAAAGTGCCGAGAGCTCATCTGTTTGCCGTGGGGCAGTGCGCCACGCGACGTGGAATTCCGTCGTTTTACCTGCTATCGGACCTTTGAGAGATGGCCTTCATTTTAGCCGCATCATGGGTGACAAATAGACCCGAGTAGGGTGGTGTTTACTATTGAACTACTTTGAATAAAAACCTATAAAGTGATTTAGATGCTGATTCCACTAGTAATTTACTTGATTCTGAGATGTGAGCTGTGCCATATTACAACAACCTTTATCCCAAACAGACAATTCTTTCTTCGAACTTTTCCGTTTGAGTCACCACATAAACATCCTTAGACCACTCATGAAATCACTCTTAGGTGACACATTTAACATAAAATGCTTTCAAATTCAGCTAAATGTGCAACTGTATACAAAAACATTTATTGCCTACGCCCATAAAAAACGTAAGGTCTGAAGCAGAAAAAGCATTCATTCATTCCCTTATCCCATTCATATAGCCAAATCATTCACCGGCCCTCTATAAATCCATTCATATATCCAGTCCTCTATCCAGTGGTGACGCAAATCCCCCTTAATCGCGTTAGCTTCATCTTTTGTGCACCATCTTCTTCCCCTAAGCGTCCGAAACATTCAGTTACAATGTGGAGATCAAATGACATGCGCCGTAGCCTACTGTAGCCCATGCCTCCCGCTCACATGCATGCATGCATTCACGCGAAAATTCATGTGCCTCGTGACTCAAACACAGGTGTTTGCACGTGAGCTACTCAGGGCTCCCTTCTCGCCTGTGGTTATCCCAAGATGCGCGCAGAACACCCGTTTCCACTTTAGTAGGCTACATAGACTACGGAGATTAGCCTATAAGATTCTTAAGACGTTAACACACTTTGCATCTTAAATGGTGACTGTTATCATTCAAAAGACAAATTCAGACACGGAATTTAATCGTCATTTACAAGCATCGTTTTAACCTAAACTCAGTTGCCATAATCTGCCACCAGGTGGTTATTAAACTATAGGAGACTTTTGGGATGTACGAAGTGAGGTTTGCGATAGCATGTAGCCTAGACAACTGATGATAATAAATAAACCCGGACTCTGTTGTGATCTTAGGGACGTTAAGCAGACGATACAGGAGCCGACGCTTCAAATTCATTCAAATTCAGTTCATCTGAAGCCTAAAGCAGTAAGTGGTTTGATTCACTCGATGCAAAACCGGTATCTAATGACGACCTTATGAGACAACGATGTTGCATTTATAATCATGTGGTCAGTGTTGGGTAGGCTCCACACCTCCCTCCTCCAGGATCACACCCTTCTGGACCCTTCTGGACAAATCTTAAACATCATTACCGAGATGAACGTTTTATCGTGTAAATCATCACAGCGTCAGAGTGAACGACTGCTCTTGAACCAATCTTATCTACTGTACTCCACCAAAACGGTCCTGTTCGACTAAAGCTTCAGCCAAGGAAATGATGCACATACCAATCAGCTGAGTGGTTTCCTGGTCGACCCTGGGCCTCAGAAGCATTGTGTAGGGGTGGAGCAGGGAGGGTTGGTCCCTAATCCACCTCTAATCCCCTTGTGCCTCTGTGTGGAGAACCTGAGGGGATTGCAAATCAGGGTTGGGATCCATGAAGGCCAAATGTTCTAAAATGTAAATAAAATAATAATACATAGTGTGTTTTTATTCTCTGAGATGTTGTAGCAGTTTGATTCAGCCTTGTAAAGATGAAGAGTGGCCAGGCCTGGGTATGTGTATGTGTTTACCTGAGTATGTGACCTGTTGTTGAGTAAACAAACCCGTCACCTGTTGTAATGATCTCATACAGAACTTTCAAATCAGTGGTTGAGATGAGAAGAGCTTGTGTATCTTGGCTTCCTTCTGTACCGTCCCTGCGGTGGTTTCCTCTAACGAGCGACTGTGAGGGAGATTAAACACAGCAAGTCAGCGTTAAATAGCCTTGTGTAGATTTTGCTTAACTGTACAAACAGAGCTGCCACCCCCCCCCCCCCCCCCGCCCCCCGCCCCTTCAACTCAAACATCTTAACGCAGTGGAAACAGCTTCTGGAACGTAGAAGATCACAGAGGTTTCCTATCAGTCTTAAAACACAGAGTCAGAGATGTCTTTGTCTTCCATCGTAACTGTGGACGGCAGAAACGTGTCAATAATTTGGGGTGAGTTTTGATCTATTCTAAGACTACATTCCACTTTCTGATTAAGTGGATCACTGTGACAACTGGAAAATAATAGTCACTACCATTTGTATGTTTGTATTATGCATACATAAAACTACTCTGCATATATAATACTACTCTGCTGTCTGTGTTTCTGATTACTTTATGAAAAGTATGCACGGATTTACTAACATGCCAGGGTAGACACAAAAAAGGGATGTTACTTTTGATGTTTTTATTATTTTTTTGATCCACTGGTTGAACCTTAACCACACACAAACCTTCAGATAGACTTCTGAAACGGCACAGTAATAAAAGACACGTATATCAAACCCTATTTACAGTCATGATTACATACTGCACACACACAATGATGACATAGGCCTGCTTGACACCCACACAACCACAGAAACTCAATATCACCCCTGGTTTAGATTGAACATGTGAATACTTAGAGATGAAATCACCAGTTGGGTGAATGCAATTTATATCACCTCACTCCATTACCTCAGTCAATATCTAATCTCTCTTTTTCTCATTTTTTAATCCCAATTTTTTTTATTGATTTTAGATATATGTTTTACCAGTCTGCAGTGGTGAGGGCGAGCCTTTCCTCCCCTCCAGTTTTCTGGTAGGATAATTTTGTGTGCGTGCGTGTTTGATTCAGACCAGACAATAGGGCAGAAACATGCTGCTTTTTAACTTTTTAACTGACGCCATCTACTGGCTGAAAGGCCAAACTGCACACAATCGCTCTCCTCACATCCTGGGGCGGTTGAATGTTGGGCTGGGTTTCAATAGTCTAAAGAGGCTTCTTCTCCTTGTTTCCTACTTTAATTAAGGAACAAGACAAAGATGAAGACTCCCATTTTATTATAATTATTTTACTGAGTAGTTAATAACAGTGACATCATATGAACTAAAACCTTAGTCATTGACATTTTCAACTTCTGACCATAATCACATGTACATTGGTTAATACTTTTTAATCTTTTAGTCTTAGTAAATAATTAAACTGCTATAGTTTGTAAGCCTTCAGTAAACATTCAGCATCAGACACACAACGTAGTACAGCTTGCAAGTACAACAAATTCAGTATTGGTTCCAGCAAAACACACAACAAAATAATTAGAATAGTATGCAAATTAATTGCAAACATTTCAGAATGCTTAGACAAACACAGTAGTGCCTGTATGTTCTTATCATACATTTCCATAAAGATTCATGTCACTTCTTATTCTGAATGAACAAGAGACTTTCCTGTCGGCTGTTTTGCGTCCTTGGAATTTAAATGTGTGCAAGATCAAAGGCCTCCATTGGGGAAATAGAGGTGTTGCAATCTGCAGAAATCCCTCCAGACTTCAGTGAGTTCCCAGCTTTGGAACCCAGTCTCACTGCCACTGCTTTCATGCTGTTGTTACAAAGTACCACCAGGGGGCAGTAGTGGTCATTGGGAAATTTAAAATCCCCCCACCCCCCCTCCTTCTTTGAATTGCAGTTTCCACAGAAACCCTTCTGTGGCTGTTAGAAGATCTCAGATAGACACACAGACCTGAACAATAGGCGCACGCACACACAAGTATCTCGCACTGACACACAAAATACACACTTCCCCCACCGCACACCTGACATGAAGACAACTCCAGACCCACAATGACATGGCACTTTCTTTTGTATCAACCCACACACTCCCATTTTGTAGACGCACGCGGTTAACGGGGACATCCATAAGGTCGCGACCTTTCTCTTCCTCTCCACTACATCACCACTCTTCACATGTTACATTTTCAGTGTTAACCCACACTGCATACCACAGACACAGCACTCACTGCGTACAACAGACACAGCCCTCACTGCGTACAACAGACACAGCCCTCACTGCGTACAACAGACACAGCCCTCACTGCGTACCACAGACACAGCCCTCACTGCGTACCACAGACACAGCCCTCACTGCGTACAACAGACACAGCCCTCACTGCGTACCACAGACACAGCCCTCACTGCGTACAACAGACACAGCACTCACTGCGTACAACAGACACAGCACTCACTGCGTACCACAGACACAGCCCTCACTGCGTACAACAGACACAGCACTCACTGCGTACCACAGACACAGCCCTCACTGCGTACCACAGACACAGCCCTCACTGCGTACCACAGACACAGCCCACACTGCGTACCACAGACACAGCCCTCACTGCGTACCACAGACACAGCCCTCACTGCGTACCACAGACACAGCCCTCACTGCGTACCACAGACACAGCCCTCACTGCGTACCACAGACACAGCCCACACTGCGTACAACAGACACAGCCCTCACTGCGTACCACAGACACAGCTCACACTGCGTACCACAGACACAGCCCTCACTGCGTACCACAGACACAGCCCACACTGCGTACCGCAGACACAGCCCTCACTGCGTACCACAGACACAGCTCACACTGCGTACCACAGACACAGCCCTCACTGCGTACCACAGACACAGCCCACACTGCGTACCGCAGACACAGCCCTCACTGCGTACCACAGACACACAAGCATACAGATGAACACACATTCACGAATACACAGGAAGGAACTGTGGGATGAGTGTTTTTGTGCTCCAAATCTCACAGGATGTGGAGAGCAAAGGGCAATCATTAATTCTGTGTAACTGTAAACATTGTGTCTCGATTCTCAAATGATTCCTGAGCTGGCTCTCAGCAGCCCAGCTGACACAGGAGAGGAGACACAAAGAGGAGTGGAAAAAGCAGAGAGAGAGAAATAGTCGACTCGGAACAAAGCAAAGAGACAGAGAAGGAGAGATGTCGCCTGGATGCGTGATGCTTAGAGATAGAATGGGGAGGATGAGAGAGAAAATTATAGCCAGGAAAAGGGAGATGATAGAGAAAGAGAGAGAGAGATGGATAAGGAGTGAAAGAGAGAGAAAGAGAGACACACAGAGAGAGGGGGAGAGAAAGAGAGAGAGACACAGAGAGAGGGGGAGAGAAAGAGAGAGACACGGAGAGAGGGGGAGAGAAAGAGAGAGAGACACAGAGAGAGGGGGAGAGAAAGAGAGAGAGACGCAGAGAGAGGGGGAGAGAAAGAGAGAGACACAGAGAGAGGGGGAGAGAAAGAGAGAGACATAGAGAGAGGGGGAGAGAAAGAAAGAGAGACACAGAGAGAGGGGGAGAGAAAGAGAGAGACACGGAGAGAGGGGGAGAGAAGAGAGAGAGACATAGAGAGAGGGGGAGAGAAAGAGAGAGAGACACAGAGAGAGGGGGAGAGAAAGAGAGAGACACAGAGAGAGGGGGAGAGAAAGAGAGAGACACAGAGAGAGGGGGAGAGAAAGAGAGAGACTCAGAAAGACAGTGAGTAGGCAGACTTGTTTCAAAGCCTTTCTTCCAGCCTCCCATGGCAGCCTGGGGATCAGAGCCAGAGGGCAGTGGACCTTGAGGACCTTCAGAAGGAGAGGAGGATGCTTACCCAGCACTACTGTATCTTCAAGGCTCTCTGGCTCCCACTGTTGTTTGTAAAAAAAGAAGAAAAAAAGAGAGATATTTTTTTATCATTAATTAATTCTCGCTAATTGCCAGGATTAGAAAATGAAGGACCGAAAAAAGGCCGTTCTGGTCCTCTGGAGTCTGTGTGTGTATGAACGTGTGTGTGTGTGTGTGTGTGTGTACTCACCCATGGATATGATTGGAGGGTGAAATGAGGAAGTGAATTACTAATGAAACCCTCCTGGCCAGCAAGGTCATGACTGTGTTATGAGACCGAACACGGTAGTTGACTCCAAGTAGTTTCCTTTTAAATGAAGATTAAGTTCATAGCAAAGGAATGTTCTTAAAGGTGTTTTTTGTTAAGGTCATAGAGTGGATTTGTTTTGTTTTCTGAGGGTCACATTCAGTGTTCTGTAATCGTCAGAGGAATTAATCCCACCTGGAGAAAAAACAATCCATAGATATTAGTTTTTCATGAATATTAATGCTTCGTGTTTTGATAATATACATGTAAATACAAGCTTTTCCCAGAACTTCTTCAAACCACTACCGTATGGCTTTAATGCTTGTGATATTGCGGACAATGGGCTCACATGTGATGGCACAGAGGAAATGGTGTGAAGTTGTCAAACTGGCATATGTTACAGCAGGTTAGCATTTTAAATGATGAACACAATAAATAAGTTAATAAAGCGTGCCTTAAGCCAAGTGATCCATAATCTTCCTGCGTTTAGCCTTCGGTACTAATGCTGGAGCCCTGTTGTGGCATGTGTCTGAAGCCTGTGCGTTCAAGCGTGCGGCTTGTGTTAGCGTGTGTAATTAACTCCTTGTTGTGTGTGCTTGCATACATTAGTACCATGCATGTGAAAAGACTGAGTGTGGTGTTTGTGTATGTTAGCATGTATTCAGGGAGGGCAGTAAAGCAGAGCACAACATAGCGTCTCTCCGGGTTAGCCTAGCATAGCGTCTCTCGGAGTTAGCCCAGCATAGCGTCTCTCGGAGTTAGCCTAGCATAGCGTCAAGCCTCTACGGGTTTGCCTAGCCTGGCGTCACGTTGTCTCTTTTAAACTCTCTCTTGTCCCATGTACAGCGCAATGTGCATGTGGAGCGTGTGTTTGTTACAGTTTGAACATGTCTGTAACAAACTGAGTTTACCATCTCCACAGGGCTGTGCACAGAGCCGTGCAATCTGATTGCGTGACGCAATCGTATGTGTGTTGATGCCAGGCATTATGTTTGTGTGTTTAATGCTCGATGGGGAAGTGTAGTGTTTGAGAGGGCAGGGGCCTGTCTGTCTGCTGTGGTTAGTGTCAGGGTTTACAGTCTGCAGGCATGAGTGGGCATGCCCCCTGCTATTCCACAGGGTAGTCTACAAAGTGCAAATCTCACAGAAATGTCACTGTAACTCTTGAGTGCCACACGGCTAGAGAAGCTATACACACGCACGCTTGCACACACACGTACAAACACGCAAGCTTGCATAAGTACACACACATACGCGCGCACACTGGGGGATATGTAAATGTCATGCTCACACTTCTGATATAAATGCACAACATTTAGCATCATGTAATAAACGAATGTGGCGGAACTAGATATGTGGTGAATATCAAAACGCAAGTTCTTCTCTTTGTAAAACAAGTTATTTAGGCCTCCAGGCAGTTAAACTAAAATGTCCTGCTGGTTAAATGTCACGAGCAGCACACATACCGAAATTAAGTTAAGTCAGTTAATTAGCCACAAAATGAAAGTCTCACATACCATGTGATTACTTAACTATCTATATTAGGCTACTATATCATAGATCGTTAGGGGCTATATTAGGCCTACTTCTTGGTATAGAGTAGTTGGGTAGAACGGAGGAGAGATAGGCTAAGTGATGTTTCTGTGCTTAATGGCATCTTATTGCAGAATGACATCTATTTCACTGGTGGCTGACAGCCCTTCAGGCTGTTTTAGATGTGTCCGATCACGGGAGAGAGGAATTCCAAATCACTCATACAGCGGCGTTCACTGTTTAAAAAAAATAAGTCGGATTTATTAAGGTTTGTCGGGGCGAGCAGGGAGTAATTACTCAGTCTAGACTTTGATTGGGGAAAGGAGAAAGCGAGGGAATAGTGAGTTAGCACATCGTTCGGCTGTCGTGACAAAACTGAATGTTTAATAACAGAAATAATGAGATCCTAACCTGTTCTGCTCTCTCTGATCCTCGGCCGACTGGAGAGAGGCGGCGACCGGGGAGAGAAATCTGCAGGTCTTCTTGACAACGATTCTACAACGTAACAACTCGCGGCGTTACCGACGATACCAACTGTATTATCCGCCCGTTTCCACGGTAACGGACAAAAACCCCAATTACGTTGATACTGTGGTAATTGACAAGAGAGGGAGGCCTACATTCATTTAAAGCCCACGTCCTTGAAAATAAATGGCAGTTTGCTATTTTATACTACAGTGGAAACCATAGTCCTTGTAGACCACATTCTCTTGAAATCTGAAGGAAAAAAATCATGCTTTCTGGTAACAAAAATGTCAGGTTGAATGCACGTGACAGTAATGTTCTATTCTAACCCTACAGTCACCACAGTTGACGTCATCATCACTGTTTAATTCCATCTGAGCCCATCTCCATGCTTTGACCAACGATCATGCTCTGACTCTCACCTCTCCTGCGCTTGTCACTAGTTCTAACTATTCCATTGTCTGTTTTCACGCTGATGAACCCAGTGACATCTCCGGTGTCCAGTTCACAGCAGCCAATGAAGACCCTCCTGTGGCCAGGGCAGCTGGCCCTCATTGCTGCCTGACAGAACCCAAAGCCTGGATGCTCAGTGGAGTGTAAATGGTTGCTTGCTTCGATGCCTGCTCGCATGCCAGCCTTACCTACGAGACGGACACTGCCACTGGGAATGTCACAAGGTCAATTCAGGCCACTCTGTCAATCGTGTTTTTGATATGCAATATATTTCGGGGGGATTTTGTTTTCGGAGTTTTTGTTTGGACGGTGTCTGGGTGAAGTGTGATCGGAAAGGCAGGGGGAGAGAGAGAGGGAGAGGGAGAGGGAGAGGGAGAGGGAGAGAGAGGGCGAGAGCGAGGGCGAGGGAGAGGGAGAGAGAGAGAGAGAGAGAATGCAGCAAGGTGCATCTACATGGTACACAGTGAGCTACTTCCAGCAGGCTACTCTGTGTGGAGGGGTGTGTTTGTCTGGAACCAGGCCAGGGGGCCCCAACTTCCACAGAAGCCATTACTAAAGAGGAAACAGAGCCTTAATGGACACAGTGGAGAGCAGGTGCCACGTTAGTTGCCTAATGTGTTCCAGGCTATTTTCTTCAAGGTTTATGTGTTCCAGGCTATACGATCAAGGGCGGGTATAGGCTCACTGTCTGCATGCTTAAAGCTTCCACCTGCCACAGTTCAAAGCCAGTGTGTGAAATGATAATTCCGGCTTCAAGTGACTGATCTCTTGTTTTTAAATTCAAACAGCTCCTCAGTGTCTCCTTTGAATGCCCTGCTTCTCTGTTCAGGATGTGTGTGTGTTTGTGTGTGACCTCTGTGCAAATCAATATACAGTAGCTTAGCTTATGTCAAGAGTGAAGTTGGATTCAGGGCTGTGCTTGAGTGTTCGACCTCAATAGTGTGTGTGTGTGTGTGTGTGTGTGTGTACACAAACCAACCTCTGACTTTGTGCCATCACCAAAATGAAGCTTGTACTGGGATTATGTGTGTGTGTAGCTATGCACACCTTGGTGTGTGTGTGTGTGTGTGTGTGTGTGTGTGTGTGTGTGTGTGTGTGTGCGCAGTATAGTGTGTCTGAGTTTGACCTCTAAATCTCTTTGTGTTCAGCAGAGAGTTTGTCTGCTGTTGCGTTGGTGAAGTTCATTCCTGTGTCACCATCAGAGATTAATACAGGACACGAGAGTACATCGATTTAGGTTTAGTTTGGCGTTCACGACCGCGCCAGTTGACAGGAGAACATTTATCACTTATTGGAGATGCATTTAACTGCTAATTACACCAAGATGTCACTACACCAGTCCAGAATGCATTAACCCATGGGAGGGCTGTATTGTAATCAAGTTTACATCATTGAACACACACTCACACACACACGCACACACACATTATGCCCAAAGGTACAGACACACAACTGCATCACACTTTAGCAATACAATGGCAAACCATTATATCTCTTAATCACATCACAAGCCCTTGTTGCATTCATAATGTGAAGCAATTAGAGATCAATCAGTCCATTCAGCATGAACAACAGAACCCACTGTGACTAGATCTCTCCAGTGCTCCATCCATCACCATGCATGAGCACATAATAGATCCAACCAGGTGTCTCCCTTTTCTCCGCTGATGTTTCATCCCTCCATCACCTCCTCTCTGTCTTTCTCTCCTGTTCTCTTCCTCCAGTTTGCAGTGAGGTTGTTAAACGTGAGGATTGCAGGAGGATCACAGTTCTGGAAGTGAAGACATCAGCCATGCATGTGTGTGCTGACAACAGCCCGGGAATCAAAGACACCTTCCGCTCGCTCCCTGTCTTCATCTCTCTCTCTCTCTCTCTCTCTCTCTCTCTCTCTCTCTCTCTCTCTCTCTCTCTCTCTCTCTCTCTCTCTCTCTCTCTCTCTCTCTCTCTCCTCCCCCCCTCTCTCTCTCTCTCTCCTCCCCCTCTCTCTCTCTCCTGTCTCTCTCTCTCTCTCCTGTCTCTCTCTCTCTCTCTCTCTCTCTCTCTCCCTCCCTCTCTCTGATCAATACCTCCTAATGACCCTGATCTGTATGCTTGGTAGATGGTCGCTGTCAGTCAGTTATCCCGGCTTCTTAAAGGCAAACATGACTACACCAAGAGAAGAGGGGGAAGAGAAAAAAGAAAAAGAAAGAATTACTGTACTTTCTCTCAGCCGCAGGCTTGCATCTGGTGGAGTCAGAGAGAGAGAGAGAGAGAGAGAGAGAGAGAGACAGGAGAGAGAGAGAGAGAGAGAGGGAGAGAGGGAGAGAGAGAGGGGAGAGAGAGAGAGGGAGAGGGAGAGAGAGAGGGAGAGAGAGAGAGGGAGAGAGAGAGAAACGATTACCGCTGGAGAGAAGAGCAGTGAAGTGAAGAGAGATGGAGAGATGGCAACGAGTAGAAAGACACAAGCATAAAAAGGGGCTTTATAGAGGGGCAGAATGAGAGAAGCACAGGTGGAGGGGAGGAGAGGTGGAGGGGAGGTGGAGGAGGGGAGGAGGTGAAGGGGAGGTGGAGGAGAGGAGAGGAGAGGTGGAGGAGGGGAGGTGGAGGGGAGGAGAGGAGAGGTGGAGGAGGGGAGGTGGAGGAGAGGTGGAGGAGAGGTGGAGGGGAGGTGGAGGAGGGGAGGAGGTGAAGGGGAAGTGGAGGAGAGGTGGAGGGGAGGTGGAGGAGGGGAGGAGGTGAAGGGGAGGTGGAGGAGAGGTGGAGGGGAGGTGGAGGAGGGGAGGAGGTGAAGGGGAGGTGGAGGAGAGGTGGAGGGGAGGTGGAGGAGGGGTGGAGGTGAAGGGGAGGTGGAGGAGAGGTGGAGGGGAGGTGGAGGAGGGGAGGAGGTGAAGGGGAGGTGGAGGAGAGGTGGAGGGGAGGTGGAGGAGGGGAGGAGGTGAAGGGGAGGTGGAGGAGGTGGAGGAGAGGTGGAGGAGGGGAGGTGGAGGGGAGGAGAGGAGAGGTGGAGGAGGGGAGGTGGAGGGGAGGAGAGGAGAGGTGCAGGAGGGAAGGTGGAGGGGAGGAGAGGTGGAGGAGGGGAGGTGGAGGGTGGGGAGGGGAGGGGAGGAGAGGTGGAGGAGGGAAGGTGGAGGGGAGGAGAGGTGGAGGAGGGGAGGTGGAGGAGGGGAGAAGAGGTGGAAACAGCTGGTGAGACTGAGGACTGCTGTGCTAGCAGAAACAGCCACTGACCCAGAAACAACCAGCCTCACGTGAGTGCTCTGCTAGCAAACACAGCCTCCTTCTCCTCAACAGTCGCTAATGAGAGAAAAGCCAATCTGAGGATGGAAATAAGACGTCTACGAAGGGCTCCTATTAATCATTAATAACCCATAATCCATGCCATCTTGGGTGTTATATGTTGTCTGCGTACAGTCCAGTGCTCCAGTAGCAGGTTGGATATGATAAAGCCATGTGCTGCTATTGTTAGGGTTTAGATTCATGCTTGAGAAGTTTTGTTTGTAACGATGAAATGACTTGCCTGTCTGTTGGAAAACAGATTGGCTTATTGTGTATGTTGCGTTCAAGTTCGCTTAGCAGTGTAAACACACCTGTACATTGTCTGGACTAGACAGGATTGCACCTACTACCCAACACAAGGCTTAAACTTTGAATTCCAGAACAAACAGAGGCTTAACGACACACACTCACTCCCCAGCTGAAGCTATGTCATGTAGCATTATAGCATCACTGGATTAGACAACTGTTTGCATAAACAGTTCAGAAACCGCAAAGTACAATCAACAATTAATTATAGACTGACAATTAAGAAAGAACAAACTGATAACTTTCTTTACACAGTTTAATTACTCAAAGCGGAGGCCTGTGTTAACAGTGGCACAGAAGCTACTCTAAAGAGAGAGTATCAGGTCCTGGGTGTGGGTGGAGAGGGTATCACTTCCTGGGTGTGGGTGGAGAGGGTATCACTTCCTGGGTGTGGAGGAGAGAGTATCAGGTCCTGGGTGTGGGTGGAGAGGGTATCACTTCCTGGGTGTGGGTGGAGAGAGGGTATCACTTCCTGGGTGTGGGGGAGAGGGTATCAGGTCCTGGGTGTGGGTGGAGAGGGTATCACTTCCTGGGTGTGGAGGAGAGAGTATCAGGTCCTGGGTGTGGGGGAGAGGGTATCAGGTCCTGGGTGTGGGGGAGAGAGTATCAGGTCCTGGGTGTGGGGAGAGGGTATCAGGTCCTGGGTGTGGGGGAGAGGGTATCAGGTCCTGGGTGTGTAGGAGAGAGTATCAGGTCCTGGGTGTGGGGGAGAGGGTATCACTTCCTGGGTGTGGAGGAGAGAGGGTATCAGGTCCTGGGTGTGTGTGAGGGAAAGTCAACACTCCGTGCTGCTTGCATGAAGCAGATGTAAAACCTGTTGAAGGAAGCGCTCCTGTGGGTCTGTAGTCCTCCAGATGATGTGTGTGATGGTTTGAACAGGTCAAACACCATGATTACACTTTGCAGTCCCTCATGGTAGGGTTAATATAGCACATTAAGTAACAGCAAACCATTATGAACCCATCAGTATATTCGGTTTTATGTGGTTAAATTGCAAGTTTGATGTACTAGTTTATGAATAATGCAAAGGCATGAATATTTTCATCGCTGACAATTATATTGATATCATAAACATGATTAAATATGTCAGTTTGCAGATTCTCTGGAATTCCCTCCTCCAAAAATGTGGGAGATCTTTCCAATGTTATTTATGTTATGTTTGAATAATGTAGAAGCAGCTGTAATGTATCAACACA
>NC_140367.1:1230000-1260000 GCF_054491055.1 Hypomesus nipponensis
TCCTAATGCAGTATGATAACTCCTAATGCAGTATGATAACTCCTAATGCAGTATTATAACTCCTAATGCAGTATTATAACTCCTAATGCAGTATTATAACTCCTAATGCAGTATTATAACTCCTAATGCAGTATTATAACTCCTAATGCAGTATGATAACTCTATTATAACTACTGATCAGTTGGCGGCTGCACAGTAAAACCAGGTCAACTTTCACAAACACAGACAGCAGAACAGGGGAACAGTTAAAGAGTTGCCAAGTCGTCTGTTATAACCCTTAGCTTCAGAGGCTACACTTCCTATCAGTCTGTTGGAGAGGCAGTTAGGCTCAGTCAGGGGCAGTCAGGGGCAGTTAGGGGCAGTTAGGGGCAGTCAGGGGCAGTTAGGCTCAGTCAGGGGCAGTCAGGGGCAGTCAAGTGCAGTTAGGGTCAGTTAGGGGCAGTCAGGGGCAGTTAGGCTCAGTCAGGGGCAGTCAGGGGCAGTCAAGTGCAGTTAGGGTCAGTTAGGGGCAGTCAGGGGCAGTTAGGGTCAGTCAAGTGCAGTCAGGGTCAGTCAGGGGCAGTTAGGCTCAGTCAGGGGCAGTCAGGGGCAGTCAGGGGCAGTTAGGGGCAGTTAGGGGCAGTCAGGGGCAGTTAGGGTCAGTCAAGTGCAGTCAGGGTCAGTCAGGGGCAGTTAGGGTCACTTGTGGTGGTCTGGTTGGAGTGGGGAGGTCAGATCTTAAAGCGCCTCTGTCTCTCTCTCTTTCTCTCTCTTTCTCTCCCCCTCTCCCCCCTCCCTCAATCACCACTATTCCATCCTCACACCTTTCTCCCACTTCATGTCTGTTACTATCCCCCCCACCGCTCCCAGCATCCACTTCATCATCAATTCTTTGCCATCCCTCCCTCTCTCCAGTCCCCCAGAAGGCTGGTCTCTGTGTTCCCCGGGCCTGGGAGCAGGTGGTGGGAGGGGGCAGGGGGTGGGAGGGAGCAGGGGGTGGGAGGGGGCAGGGAGGGGGAGGTAGCAGGGAGGGGGAGGGGGCAGGGGGTGGGAGGGAGCAGGGAGGGGGAGGGGGCAGGGGGTGGGAGGGAGCAGGGAGGGGGAGGGAGCAGGAAGGGGGAGGGGGAGGGGGCAGGGGGTGGGAGGGGGCAGGGGGTGGGAGGGGAGGGAACAGGGAGGGGGAGGGGGCTGGAGGGGCAGGGGGCAGGAACTCAATATCTCCTCTCGCTGTCACCATGTGAGGGGGCAGCACCTTGCTTTGTTGTGTTGGACCATTGATCCTTTTCTGCAACGTGCCATAAAGGCTAATACTGTGTGTGTGTGTCTGTCTGTCTACACTGTGCGTGTCTGTGTTGTATTTGTGTGTGTGTGCGCATTTGAGGGTATGTGTGCATGTGAGTGTGTGTGTGCTTGTAAGAATGTGGATTACTCCCATGGCGTCTGACCAGGTACGTCTGTCGACTTGAGCTTTGTGGAGGTGGTGGAGGTCCTGGGGGTCACACCCTGGAGGAAGGGGGATTGTGTGTGGCTGCCTCCCCAGATCAGACTGGCGTAGCTGGGGAAGAGCAGAGCGCTGGCTGCCCCCCCCCTGGCTGGTGTCTGGTTGGCCCCCGAAGCTCCAGTCAGGAAGAGCAGGGGTCTGAGCTAGACAGGGAATATGATGAAGAGTGCAACATCCTCCTCCCCCACTACCCCCTCCTCCTCCTCCTCCTCCCCCACTACCCCCTCCTCCTCCTCCTCCTCCCCCACTACCCCCTCCTCCCCCTCCTCCTCCTCCTCCTCTCCCACTACCCCCTCCCCCTCCTCCTCCTCCTCCTCTCCCACTACCCCCTCCTCCCCCTCCTCCTCCTCCTCTTCCCCCACTACCCCCTCCCCTTCCTCCTCTTCCTCCTCCCCCACTACACCCTCCCCAACTACCCCCACTCCCTCTCCCCCTCCTCCTCCCCCACTCCTCCTCCTCCTCCCCCACTCCCCCTCCTCCCCCCCTCCCCTCCTCCTCCTCCTCCCCCACTCCCCCTCCTCTCCCCCTCCCCCTCCTCCTCCTCCCCCACTCCTCCTCCCCTCCTCCTCCTCCTCCTCCCCCACTCCTCCTCCTCCTCCCCCACTCCCCCACTCCCCCTCCTCCTCCTCCTCCCCCACTCCCCCTCCTCCTCCTCCTCCTCCTCCTCCCCCTCCTCTCCTCCTCCTCCTCCCCCTCCTCTCCTCCTCCTCCTCCTCCTCCTCCACTCCTCCTCCTCCTCCCCTTCCTCTCCTCCTCCTCCTCCTCCTTCCCCCTCCTCCTCCTCCTCCCCCACTCCCACTCCCCCTCCTCCCCCTCCTCCCCCTCCTCCCCCTCCTCCCCCTCCTCTCCTCCTCCTCCTCCTCCTCCCCCACTCCCCCTCCTCTCCTCCTCCTCCTCCTCCTTCCCCCTCCTCCTCCTCCCCCACTCCCACTCCCCCTCCTCTCCCCCTCCCCCTCCTCCTCCTCCTCCCCCTCCTCTCCTCCTCCTCCCCCTCCTCCCCCCTCCTCCCCCTCCTCCCCCACTCTCCTCCCCCTCCTCTCCCCCTCCCCCTCCTCTCCTCCTCCTCCTCCTCCCCCACTCCCCCTCCTCTCCTCCTCCTCCTCTCCCCCTCCCCCTCCTCCTCCTCCTCCCCCTCCTCTCCTCCTCCTCCCCCTCCTCCCCCCCTCCCCCTCCTCCTCCTCCTCCCCCACTCCCCCTCCTCCCCCTCCTCTCAACAACAAACACCTGTCCTGTCTTTCCCCTCTGCAGACTCTCCAAGGTGACCCCAGCTCAGCCCCCCTCCCCCTACACCCACTTTAATTCTTCTTCAACACAAATTAATTACACATCAACCTGGATTGGCTTTGTCAGCTCTGAATGCACTGGACCCTGCCCCCCCCCCCCCCCTTCCCCAGAGCCCTCCTCTCCAAAGGGTGAGAGAGAGTCGGGTTAAACTGAAACTTTTTGACAAGGTCTCGTTGAAAGCATTGTCCATGTTTGTTAACTCAACACTGTCTAGTTTGGTTGCTGTGCTGTCGGTTTAATGGCTCCCTCTCCCCTCCTCCCTCTCTCTCTCTCTCTCTCTCTCTCTCTCTCTCTCTCTCTCTCTCTCTCTCTCTCTCTCTCTCAGCCTTTGGTTTCTAGCTCTGCCCTTCAACGCTTTTAGCTTTGTCCTCTTATTTTGTCCTCCCTGACTGTTTGGTGTGTGTGTGTGTGTATGACCGTCCTATATACTTTGAACATTGCTCTTCATGACTACCCCTGTTTGTTTCTGTGTGTGTGTGTGTGTGTCTATATGTGTGTGTGTCTCTGTATGTGTGTGTGTGTCTGGAATGGGCTGTGATGAAACCGTCTAAACCCAGGACTGGCTGCTGACAGGGAGACTAGGGGCAAGGCTGTCTCACCTGCCTGAACACCCAGAAATGGTTTTAGTTCCACTGAAAGAATGAAAGGGAAGCAAAGACATGGCAATGAGATCCTAATCTCAGCCTTGATACATATGTGATTGTGCTTGTCTGAGTCAAGGTGAACTTTGGGGTTGTGATCCCTCTCCCTGAACATGCTTGCTCACGCACTCACGCTCACACACACTCACAATCTCCATACACACGCACTCACACACACACTCACAATCTCCATACACACGCACTCACACACACACTCACACACTCACAATCTCCATACACACGCACTCACACACACACTCACAATCTCCATACACACGCACTCACACACACACTCACACACTCACACTCACAGCCTTGAGCCCAACCGACGCTCGGCGACTTAAATGAGAGAGAGTGGAAGGGAGGAAGATGAACTACAAAAGAGGGGAGGGGGGGAGGGGGGAAGAAGAACTACAAAAGAGGGGAGGGGGGGAGGGGGGATGGATGTCTTACGAGAAAACCACAGAAAGACAGGAGTGATAGGGGGGAAAGAGAGAGAGAAACTTCAAAGAGAGACCACAGGATTCTTTCTGAGCTGACTACATAACCACAGGGATTAGCTTCAGTGCCTGTGTGCATATGCGAGCGCATGCCTGGCTAATCTAGCTTCCACACACCTCATCCCCTGAAGCACATGCTGCACAGCTCCCTCACCCCAGAGCTGGTCTGGATGCTAGTCTGAACTTTGGACTGCGCTTTACTTCAAAAAATTGCCTCATTTAATCATGATGTGAATCTTTGTTCAGTGGTCACGTCCAAGTGTTTCTTATCCAGAGTGACTTTCAGTCACCCAGTTTCAGACCTCCTTCAGGGTTTGGGGTTGGCCGCGTTTGATTTTGGTTGGCTTTTGGGAAAAGCTGATGTGAGAATAAATTGAACGTTGTGTTTGACCAAATGACAGACCTATGTGGAAACATCAGCAGCAGAGGTGAATGGCCCAGGTCAGGAACGTTTAACGAAGGTAACACTGTTTTTAAAACACGGTAAATACTGTCGATATTCCTGTTGAAGGAACTCAACCAATGACACACCAGGTTGAGTGGAAAGCTGGTGTTTCCTGGCTGTAGTCTGTCTGAGGCGCTGCAGGGAGCAGGCTGCGTGGGGTGTGTCTGACTGACAGCTCCACACAGCCAATCAGCAGACAGTACCATGCTGACCACACATCACGCCTGCCCTGCACAGCCGCCTGGCAGAGGGGACAGTTTGGGACTCAGTCACTTTAAGAAGAAAGTGTTGCTACAGTAACCCTGAACCCGTCAAACACAATTGGACACATCAGGGGAATGAGGCACAAGGTCAAACCGAGGTCGCAATCTGTTATCGTGGGGATGAGTGTGAGAAGGGATAGGGCGAGGCTCACTTATATACGCTCCTTTAAAAAGAGAGGGGAGAGAGGGGAGAGAGAGAGTGATAGAGGGAGGGGGGAGGGAGAGAGAGAGAGAGGGAGAGAGGGAGGGGGGAGGGAGTGTGTACTGTTTGAGTGAGAGAGATGGAGAGAGAGTTGGACCAGGACACGAGTGTCAGAGAGTGTGTGTTAGCCAGAGGAGTGGTCAGGTGGGCTAAATGATTCTCTCTGTACCGACTCCACCGCACCCCCTGCCCACTGCGCACACACACACACACACACACACACACACACACACCTGCCTAGGGGATGTTTGGGTAGGCAGCCAGCAGAGAGAGCTGCTTTAAGAGACTCCCAAAACATCACATCCAGAACCCCCCCCCCTCTCTCTCTCTCTCCCCCACCTCTCTCTCTCCCACCTCTCTCTCTCTCTCTCCCTCCCTCTCTCTCCCCTCCCTCTCTCTCTCTCCCCCACCTCTCTCTCTCTCTCTGACCTCTCTCTCCCCCACCTCTCTCTCTCTCTGACCTCTCTCTCCCCTCCCTCTCTCTCTCTCTCTGTCTCTCTCTCTCTCTCTCTCTCTCTCTCTCTCTCTCTCTCTCCCACCTCTCTCTCTCTCTCTCTCTCTCTCTCTCTCTCCCACCTCTCTCTCTCTCTCTCCCCTCCCTCTCTTCTAAAGGTGACGCATGAGAGCAGTAGAGCTTCAGGAACACAGAATTTGTCAGAACATTCTATTGGTCAGGCCAGGCTGTCCTCTCCCCCTCCTCTCCCCCTCCTCTCTCCCTCCTCCTCCTCGGTTCACCCCTGGTGAGAGAGCTAGGATCAGTTTCTAGATTGCTCCTAAATCATTTATAACATATGACTGACATTTACAGGAACAGTTACACTGTGACATCACAGTGACATCACAAAACAGTCCTCAGCAGGTCTTGAACCACCATTTTAGAAACACGATGGTGGATCCATCATGCTTTAGCTCTGCTCAGAACAAGATGGAGGATTCCCCTCGCACTGGGACACACGGTGCCCCCCAGCAGCTGACCCAGGGTCAGATCTGATGCCTTCACACTCTGAGGCTGACAGCTGTGCTGGTAATAACAACTGATCCCTTGTCAGCTGGTAGCGCTGCAGCAGCTGGGGGGGGGGGGGGATGTGGGGTGAAATCATGCTGTTATGTGTCTGAGTGTGTGAGTGTGTGCCTAAGCAGGGCATGTGTGAGGGAATGTGTGTGTGTGTTTCTGTCTGTGTGTGTGTGTGTGTGTGTATAGAAGTGTGTGTGTGTGTGTGTGTGTGGGACTGTAAGGTGAAAGCCTGTTCCATTGCCTAGGGGCGGGGGGGCGACAGCGTCCAATGAGGTAAGCCAGTTAAGCGTGTGAAGAGAGTTTCCATTCACTGAGCTGTCTGCGTGCGCCCCAGAGGAAGTGACATCATCAAGACAGCGGCAGCGTTGGCCCCACAGGGAGCCCTCCTTCAGGACAGGAAGGGGAGGGGCCGGGGGGGGGGGCGGGAGAAACACGAGGAATGAGAAGTGACAAGGGAGGAGAGGGGGAGGAGAGGGGGAGGAGAGGGGGAGGGAGTGATGGGGAGAAAGGGAGAGGAAGGGAGAGAGAGAGAGAATTAGAGACCAAAAGTTACAGAGAGAGTGAGTTCAGTGAGTGTACATGTGTGCTTGTGCACCTTAAGGTAACCCTTGTTTCCAGAGCAGAGTGTTTGTGAAGTGAGCTCTCAGAGTGTGTACTAGCCCCAGATGGCCAGCTGTGTTTATAGACTGTGTGAGCTGCAGCAAGGTGGCAGGGGTATTGGAGTTGTGTGGGCACCCCACTGAGAGCATCTCTGTTTCCGCAACACCCCACAGATGTTTAACCAACCCGCAAGCCCCTCCATCCCAGAGGAGCAGCACATCGACCAATCACAGCGCGCGTGGATGCCAACATGTAAACACACTGCAGCTGCCAAATCTTGTGCTAAACCAAATAGGCAGGAACATTTGTGTTTGTTTGTGTGTGCGTGTGTGTCTGGTGTTGAGGGAATTATCTTGAGCTTTTTTTTACTGCACTGCGAGACTGGGAGAAGTAGATTTGCACAGCTTTGAGGTGTTTTGTGTGTGTGTGTGTGTGTGTGAGAGAGAGGGAGAGGGAGAGGGAGAGGTGTATGATCTGAAGAAGGCAAAGGGTGAATCGGTTAAATACATTCATGCTTTAATTTAATTGGTGCTTCTTCCTTTGATTACATTTTCAACGCTGTCAATTCAACACAAAGCCTAGCAACATGTCCTGAAGAGGGGACCCCTCCCTCACTCAACATGTCCTGAAGAGGGGACCCCTCCCTCACTCAACATGTCCTGAAGAGGGGACCCCTCCCTCACTCAACATGTCCTGAAGAGGGGACCCCTCCCTCACTCAACATGTCCTGAAGAGGGGACCCCTCCCTCACTCAACATGTCCTGAAGAGGGGACCCCTCCCTCACTCAACATGTCCTGAAGAGGGGACCCCTCCCTCACTCAACATGTCCTGAAGAGGGGACCCCTCCCTCACTCAACATGTCCTGAAGAGGGGACCCCTCCCTCACTCAACATGTCCTGAAGAGGGGACCCCTCCCTCACTCAACATGTCCTGAAGAGGGGACCCCTCCCTCACTCAACATGTCCTGAAGAGGGGACCCCTCCCTCACTCAACATGTCCTGAAGAGGGGACCCCTCCCTCACTCAACATGTCCTGAAGAGGGGACCCCTCCCATACTCAACATGTCCTGAAGAGGGGACCCCTCCCTCACTCAACATGTCCTGAAGAGGGGACCCCTCCCTCACTCAACATGTCCTGAAGAGGGGACCCCTCCCTCACTCAACATGTCCTGAAGAGGGGACCCCTCCCTCACTCAACATGTCCTGAAGAGGGGACCCCTCCCTCACTCAACATGTCCTGAAGAGGGGACCCCTCCCTCACTCAACATGTCCTGAAGAGGGGACCCCTCCCTCACTCAACATGTCCTGAAGAGGGGACCCCTCCCTCACTCAACATGTCCTGAAGAGGGGACCCCTCCCTCACTCAACATGTCCTGAAGAGGGGACCCCTCCCTCACTCAACATGTCCTGAAGAGGGGACCCCTCCCTCACTCAACATGTCCTGAAGAGGGGACCCCTCCCTCACTCAACATGTCCTGAAGAGGGGACCCCTCCCTCACTCAACATGTCCTGAAGAGGGGACCCCTCCCTCACTCAACATGTCCTGAAGAGGGGACCCCTCCCTCACTCAACATGTCCTGAAGAGGGGACCCCTCCCTCACTCAACATGTCCTGAAGAGGGGACCCCTCCCTCACTCAACATGTCCTGAAGAGGGGACCCCTCCCTCACTCAACATGTCCTGAAGAGGGGACCCCTCCCTCACTCAACATGTCCTGAAGAGGGGACCCCTCCCTCACTCAACATGTCCTGAAGAGGGGACCCCTCCCTCACTCAACATGTCCTGAAGAGGGGACCCCTCCCTCACTCAACATGTCCTGAAGAGGGGACCCCTCCCTCACTCAACATGTCCTGAAGAGGGGACCCCTCCCTCACTCAACATGTCCTGAAGAGGGGACCCCTCCCTCACTCAACATGTCCTGAAGAGGGGACCCCTCCCTCACTCAACATGTCCTGAAGAGGGGACCCCTCCCTCACTCAACATGTCCTGAAGAGGGGACCCCTCCCTCACTCAACATGTCCTGAAGAGGGGACCCCTCCCTCACTCAACATGTCCTGAAGAGGGGACCCCTCCCTCACTCAACATGTCCTGAAGAGGGGACCCCTCCCTCACTCAACATGTCCTGAAGAGGGGACCCCTCCCTCACTCAACATGTCCTGAAGAGGGGACCCCTCCCTCACTCAACATGTCCTGAAGAGGGGACCCCTCCCTCACTCAACATGTCCTGAAGAGGGGACCCCTCCCTCACTCAACATGTCCTGAAGAGGGGACCCCTCCCTCACTCAACATGTCCTGAAGAGGGGACCCCTCCCTCACTCAACATGTCCTGAAGAGGGGACCCCTCCCTCACTCAACATGTCCTGAAGAGGGGACCCCTCCCTCACTCAACATGTCCTGAAGAGGGGACCCCTCCCTCATTCAACATGTCCTGAAGAGGGGACCCCTCCCTCACTCAACATGTCCTGAAGAGGGGACCCCTCCCTCACTCAACATGTCCTGAAGAGGGGACCCCTCCCTCACTCAACATGTCCTGAAGAGGGGACCCCTCCCTCACTCAACATGTCCTGAAGAGGGGACCCCTCCCTCACTCAACATGTCCTGAAGAGGGGACCCCTCCCTCACTCAACATGTCCTGAAGAGGGGACCCCTCCCTCACTCAACATGTCCTGAAGAGGGGACCCCTCCCTCACTCAACATGTCCTGAAGAGGGGACCCCTCCCTCACTCAACATGTCCTGAAGAGGGGACCCCTCCCTCACTCAACATGTCCTGAAGAGGGGACCCCTCCCTCACTCAACATGTCCTGAAGAGGGGACCCCTCCCTCACTCAACATGTCCTGAAGAGGGGACCCCTCCCTCACTCAACATGTCCTGAAGAGGGGACCCCTCCCTCACTCAACATGTCCTGAAGAGGGGACCCCTCCCTCACTCAACATGTCCTGAAGAGGGGACCCCTCCCTCACTCAACATGTCCTGAAGAGGGGACCCCTCCCTCACTCAACATGTCCTGAAGAGGGGACCCCTCCCTCACTCAACATGTCCTGAAGAGGGGACCCCTCCCTCACTCAACATGTCCTGAAGAGGGGACCCCTCCCTCACTCAACATGTCCTGAAGAGGGGACCCCTCCCTCACTCAACATGTCCTGAAGAGGGGACCCCTCCCTCACTCAACATGTCCTGAAGAGGGGACCCCTCCCTCACTCAACATGTCCTGAAGAGGGGACCCCTCCCTCACTCAACATGTCCTGAAGAGGGGACCCCTCCCTCACTCAACATGTCCTGAAGAGGGGACCCCTCCCTCACTCAACATGTCCTGAAGAGGGGACCCCTCCCTCACTCAACATGTCCTGAAGAGGGGACCCCTCCCTCACTCAACATGTCCTGAAGAGGGGACCCCTCCCTCACTCAACATGTCCTGAAGAGGGGACCCCTCCCTCACTCAACATGTCCTGAAGAGGGGACCCCTCCCTCACTCAACATGTCCTGAAGAGGGGACCCCTCCCTCACTCAACATGTCCTGAAGAGGGGACCCCTCCCTCACTCAACATGTCCTGAAGAGGGGACCCCTCCCTCACTCAACATGTCCTGAAGAGGGGACCCCTCCCTCACTCAACATGTCCTGAAGAGGGGACCCCTCCCTCACTCAACATGTCCTGAAGAGGGGACCCCTCCCTCACTCAACATGTCCTGAAGAGGGGACCCCTCCCTCACTCAACATGTCCTGAAGAGGGGACCCCTCCCTCACTCAACATGTCCTGAAGAGGGGACCCCTCCCTCACTCAACATGTCCTGAAGAGGGGACCCCTCCCTCACTCAACATGTCCTGAAGAGGGGACCCCTCCCTCACTCAACATGTCCTGAAGAGGGGACCCCTCCCTCACTCAACATGTCCTGAAGAGGGGACCCCTCCCTCACTCAACATGTCCTGAAGAGGGGACCCCTCCCTCACTCAACATGTCCTGAAGAGGGGACCCCTCCCTCACTCAACATGTCCTGAAGAGGGGACCCCTCCCTCACTCAACATGTCCTGAAGAGGGGACCCCTCCCTCACTCAACATGTCCTGAAGAGGGGACCCCTCCCTCACTCAACATGTCCTGGTTCTTACATTTCCTCCTTTGAGTTTTTCCTAGTCTTCCTTGAGGCTTTAGGTTGGCTGAGGGGCAGTTCTCTGGGCGTATATGTGAAGCCCTCTGTAACATTTGTTGTACAAATTGATTCGATTTGAAGTTCCTGTCTTGTAAAACAATATATGAAAACACCTGATTTCTTGAAAGAAATCAACAAAGAGGAGGCTTCACAATTTAACTTTAATAGAAAGTGATATCAAACACACAGGTTCCACAAAAATATCAAAGGTTCATTTCTTGGGTGTGATTGCCCATGTTTGATTTTATTTTATATTTTTAAATGTATTTTATTCATATATGCATCCTTTGGAAAAACTACAATACGCTGTTTTCCAGTTGACACTTTGATATGTTTATTGTGCAGGCTGTATCTGCCTGTGTGACCCGCTGCTGGTGTTAGTGTGATATCCAGGAAGTCTCTGTGACTCCAAAAGCAATCCTTTCCTCTTCAGGCTCTGCTCTGAAGCAGACATCATGCTCCAGCATCTTTGCTGCATTCCTGCAGGAGAATCACACAAAGTGTGTGTGTGTGTGTGTGTGTGAACCGCAGAATCATCCTCAGTTCGAGGAGACGGGATAGACCCTAAAGGTAGCCATTTTTTACCACTTCCCTCCCCTCCCTTTCTCTCACTCACCCATCTGTCTCTCACTTCCTTTCTCGTCTACCCTCCCTCCTCCCCACCCTCACTCTCAGTCCCTCTTTACAATCTCCCATCCCTCTTCCCATCCACTGACCCAGCTGTGTGTGTGTGCGTGTGTGTGTGCGTGTGTGTGTGTGTGTGTGTGCGTGAGCCTTTGCTAATGACGTGGGAGAAAAGCGTGGCGTCAGCACATCTTCTGAACCCCTCCACCCCCCTCCCCTCCCCCCCCCCTTCCTCCCCCTCCTCACTACGGAGCTGTGAGCTGTGTTACGTAAGCCAGTTAGCAGAGAGCAGTATCCTGCTGCCATATCAACGTCATCAACATTAGATAACTGAGATTGGAGGGGGTGATGGGGGAGGGGGAGATGGGGGAGGAAGGGAGAAATGGAGAAGGGGAAGAAAAGAGAGCTGGGCAGGGGAATGACAGAAAGGGGTTGTGGGTTGGGGGGATGGACAAAAAGAAAATTTCTCTCATCTCTCTTCTGTGTATATATCCCTTAAAACCCTGTAAGACCCTTGGTTGTAAAATTAAAACGTCACTTTTAGCTCTCTAATTGCTCATTTCTTTTTTTTTTAAAGACCACATCCAATGGCATTGCAAGGCAAGACAATATGATACATTGGCTATGTAAATGTGGTCTTTTAAAAATAAAATGCAAATGTATTTTTTGGAGAGCTAAAAGTGAGGTTGTGGGTCTAACCAGGCTAGCAAGATGCACATACACACACCCTTTCTCTCTCTCTCTCTCACACACACACACACACACACACACACACACACACACTCACACACACTTCTTTATAGCTCTGCCTGGTCTCAGGGTAACTCTCACACATTCATGGAGACAAATTAAACCAATCAGGTAATTAAACCAATCAGGTAATTAAGCACAAGTAGGGGATTAATGACCAGGGTGGAATCAAATGTAGAGACTACACACTGACTCGCCTTAGAAAACACACACACATACATGTCTATACTCACTGTATGTACCACACACATACATGTCTATACTCACTGTATGTACCACACACATACATGTCTATACTCACTGTATGTACCACACACATACATGTCTATACTCACTGTATGTACCACACACATACATGTCTATACTCACTGTATGTACCACACACATACATGTCTATACTCACTGTATGTACCACACACATACATGTCTATACTCACTGTATGTACCACACACATACATGTCTATACTCACTGTATGTACCACACACATACATGTCTATACTCACTGTATGTACCACACACATACATGTCTATACTCACTGTATGTACCACACACATACATGTCTATGCTCACTGTATGTACCACACACATACATGTCTATGCTCACTGTATGTACCACACACATACATGTCTATGCTCACTGTATGTACCACACACATACATGTCTATGCTCACTGTATGTACCACACACATACATGTCTATGCTCACTGTATGTACCACACACATACATGTCTATGCTAACTGTATGTACCACACACATACATGTCTATACTTACTGTATGTACCACACACATACATGTCTATACTCACTGTATGTACCACACACATACATGTCTATACTCACTGTATGTACCACACACATACATGTCTATACTCACTGTATGTACCACACACATACATGTCTATACTCACTGTATGTACCACACACATACATGTCTATACTCACTGTATGTACCACACACATACATGTCTATACTCACTGTATGTACCACACACATACATGTCTATGCTAACTGTATGTACCACACACATACATGTCTATACTAACTGTATGTACCACACACATACATGTCTATACTCACTGTATGTACCACACACATACATGTCTATACTTACTGTATGTACCACACACATACATGTCTATGCTAACTGTATGTACCACACACATACATGTCTATACTCACTGTATGTACCACACACATACATGTCTATACTAACTGTATGTACCACACACATACATGTCTATACTAACTGTATGTACCACACACATACATGTCTATACTCACTGTATGTACCACACACATACATGTCTATACTAACTGTATGTACCACACACATACATGTCTATACTCACTGTATGTACCACACACATACATGTAAGGTGCCGACATAAAGGTCTTCTCATGTTCTGAGATAAGGATCCATCAGTCCAGGTTACTCTTCCCCAAGACCACAGCTCGTGTTTTGTGTGCGAAGTCCAGCATGTGTGGAGATCCTTTGAATATAAACGAGTTCATCAGCAACAGTGGTGCTTCTTGTATGTGTTTGTGTATGTATACTGTGTGTGTGTGTGTGTCACAGTGGTAGTCAATTGCTTAAGCCGTGCCCTGGAGCCTGGTGTGTATACTTTGGTTTGATGTTAAACACAGACTGCATTGATTAATGTGTGTGTGTGTGTGCTGCACACTCTAGTGTGTGTGTGTTGTGTGTGTGTGTGTGTGTGTGTGTGTGTGTGTGTGTGCGTGTGTGTGCGTGTGTGTGCGTGTGTGTGCGTGTGTGTGTGAAATTAAGTCTGCCATAACTCGTCATAACCATTCCAGAATCCATGAGTGTTTGCACGCATTTATAGTACACCGTATTGCATTAATATACGCCTTTGGTTTGGTGGCCTTAGATGTGTGTGTGTGTGTGTGCAAATCCTCCCTCGTGCCTGTTCTGTGTGCTTTAGTCTGTCCTGTCCAACTATGCTACAATAACTGCCACAAGCAGAACCGTCTGAATTAAAAGATAAACAGAAAGATCAACTTCAGGAATGAAAGAATCCTTCAAATGACCTGAGAGTACTTGAAGGCGAGATGCAACAAGCACGCACTAACACAGAGGAATAAGAGAGATCAATTCTTCATTAGGGAAATGTAATCTCCCTAATGTTGATCTCATCTCTAAAGAGATGTTTTCTCATCATCCCACATGGTGTGAGTGTTTGTGTGTGTTCACGCTACAAACTCTGTCGTATACAAACTCACTTCCAAGTTCTTTGCTTCCAGTGGCCTGTGTTCTATTAGTGCTGCTTCAGCACCATGGATAGCTCCATGTGGGGCTGGCGTTTCAGGACCCTGGACAGCTCCTGATGAAGCCTGCTCTCTATGCTACACAGAGCCTCAACAGCTTGATGCATTTCAGCATGGACAGCACTGGTCCAGCCCCCTCTCTGTGAAAGTGAGAGAGAGGTAGTAACGTAGTCAGAATGCACAGTCAGAAAGGTCCAATGTTAACACACACCATTGCTCCCTCCCTCCCTCCCTCTCTCCCTCCCTCCCTCCCTCCCTCCCTCCCTCCCTCCCTCCCTCCCTCCCTCCCTCCCTCCCTCCCTCCCTCCCTCCCTCCCTCCCTCCCTCCCTCCCTCCCTCCCTCCCTCCCTCCCTCCCTCCCTCCCTCCCTCCCTCCAGTACAGTTGCAATTCCACTTCAGCACCTGTGAGGGGCAGCAGAGATGCAGTTGGCCACCATTCTTAGTCTTCACACACCAGCCCAGTCAGAGCTGTGTGAAGGTAGGTACTTAGCCCTGCTCTGGCCCTGCCCAGCATGCCCCCCCCCCCTTCTCTACTTCTAGAAAGGTCTCTGAGACCTCCCTTCATAATGATCACAAAGGAAAGACTGGTACAGGTCTGTCTTTGCAGTCGCTGTGTGACGCTTCCCCGCTCCTCCAGCTAGTCAAATAGAAGGAAAAGGGGTTGTGAAGTGACTGTGTGTGTGTGGGCATGTGTGTGTGTGTGTGTGAGCATGTGTGTGTGTTTGTGATCTTAAAAGCTGGAGAATATCTTCCAGGCTTTGATGACATGAGACAGGAAGCTACTAGGTGTCCAGTGCTAGCTGTGCAACAGCTGCGGCTCAGAGCAGGGCTAATTAGCGGTAGCTTTCTCCTGGAGCAGGCTAGCTTCAGTGTAGGAGAAAGGTTAGCTAGTTAGCGGTAGCTTTATCTAGCAACAGGCTAGTCTCAGGAGGGGGGAGAGTGGAGGGGAGAGGTTGGCCAATTAGCGGTAGCTTTCTCTTAGAGCAGGATAGCTTCAGTGTAGGAGAGAGGTTAGCTAGATAGCGCTAGCTTACCCTAGCAACAGGCTAGCCTCTTTGGAGAGGAGAGGTTTAAGGGGGGTCTGTGGAGGCAGGGGAGAGAGGGGAGGGGGACGGAAGAGAGGGGAGGCCAGGGAGAGAGGGGAGGGGGATGGAAGAGAGGGGGAGTGGGAGGGGGGAGCGGGGGAGCGGGGGAGCGGGAGGGGGAGCAGGAGGGGGAGCAGGAGGGGAAGCAGGAGGGGGGAGCGGGAGGGGCAGCGGGAGGGGGTGCAGGAGGGGGAGCGGTAGGGGGGAACGGTAGGGGGTGCAGGAGGGGGAGCAGGAGGGGGGAGCAGGAGGGGGGAGCAGGAGGAGGAGGGGGAGCAGGAGGGGGGAGCACGAGGAAGAGGGGGGAGCAGGAGGGGGAGCAGGAGGGGGGAGCAGGAGGAGGAAGAGGGGGAGCAGGAGGGGGGAGCAGGAGGGGGAGTAGGAGGAGGAAGAGGGGGAGCAGGAGGGGGAGCAGGAGGGGGGAGCAGGAGGGGGGAGCAGGAGGAGGAAGAGGGGGAGCAGGAGGGGGAGCAGGAGGGGGGAGCAGGAGGAGGAGGGGGAGCAGGAGGAGGGAGCAGGAGAAACACATGTCTACACGGGGCTCTTGACATTTGTTGTAAGGTCTGGTGACTTTGACACATGACCGGGACACACGATCCCTAGAAGGAAGATGTGTTCCTCCCTACCCCCCCTTGTCCCTGACACACACACACACACACACACACACACTGTTCTGAAGCATGCTTGCAGGCTGTGTGTGCATAGTGATTAGTTGCCCCCTGTAGGTTAGTGTGTTTGCGAGTCACAGTAAGGACTTGAGTTCAGTCATAGAAAGAGACACACATTAATACGGCTGTGATTATATGTTGGTAATGCTTGATGTGTTTCTGTGTAGGTCAGTGGTGCGTCAGCAGGGTGTGTTGGTGAGTGTGTATTAGTGATAGTGAGTGTGTTAGTGATAGTGAGTGTGTGTTAGTGATAGTGAGTGTGTTAGTGATAGCGAGTGTGTTAGTGATAGTGAGTGTGTGTTGGTGATAGTGAGTGTGTTTTAGTGATAGTGAGGGTGTGTTGGTGATAGTGAGTGTGTGTTAGTGATAGTGAGTGTGTGTTGGTGATAGTGAGTGTGTGTTAGTGATAGTGAGTGTGTGTTGGTGATAGTGAGTGTGTTTTAGTGATAGTGAGTGTGTGTTGGTGATAGTGAGTGTGTTAGTGATAGCGAGTGTGTTAGTGATAGTGAGTGTGTGTTGGTGATAGTGAGTGTGTTTTAGTGATAGTTAGTGTGTGTTGGTGATAGTGAGTGTGTTAGTGATAGTGAGTGTGTTTTAGTGATAGTGAGTGGGTGTTAGTGATAGTGAGTGTTTATTAGTGAGAGTGAGTGTGTGTTGGAGGGTGTGGATTAGTGAGTGTGTGTTGGTGAGTGTGTGTTAGTGATAGTGAGTGTGTGTTAGTGATAGTGAGTGTGTGTTGGAGGGTGTGTGTTAGTGATAGTGAGTGTGTGTTGGAGGTCAGGGGGAGGGTGGAGAGCTAGCTAGTCCTGGAGATCTCTCTCCAGCTGCTGGGTTAATTGAGGCGGGAGGACGAACACAGCCAGATGGAGGGAAGATGGTGCAAATAGATTCCTCGCATTCGTCTTCATTAAGACAAGAGCTCTGAGGAGAGAAGGAGAAAGGGAGAGAGGGATAAAATGAGTAAGAGAAGGAGAAAAGAGAGTGTGTGTGTGTGTGTGATACTTGTGAGACTTCTCCTCCATGCCCTCTGGGCTCACTCTGATTGGGTGGAGAGTAACTCTAGAGAGATGTTGAAGGGTTTTAGATGTGTGTGTGTGTGTGTGTGTGTGTGTGTGTGGGAGAGAGATTAAGTGAGAAGGAATAGAGAGAGTGGGAGGGATAGATGGATGGAGGGATAGATAGAGGAGGGGGACCAGGCAGAGGGGGAAGGAGGAGATGGATGTCTGCTCTAGTTAGCTGTTCTCTCTGGTGTTGATCCCCCCCACACTCCTCATGTCTCCTCTCAGCTCCCCTCCCCCAGCCTGTTCCCCCCCTTCCTCCCTCCCTGTTCTCCCCCCTCCCTCCCTCCCCCAGCCTCTCCTCCTCCCTCCTCCCCCCTCCCTCCACCCTGTTCTCCCCCCTCCTTGTTCTCCCCCCTCCCTCCACCCTGTTCTCCCCCTCCCTCCACCCTGTTCTCCCCCCTCCCTCCACCCTGTTCTCCCCCCTCCCTCCCTCCCTCCAGCCTCTCCTCCTCCCCCTCCCTCCACCCTGTTCTCCCCCCTCCCTCCCTCCCTCCCTCCCTCCCTCCCTCCCTCCCTCCCTCCCTCCCTCCCTCCCTCCCTCCCTCCCTCCCTCCCTCCCTCCTTCCCTCCACCCTGTTCTCCCCCCTCCCTCCCTCCCTCCAGCCTCTCCTCCTCCTCCCCCTCCCTCCAGCCTGTTCCCCTCCCTCCCTCCCTCCCTCCCTCCAGCCTCTCCTCCTCCTCCCCCTCCCTCCAGCCTGTTCTCCCCCCTCCCTCCCTCCCTCCCTCCCTCCCTCCCTCCCTCCCTCCCTCCCTCCCTCCCTCCCTCCCTCCCTCCCTCCCTCCCTCCCTCCCTCCCTCCACCATCTAACCCCCCCCGCCCCGATTCCTTCCACTTAATGACACCATGTATGGAACCGTTCCTTCACATCCTCATAGCAGACTCCAGACCTCCCTCTGTTTGAGCCCTGCCCCTCATATCCCTCCCAGCATGCATCACACCACAACACACGCTACACACATCTGGAAACACATGATGAGACGCTGTAATCTGCGTGTGTGTGTTTTAAAGGATTTGTCAACATAGAGATATGTACGTTCCATAAGCTTGTTTGCTAGCAGGTGTGTGTGGTCCGTGCTGGTACGCTGGCAGTTAGAAGGTTGTTGTTGTTTATGTACTGCTAAAATCCTGCTCTTTACCTGGGTTATTAGGCAGGGTCTAGAGCCCAGAGGTGGTGGGTAAGCTTATCTAGGCCTGTCGCTACCCTTCTCTCTCTCCCTCGCTCTCCTTCCCTCTCTCTCCTTCCCTCTCTCTCTCTCTCCCTCTCTCTCTCCTTCCCTCTCTCTCCCTCTCCTTCTCCCTCTCTGTCTCTCCCTCTCTCTCTCCTTCCCTCTCCCTCTCTCTCTCTCTCCCTCTCTCTCCTTCCCTCCCTCTCCCTCTCCCCCTCTCCCCCTGACGATAAGCAGCTTACTTCCTGTCTCTCTCCATGCTCCGTGGTCGACCACCGCAGAGCGCCGCACGCTGTCAGACAGGAGAGGAATGATCCGGACCAGGTCGTTAGACTGGTTGTTTCCCACCGCTCGCCGTAACTGGAGCGTTCTTCACCGACGGCTGTCAGGACACAACCGCCGTTAAGCACCTTCTCTGGTTTATAGCACAGGAAACTCCTGAGCCAGGCATTTCCATGGAAGTGCAGGTTGTGTGGAAAGTAACAAGGTGGGGGAGCCCCAATCCCATGAGTTTTGCCTGCACTTTCTATCGCAGCAAACCGAATCCCAGACACCACTTCCGCTAACCCTTATTCTAGCACCCAGCCCTGACACAAACCTGTGATTACTGTGGACGTGGATGGCTCTCTATACTTTTTAAAGGGCCTAATCTCTTTAAGTGTCATACATTTACATAATGTTCAATGTCAGCTTTCTCGAAGCTCTTAACTACACAGAGAGTTGAAAGTTTAAAAGTGTAATCGTCTCATCTGTCAAAGCAGTTAGAGGAGCAGAAGTCCTTGCCCAGAGCAAGGATCTTCAGAAAGATCCACCCACCTCTTGATCCTTCTATAATAATATCAGATACCAAAACAGATGCACGTATGCATTCAAAGTGAATACCTAATGTGTGCATGATTTTATTAATTAGTTTTGCCTCAGCAATTATGCAAATCAGCCGTTCTCGAAAGGTCAGAAGTCTCCCTCTGTCTTCTCCTCCAGGCTGATGAAACACGTCAACCACGCCCCCGACCTCATGTCCTGACCACACCCTGACCACGACCACACATTTGACCACGCCCCTGACCCCGACCACGCCCCCGACCACGCCCCCGACCACGCCCCCAACCACACGCCTGACCATGGTTCTGTCTCTGTAAGGCAGATTTTCTGTGTACATGTACAGCCTGAGTCTCTGTAAGGTCGAGAGGTTCTGCAGTGAGGCCTCCACTGAGCAGAATATAGCACACAGCCCAGACAGTTAGGAGACTGTGAGGCAAATCATGTACGAACTGGGACTTCAACGTAATTAACGACCACTTCACCTGCTGAATACTTTAGTGTATCAGTGTACTGACCACTGAAGACCCGTTAAGGAAATAATTCTGTGCATTCTATATCTGTGCTGTCCAACTCATGTATTTAAGCATGGCTGAGAGACAGAGTTTCACTCATGCCATCAGTTTGTCTTGAACTGATTGTTTGATCCGGGCGCTCGACTAATAATACCAGAGAATCAAACTCCTTTGCGTTGTCGTGACTCCTTCCGGCCTGCCTCCTTCAGATAACCTCCCTAACAGGTGCTGAAGGCACAGAAGGGGACAGAGTAAGGCCTGTAAGAGACAGAAGGGGACAGAGTAAGGCCTGTAAGAGACAGAAGGGGACAGATTAAGGCCTGTAAGGGACAGAAGCTGCTGGATGTGCTTCTGTTCTTCCTTCTCTTTCTTTCTCTCGTTCTCTTTCTCTCGCACAATTTCCCTGTGAATGATTTCATTCATTTTCATTGTATGGTATTGCAACCTCAAGTAAAGCTGTACTTCAGTTCTGTTATGATTTGACACATAAATATGCAAATCACCCGCCCTCTATCTAGCTATCTTTCTGCTGTGTGGTGTATCTCTCTACTGTGTGGTGTATCTCTACTGTGTGGTGTATCTCTACTGTGTGGTGTATCTCTACTGTGTGGTGTATCTCTATACTGTGTGGTGTATCTCTCTGCTGTGTGGTGTATCTCTACTGTGTGGTGTATCTCTACTGTGTGGTGTATCTCTACTGTGTGGTGTATCTCTATACTGTGTGGTGTATCTCTACTGTGTGGTGTATCTCTATACTGTGTGGTGTATCTCTCTACTGTGTGGTGTATCTCTCTACTGTGTGGTGTATCTCTACTGTGTGGTGTATCTCTACTGTGTGGTGTATCTCTATACTGTGTGGTGTATCTCTACTGTGTGGTGTATCTCTATTGTGTGGTGTATCTCTCCTTGTTAGTCCTGCTTCTCCCTCTGACCTTCCCATGACCCCTCAATCTCCATCCTTCTTTGAAGAAGAGATGCGGAAGGTACTGTGAAATGTATGCCTCTGTCTGCCTGTCTCTCTCTGCCTGTCTGCCTGTCTGTCTCTGTGTCTGTCTCTGTGTCTGTCTCTGTGTCTGTCTCTCTGCCTCTGACTCTCTGCCTGTCTGTCTGTCTGTCTGTTTGTCTGTCTGTCTGTCTGTCTGTCTGTCTGTCTGTCTCTCTCTCTCTCTCTCTCTCTCTCTCTCTCTCTCTCTCTCTCTCTCTCTCTCTCTCTCTCTCTCTCTCCCTCTCTCTCTGTCTGTCTGTCTCTCTCTCTGTCTGTCTGTCTCTCTCTCTGTCTGTCTGTCTCTGTCTGTCTGTCTGTCTGTCTGTCTGTCTGTCTGTCTCCATATCATTCTGCTCTTGTTCTCCACTCTCCTCTTTGTGCCTCACATTCTCCTATGTGTCCTCTTGTGTAGCTAGTGAGCACACACACACAAACACACATATAGACACACACACACACACACACACACACACACACAATGACAGATTGTTTAATTGAACAGAAATGAAGAACCACAGACATACCCTAACTCTATTTTACTGTGCAACACATAAACAGCCCTGTCAGGGCCAGCGGTACTGGAATAACTCTCCTCTAATTAACCACGCAGCCCCCCCCCCCCCCCCCACGCACTCATCATACAGATGTTTCATTTGTGGAGTTAAAAAACAAGCCCAGATGTGCAGGGTTAACACAGTGGTACCCTGATTCTCCTGGGTAATGTCCTTTACGATGATGGGCAAACACAAACAAGCTGATTGTAAATATTGTAATGGAGGCAACACACGCACACATGTATACCCCACACACACACAGACACACACACACACACACTACACACACACATGTATACCCCACACACACACAGACACACACACACACACACTACACACACACATGTATACCCCACACACACACAGACACACACACACACACACTACACACACACATGTATACCCCACACACACTACACACACACATGTATACCCCACACACACACAGACACACACACACACTACACACACACATATACCCCCCCCCACACACACACACCCACACACACAACAATCCCCCACAACAGAAAAAAGCCTGACAGGTTGACAGATGTTGTAGAAGAGAATGACTTCCTCTTGGAGGAGGAAGGGGGGGTAAACAAAGTGAAAACAAGACAATAAACAGGTTTGGACAAGATGAGAGCGAGAGAGAGAGACCCTGTCACCCTCCTCCACCCCCTGTCTCCTTTCAGGTAGACACACATCTGAGAGCAGACCCCAGTCAGAACCTGTGACTGCAGGATAAAGCAGACCTCAGCATGACGTCCACACCAGCACAGCTGTTCCGTCAGTCTTCCTCAGAACACATGAATCTCATGTGGCCCACATGGGCACTGAACTCACAACCTTCTCTCTGCTTGACAGAGGAAGACATCTGGACTTCTTGTTGAAATGTCGCTTATCCTCCTCACATACAGTACACCACCTGTTCTCTGACCTCAACTCAGTCTACTTCGCCCTTACATACGTCCACACACACACACGTCCACACACACACACACACATATATATATACACACCCACATCAACCCACCCACCCCCATACACACACACACATATCTACCCAGACACACAGACACACACTAATGACTTATTGTCTGTCTCAAGTGTTGTCAGCATGACTCAGGTCTCTGATCCTGTCTGTCCAGCTGAGGGATTCAGGGAGGCTCTTCAATGATGATCTCCTCTCTGTCTCCTCATACCTTGTATCGCTGCCTCTCCGGAACCCTCAGCCCCCCCTCAGCCCCCCCTCAGCCCCCCCTCAGCCCCCCCTCAGCCCCCCCTCAGCCCCTCCTCAGCCCCCCCTCAGCCCCTCCTCAGCCCCCCCTCAGCCCCTCCTCAGTCCCTCCTCAGCCCCCCCTCAGCCCCCCTCAGCCCCCCTCAGCCCCTCCTCAGCCCCCCCTCAGCCCCTCCTCAGCCCCTCCTCAGCCCCCCCTCAGCCCCCCCTCAGTCCCTCCTCAGCCCCCCCTCAGCCCCTCCTCAGCCCCCCCTCAGCCCCTCCTCAGCCCCTCCTCAGCCCCCCCTCAGCCCCCTCAGCCCCCCCTCAGCCCCCCCTCAGCCCCTCCTCAGCCCCCCCTCAGCCCCCCCTCAGCCCCTCCTCAGCCCCTCCTCAGCCCCTCCTCAGCCCCCCCTCAGCCCCCCCTCAGCCCCCCCTCAGCCCCTCCTCAGCCCCTCCTCAGCCCCCCCTCAGCCCCCCCTCAGTCCCTCCTCAGCCCCCCCTCAGCCCCTCCTCAGCCCCCCCTCAGCCCCCCCTCAGCCCCTCCTCAGCCCCCCTCAGCCCCCCCTCAGCCCCCCCTCAGCCCCCCCTCAGCCCCCCCTCAGTCCCTCCTCAGCCCCCCCTCAGCCCCTCCTCAGCCCCCCCTCAGCCCCTCCTCAGCCCCCCCTCAGCCCCCCCTCAGCCCCCCCTCAGCCCCCCCTCAGCCCCCCCTCAGCCCCTCCTCAGCCCCCCCTCAGCCCCCCCTCAGCCCCCCCTCAGCCCCTCCTCAGCCCCCCCTCAGCCCCCCCTCAGCCCCCCCTCAGCCCCTCCTCAGCCCCCCCTCAGCCCCCCCTCAGCCCCTCCTCAGCCCCCCCTCAGCCCCTCCTCAGCCCCCCCTCAGCCCCCCCTCAGCCCCTCCTCAGCCCCTCCTCAGCCCCCCCTCAGCCCCCCCTCCACGCCTCCCACAGATTCATTTGTTCTCCTTCTCCTTTGTCTCCTCTGTTTCCTCCTGCTTTCACACATCCTTCCCTTGCTTCAGATCTCCCAGTGTCTGTCTCAAACTTTCTCTGTATCTCTCTTTTGTCTCTCTCTCTCTCTCTCTCTCTCTCTCTCTCTCTCTCTCTCTCTCTCTCTCTCCTCTCTCTCCACTGTCTCTTTCTTTCACCCTCCTCTCTCTCTCATCTCAGACAGTAGACGGGATCAAAGACTTCCAAATGACATTTGGGGAAATACCACACCGTCTGTGTGTGTGTGTGTGTGTGTCTGTGTGTGTGTCTGTGTGTGTGTGTCTGTGTGGTCCACCGCTCTGAAGGTGACCCTAAGGCCACACACACACACCTAAACACCCACACACACAATCCACATGACATTAGATTGTTTGTCTGATCTGTAACATCAGATAAAATCTTGCCTTGGGAGTTGGTGTGAGTGTGTGTGTCTGTGAATGAGTGTGTGTAGTGTGTGTGTGTGATGCGAGTGAGTGTGTGTGTGTGTGTGTGAGTGTGTGTGTACAGTCACATGTGTGTGTATTCAAAACCCAATGTAGTTCCACCTGTCTTCCTCAGCTCTCTCAGTGCAGGAGGTAGTCCAGGTCGGGGAGTTCATGGTTGGAAGCCCTGTGTGTCTGAGTCCTGTGTGTCTGAGCCCTGTGTGTCTGAGCCCTGTGTGTCTGAGCCCTGTGTGTCTGAGCCCTGTGTGTCTGAGCCCTGTGTGTCTGAGCCCTGTGTGTCTGAGCCCTGTGTGTCTGAGCCCTGTGTGTCTGAGCCCTGTGTGTCTGAGCCCTGTGTGTCTGAGCCCTGTGTGTCTGAGCCCTGTGTGTCTGAGCCCTGTGTGTCTGAGCCCTGTGTGTCTGAGCCCTGTGTGTCTGAGCCCTGTGTGTCTGAGCCCTGTGTGTCTGAGCCCTGTGTGTCTGAGCCCTGTGTGTCTGAGTCCTGTGTGTCTGAGCCCTGTGTGTCTGAGCCCTGTGTGTCTGAGCCCTGTGTGTCTGAGCCCTGTGTGTCTGAGCCCTGTGTGTCTGAGCCCTGTGTGTCTGAGCCCTGTGTGTCTGAGCCATCTCCACCTGCTATCTGATGAATGCTCAGTCCACTGCTCTGGGTTAAGGGGCTTTGCCACTGTGCAACTGTAAGCTTTGCACCCTAATGGCGGTCATTTGTCCTTGCCATATTGGATGGCCAATGAAACTCTTCACAGGGAAGGAATCCGTTTTGGGGCATACTTAAAGACTATCCTTGATCCTCAGTGGATAATAAATCATGTTAGATAACCTCATGTTAGGAGAGCAGTAGGGTAACCCTCCACAAACCCAAGTCTAATGTTGAAGCGCTCCATTAAAACTGAGTCCTCATCAAACTCCTGAAGTGTGTGTGTGTGTGTGTGTGTGTGTGTGTGTGTGTAATCCCACCGTACTGATATTTTAAGGCATTTTCTCTCCTCTTCTCCCAGCTTTAGATAATGGTCACTTCATCCCATTGTTTTTCTCCATCACTCTCTCATCTCCTGGTGAAGGTCATGATCATAACACACACACACACACACACACCAAGTCACCCCCTCTTGCACACACACACCAAGTCAACCCCCCACAGACACACAATCACACACTCACCAACCCCCACACACACTGGGCTCCCCAGTGGCTTGCCAGTAGCCCCTGGGTTAGTGTTGGTGGGTAAGTGTGATAAATGCAGGTAGATTATCATGCTCTCCTTGGCGGCGAGACAAGCCTCACATCTCATGTCAGTGCCGAGCCGGGCGGAGCTGGAAGAAACGCTGTCAATCAATAAGCAGGACTCCCCCCGCTGGCTGTGGAGAGCAGACATGTGACTCCATCTCCCTGTGTGACCTTGCCAGTCACACGGAGATCTCAACACCGGCCCAAACACACACACACATACACACACACACACACACATACAAACCAATACAAGCATGCACAGACACAGACACACACACAGAAAGGCAGCATGTGCAGGCCCGTGGTGAGAGTGATCTGCCTCTCTTCATGGTGTGATGACCTCTTAATGACCTCATACCTTCGTCAGCCGTGAAGGGCAGGTGCATTTGGCTGAGCTGTAACAAAATGGCTGCACCACACACACACACACACACCGCATCACTTTCACTCACTCACACCTATTTACACACGCAAACACACCACTTTTACTTACTCACTTCCACACACACTTTCACTCATTACTGTTAGGGCCTGACATACTACAGCCTGACCTCTTAAGGCCTGACCTGTTAGGGCCTGGGCTGTTAGGGCCTGGGCTGTTAGGGCCTGGGCTGTTAGGGCCTGACCTGTTAGGGCCTGGGCTGTTAGGGCCTGGGCTGTTAGGGCCTGGGCTGTTAGAGCCTGACCTGTTAGGGCCTGGGCTGTTAGGGCCTGGGCTGTTAGGGCCTGGGCTGTTAGGGCCTGGGCTGTTAGAGCCTGACCTGTTAGGGCCTGGGCTGTTAGGGCCTGGGCTGTTAGGGCCTGGGCTGTTAGGGCCTGGGCTGTTAGGGCCTGGGCTCTGCCCTGGGGACACGTCTGGGAGGGAAGAAGACGTAGATAGAGAGGGAGGAAGAGAGAGAGATGAAAATATGAGAACAATTTGATGTAGAAGGGGGGTAAACACATCTTTCTTCTTTCGATCTTCTTCCATCCTTGCCTATTTCGCTGCCTCCCTTAGGGGGTTGTTGCAGCGCTGCCTGGGCAGTAAAAGCTGGATGTTTCAGCTTTGGTAAACACCCCATCACTGTTTAAATTGGCCCAGTAAGGCATACAATACCACCAAATCACACGCTACTAACCTACTTGTAAACCAATAAGAATCCAAATGTTTTCAGGCCCGGGAGCCACCTGGTCCAGGGCCTGCTGGACATCTCGAGGGGTCAAAGGTCAACAGGTTAGTTCAGTTGAATCTCCACAGGCAACAAAATCAAACCGCTCAGCGGTGAATGTTTTGTCTGAAAATAGATGGTATCCACAGCATTCTCAGAACACAGGTGCTTGAAAAAGACGTTCCTTCTGTTCCAGACCTCGCCCGGCGTGAACCGAACACGTCTCCTGTGAGAAGCCACGTTATTTCATTCCATGACTCAGGTTTGCTGGAGCCTGGAGAGTTGTGGAGCTGGGAGCTGGCCAGGCAGCAGGGGCACATGTTCCTGTCATGTCAAGTTGTGACACCAGGACAGAGCCTTGACAGGGCCATCGCATGCTGAACATATCCTGAGTGAAGCATCACACACACACATCCTGAGTGAAGCATCACACACACACACACACACACACACACACAATCCAGCATACAGCATGTGTACATTGGTCTACTTGTTCACAATTGTTCTGTGTGTAAGTGTGTGTGTGTGTGTGTACAGTGTCTTTGTGTGTGTAGCTTGCGTGCTTTACTTGTGCATTGTAGGAACACTAACCAAGAACAAGCTGTAATTCAATCAGAGCTAGACTGGAGGGAAGCTGCTTGGCAGGGCAGCACACAGAACACCTACACCATGGTAATCCTATCACACAGAAACAAACACCAGGGCTCTGTACCGCCACACACACTCTCACACCCTCTCTCTCTCTCTGTGAACACACACTCTCTCTCTCTGTGAACACACACTCTCTCTCTCTGTGAACACACACTCTCACACACTCTCTCTCTCCCTGGGAACAGCTGCCCGGTCTAAGGGGATGATGCTGCAGGAGGAGAGAAAGAAGAGGAGAGAAAGAGGAGGAGGGAAAGAGGAGGAGAGGGAGAGATGCTTTGCACTTCATGTGAGAGGTGGAAAGAGAGAGGGGCTGCCGAGGTTTTTGCACGCCTGGTGATTAGTGTGAGTGTGAGTGTGTGTGATATTGCAATCATCCCTACTTCCATCTTGTTTTTCCTCTTTCAGCTCTCTCCTCTTGTCCAGTGTTTTGTCTCTCATCCACCCTACTCATCCATCCTTCCTACTCTGCTGGAGGACAAAAAGCTCCACCACCAAATTAGCCACTATTGGATCGATATGGCTTTTATAGGGGCAAACAATGGTCTCACTATCTCTCTGTCTCTGTCTGTCTCTCTCACTCTGTCTCTCTCAATCTGTCTCTCTCTCTCTTTTCTTTTTCCCTCCTTCTCTTTCCCTCGTTTGCTCTCTCTCTTTTTATTTTGACCAGCGATATTGTATTTCTGTCTTTTTTTTACAGGCAATTTGTTGCCTGTAAAACTGGGTTTCGAGAAAAAATCCTTTTGACACATCAATATAAGAAGCTTATTTTCACCTCAAACCACCTCAACAAGCACTGGGCACCCCAAAGCCAGTTCAACAGAATAGTTGTGGTGTCTGACAACAAAGTATTCAAGACTAAGCCAACGTTGATATAACCCTCGCCTGATTTTCTTGCCTGAGAGAGAGAGGTAGAGAGAGAGAGAGGCAGAGAGAGAGGTAGAGAGAGAAAGATAGAGAGACGGAAAGGTAAAGAAAGAGAGAGGTCGAAAAAGAGAGAGAGAAGTAGAGAGGGAAAGAGGTAGAGAGAAAGAGAAAAAGAGAGCATGTGTTCCTTTGCTCATGTTTGAGTGATTAGACATCAGGAGAAGAGATCTCTTGGTACTGGCTCTGAACTCCTCAGCCAGCTCTGTATCCTTCACTGTGGTTTCCAGAGACAGGATGTTGGAAAGTCGTAGGTCATTTATAAATATCTCACGATCTGTGTGTTTCTTTTGCACTCTCTCTGTTTCTCTCCCTCATGCCCAAACCCTCATCCCCCCATCCTTCAAAAACCCATTCTCTCTCTCCGTCCAACACTGTCTGCTTTACTGCTGCTTTTTATCTCCAACCCCCCCCCTCTCCTCTCCTCTCCCCCTATCCTCTCCTCCCTCTTTCTCCCCCTCCCTCTCTGGAACAGAGGGTTCTCGGCTGAGAGAGCAGAGAGGAGAGATAAGACCCCGATCACATCTCTGAGTCTCTCACCTCCAGGGGGAAGAGCCCGTCTGCAATTACAGGCCTTATCCCTGGCATCAGCCCTGAATACTTACACTGGGACAGGTGTGTGTATGTGTGTCGGAGAGATGGGTCTCAAGGCATTGGCAAAGAAAGGGAGAAAGATAAGTTTTAAAAACAAGGGACTGACTGACACAACTGCACTGCAAGAAGGAGAAAGATAGTAAACATTGTTGGGATGCGGAGGAGCAGGAAAGAGAGGGGGAGAGTTCTAGGAAACGCAGAGTGATCTTTGAAGGACTGGTAAAGGAGGTGATAACCGTTTCAAATCCAGACTCACGGCAGATTAACAGAACCGGAACAAGAGCAGGTGTGTTTGCTTGCTCGACCGAATCTGACTTTCTGTAAGCATGAAAAGAAGTTTGTTGATTTCACTGTGGAAGAGTGGGGCTCTGTCCAGCGACCTCAACGTGGAAGCTGTCTCGAGAGACGTCACTGTTCCTCCGGTCAGCTAGCAGAATCCCCAGCTGAGACAGACAGTCCACATCTGTGATTGATTGAGGATGCCTGAAGCTTCCCCGCGAGGACAGCTCGGTGCTCGGCAGGCGATGCCTGGGGCGAGGAGCAGCAGCATCTGTTGTGTAATGAGTTGGGAGAACGGAATAGGAGCGGACCAGTTTAGGACACTCACACACCAGATGATGCAATCGAGGGCCATAGTTCATGGAATTTCATTAAGGAACTCCTAAAAGCCGACACATGCCTTCCTCTTATATAAGCTAATACCAGGAGGACTCATGTTCAATTCTGACAGAAGTTTGCCAACACTGCATGCTCAAGCTCAGATGAAAACTCTCACTCATACATAATAAAGGCTGCACTCTGAGAAGGAGGTAGAAAGTTGGGATATCCCCCTGAATGATTTAATACAACCAGACATGTTGTGGGTGAAAGAAGGACATGGAAACTGGAAGGTTTCACAGGCGGTGGGCGACTTTGGGCGGCGTTTGGTTGAACGTTGTCTGAGAATGTTGGAGTGTGACTGGGTGGACTGAATGATCTACCACGCCAAACAGGATGGAATGGTGTCGCTAACGGTTTGTAGATGAGCGGGTTGAGCGGTTCTGGATCTAAAAAGGGCCAAGCTCAGAAATCTCTAACCCTAGGTCAACTTGTGTGATCAGGTCCCTGCTTTGGGGTCACAGATGCACCTCTTTTATGACTCGCTCCCTGAATGAGGAGAGATTCGTTTTGCTCTCCTCAGTTCGGTGTGTGACGAGCCAGACCCAGACAAGGAGAGGAGAGATCACACGCATCGCTACGCACCTCAGCGTGAAATCTCCTGAGAGGAGAGGAGGGGGAGAGGAGAGGGAGAGAGGCTGGGGAGGAGGGGGAGAGGGAGGGTGGGGAGGAGGGGGATAGGGAGGCTGGGGGGAGGGGGAGAGGGAGGGTGGGGAGGAGGGGGAGAGGGAGGGTGGGGAGGAGGGGGAGAGGGAGGCTGGGGGGAGGGGGAGAGGGAGGCTGGGGAGGAGGGGGAGAGGGAGGGTGGGAGGAGGGGGAGAGGGAGGGTGGGGAGGAGGGGGAGAGGGAGGGTGGGGAGGAGGGGGAGAGGGAGGGTGGGGAGGAGGGGGAGAGGGAGGGTGGGGAGGAGGGGGAGAGGGAGGGTGGGGAGGAGGGGGAGGATGAGACTATGTGAATCGATCTGGACATGGAGCCAGGAGAGACCAGAGTGGTCAGCCATGAAATGGCCACCGTTCTCCAAGGATAGGTTTCACCATTACACACACACACACACACACACACAT
>NC_140367.1:1265000-1385000 GCF_054491055.1 Hypomesus nipponensis
TCTCCTCTCTCTCCTCTAACCCTCTTCCTTGTAGCTGACGACACTGACGAGATCTGATAAGGAGAAAAATCAACATAAACGGCAGGTTCTGGAAAACACCACTGAACTTCCTGTCATTGAAGGGTTGCTGTCATCTGTGTCTCCAGGGTATGTCACCATCAGAGCACGAATACAGAGAGGGGAAGAGAGAGAGGGGGGGGAGGAAGAAAGAGAGAGAGGGGAGAGAAAAGAGAGAGAGATAGAGGGAGGAAGAGAGAGAGAGAGAGAGGGAGGAGAGGAAAGAGAGAGGGGGGAGGGGAAAGAGAGAGAGAGATGTGACAGGGATAGAGAGGAAGGAAGGGGTGATGAGGGATGGGAACAGGAGTTGAGAATGAGAGTACAGGAAAAGGGGGGAGAAAAAAGGGTGGGAGAGAGAGACAGGGAGAGAAGGATGGATGGAGGTAGAGAGAGAATGGAGGAGGGAAAGGGGAGAGAGAGAGAAGGGTGGGAGAGAGAGACAGGGAAAGAAGGATGGAGAGAGGTAGAGAGAGAATGGAGGAGGGAAAGGGGAGAGAGAGAGAAGGGGGGAGAGACAGCTCACAGACAAGCTGTCCTGTAATTGCTGTGAAGTCTCTCTTCGCCTTTCCCTTACGAGGGGTTCCCAATGATCTCACTGAAGAGGCACAGGGGAGGGAGGAGGCTGGAGGCTGCATGGAGGGAGGAGGAGGCTAGAGGCTGCATGGAGGGAGGAGGAGGCTAGAGGCTGCATGGGGAGGAGGCTAGAGGCTGCATGGGGAGGAGGCTAGAGGCTGCATGAAGGGAGGAGGAGGCTGGAGGCTGCATGGAGGGAGGAGGAGGCTAGAGGCTGCATGGAGGGAGGAGGAGGCTAGAGGCTGCATGGAGGGAGGAGAAGGCTAGAGGCTGCATGGAGGGAGGAGGAGGCTAGAGGCTGCATGAAGGGAGGAGGAGGCTGGAGGCTGCATGGAGGGAGGAGAGGGGAGGAAGAGAGGGCCGAGAACATATAATGGTGAATGTTGTGAAGAGGAGGAGTGGAGAAGGGGTGGGAAGGGAATCAAAAAGAGGAAGGAGGGAGGGAGAGAGTGAAAGGGGGAGAAGGAGGGATATAAAAAGAGAGTAAATGAAGGAGGGGTGGAGAGGGAAAAGGGAGCGTTGGAGAAAGCAGAATGTTGTTCCCTAGGTGATCTGAGTCACAAGATTGGCATGATGTGCCGCCGTCTCCTGCATTGATTAATTTCACACTCCGCTTGTGTGTGTGTGTGTGTTTGTGTGTGCGTCTGTGTGTGTGTGTGTGTGAGAGAGAGAGAGTCTGTGTGTGTGTGTGTGCGTCTGTGTGTGTGTGTGTGTGTGTGAGAGAGAGAGAGAGTCTGTGTGTGTGTGTGCTTCTGTGTGTGTGTGTGTGTGTGTGTGTGAGAGTCTCTCTCTGTGTGTGTGTGTGTGTGTGGCGGTTTGTGCTTGAGCATATGAGCATACATTTTCACACAGATGTAAACTGCATGTTTGTGTCAAGGTGTGTGTGTGTAGGATACTGATTTAAAATCCGTTTGAATTTGCAGACACAAATGTCCAATGAAAAGAACATCACAACTCAAGGAGAGTAAACCGTACTGAGCCCTTTAGCTACACTCTGCTGTACCTCATCATAAGTAGCTCCAACACATCGCCAGGCTAATGCTGCTAGCTCCAGCATATCGCCAGGCTAACACTGCTAGCTCCAACACATCGCCAGGCTAACACTGCTAGCTCCAGCATATCGCCAGGCTAACACTGCTAGCTCTAACACATCGCCAGGCTAACACTGCTAGCTCCAACACATCGCCAGGCTAACACTGCTAGCTCTAACACATCGCCAGGCTAACACTGCTACCTCTAACACATCGCCAGGCTAATGCTGCTAGCTCCAGCACATCGCCAGGCTAACACTGCTAGCTCCAACACATCGCCAGGCTAACACTGCTAGCTCCAACAGATCGCCAGGCTAACACTGCTAGCTCCAGCACATCGCCAGGCTAATGCTGCTAGCTCCCACACATCGCCAGGCTAACACTGTTAGCTCCAACACATCGCCAGGCTAACACTGCTAGCTCCAACACATCGCCAGGCTAACACTGCTAGCTCCAGAACATCGCCAGGCTAATGCTGCTAGCTCCAGCACGTCCTCTGGGTGTGTCGAGTGGGAAGGTGGGTTATATTGAGGAATTAAGCTTTAGAAAACCCCTTGGCTATGCTTTTTCAGCATAATCATTCAATTCAGTGTGTGTGTGTGTGTTTGCGTGTGTATATTAATGTGTTTGTGTGCGTGCTTATGTGTGTGTGCGAGGGTGTTTTCATACCAAACAGCCATCTCCATTCTAATGATCCGTTTCTATTTCACTTCACAAATAAGTTTTTGAAAATTGGATCCACAGGGATAGAATTGGATGTTATGAACACTTCTAAAGCTCTTGAAAGAAGATATTTATTAAATATTGAAACAGTCCAGCCCATCCCTCTATGACTAGGATGCATGACATGGCAGTAAAAGATGTTTTGATGAGCTTGTGAAAATGTTGCTCAAAAATACTTCCCACAGTGGATGCAGCGTACTGTTGAATGCCTTGATGTTCCTGACAGGTAGTAGGGTCTGGGAGGGGGTGTTGGCTTTTGCTTTTGTGTGTGTGCACTCCCAGGGCAAGTCCCACAACAGGGGCGTGGCCCACCATTACTCTGTCTCTCTGTTCATCCTCCTCCCTCCTCCCTCCTCTCCTCTTCTCTCCTCCCTCCTCTCCTCCTCTCTCATCCCTCCACCCTCAACTCTCCTCCTCCCTCTTCCCTCCTCTTCTCTCCTCCCTCCTCTCCTCCTCTCTCTTCCCTCCACCCTCCACTCTCCTCCCTCCTCTCTCCTACTTTCATCCCATAGAGAGAGAGAGAGATAGGAGAGAGAGAGAGAGAGAGAGAGAGAGAGTGAGAGAGAGAGAGAGAGAGAGGAAGGAAGGCATTAAGGAAGGTAAAGAAAATGAAAGTGCTCTCTCCCTCTTTCTGTCCTTTTCAGGCTCTAGATAATGTCATGTGAAACCTCAGTCAGTTCCTTCACTTTTCTTTACTTAAAAATGTTCATTGCAATATTGCTGTTTGCTAAACTTGCACAATCTTTGACCCCATATCAAAGACTGGGGGAAAGAATATCAACTCTTTTCTGAGTTGTTGCAGAGGGAGTTTGAGAAACGTGATATAAATAATAATATATTTAACAAGTCAAAGCAAAGTCATGGTATCATCGGATTTGTATTAGAGAATTTTTAAAATATTTCATACTCTTTAGTTCGTTGACTTACCCTGGCATGGTGAAATCGTATTTTAAATGCAAATCAATCTACCGATGACTGAAAACTCCCCCATATTAACATGCATGTTATCTAATCAGGACTTGATTTCAGAAGCCGTGGCTTATCTAAGTGAAATCAAATAATCTTTTTAAAACTCTCACCAACATTAGCGACCATGCCCTCTCTTGAAGGAGGCCTGGAACCCTGGCAGGAGTGTTCTTTCACACCCTAATCAAATTGATAAGGTGTGTGTGTGTGTGTGTGAGTGTGTGTGTGTGTGAGTGTGTGTGAGTGTGTGTGTGAGTGTGTGTGTGAGTGTGTGTGTATCACCTTCCTCTTTCCTCCTGCTCTGTTTTCTCCCCTAATTTCCTCCCTCCGTCTCTTGATCCATCAACGTCTCTCTCTGACTTTCTCGTGCTCTCCATGTCTCTCTCCCTCTCCCTCTCCCTCTCCTTCTCCCCCCCTCTCTCTTTCCTTCTCCCCCCTCTCTCTCTCCCTCCCTCAATCTCTTCCCCTATCTCTCCCTCTCAACCCCCTCTCTCTCGGCCTCTCTCTCGGCCTCTCTCCCCCTCTCTCCCTCTCAACCCTCTCTCTCTCTCTCTGTCTCTCTCCCTCCCCCCTCCCTCTCTCTCTCCCCCTGTCTCTCTCCCTCTCTCTCCCCCCTCCCTCTCTCTCTCGCACTCTCTCCCCCTCCCTCTCTCTCTCTCTCCCTCCCCCCTCCCTCTCTCTCTCCCGCTGTCTTTCTCCCTCTCTCTCCCCCTCCCTCTCTCCCCATCTCTCTCCTCTCTCTCTCTCTCTCTCTCTCTCTCTCTCTCTCTCTCTCTCTCTCTCTCTCTCTCTCTCTCCCTCTCTCCCCTTCTCTTTCTCTCTCCCTCTCCCTCCCCCCCTGTGTCTTCCTTCCAGAGTCTCAGTTGGTGGTGGATTCCTATCTCGGTGTTAAGATCAAAGACCATGGTTACGTAACACTGAGGGAAACGAAAGAGAAGAATAGAGGGATTGATGAATTGAAATAAAAAGGAACTGCTGACACCGTCCCCGAGTGCAAATTATTTAATGCCACTTTACAAATCACCATGAAGCCGGGGAGCCTGGTCTCGGTGGATGCTGCTAATATGCCACGCCCCTAAATAACCTGCTAATGGAGCCGCTGTGTATCAGTTAAACTCACTCCTCAAGTATATAACAGGCCACCTGCGTCAACCAATAGCTAGCTTTTAGTAGCTGATAGTGGTCACGCTTTGGAAGTCAGAGGTGGCGTGTTCGACCCCAGTGAGGGGCAAGACGTAGACCTCTGACAGAGCAAGACCACGTCTGTTACACTAATACCCCCCCCCCGCATGTCCCAGTCTGCAAATACAGGAGGTCCTGTTCCACTGGATGAACACCACTGGATGAACACCACTAAGTGTAACACCACTGGATGAACACCACTGGATGAACACCACTGGATGAACACCACTGGATGAACACCACTGGATGAACACCACTGGATAAACACCACTGGATAAACACCACTGGATGAACACCATTGGATGAACACCACTAAGAGTAACACCACTGGATGAACACCATTGGATGAACACCATTAAGAGTAACACCACTGGATGAACACCATTGGATGAACACCACTAAGAGTAACACCACTGGATGAACACCACTGGATAACCACCACTGGATGAACACCACTGGATGAACACCACTGGATGAACACCACTGGATGAACACCACTGGATAAACACCACTGGATGAACACCACTGGATGAACACCACTGGATAAACACCACTGGATAAACACCACTGGATGAACACCATTGGATGAACACCACTAAAAGTAACACCACTGGATGAACACCATTGGATGAACACCACTAAGAGTAACACCACTGGATGAACACCACTGGATGAACACCACTGGATGAACACCACTGGCACAGCCTACTAGGACAGAGGAAACCAACTGTAGATGAAGACATCATGTAAGTATACAACAGCGAGTCTGAAGTGACTTAACCCAGATTGTGACTTGCCGGTGTTGAGTTTGTTAAGAAGGAAGAGAGCTGTAGCCCCGGCTGTCCCACAGCCGTCTGGCGCCAACACAATCAAACCCACTCCATTAGCTCTGCGCTAACGTGATTGATGCTTGTGTTTGTTGTTCCTTTTTTGGCACGCAACACGACTCATCTCAGGACCGGCGTTAATAACAGTGCCATCTAGATTAATGGGCTTCTTTTCCATCGCTATTGTTTCCTAAACAGATGTTTTCCAAACTCCAGAAGTGAATCACGCTTAAGTATCGGCGCAGAGTTTATTATTGACAGCTTTTTTTTCAGTTAATAAACAAGGGACACATTGAGAGGATGTGGGATATGAGTTTCTCTGTTATTTGGAAGGTTTCATTACTCTATTGTGGTTTGTAAAGAGCGGGCTTTTTATTTCAACGCATTACAGTTGAAGAAGGGACCAGCATGTTGCTGTTGTCAATGTTTTTTCTTCCTCAACAGTTGGCTTGGCATCGGCGGCCATTTTGGGTCAAGCACAGTTTGTGATGTCACGTTTAAAAACCCACTTCCTGTACGAGAGTAATACACTCACCATATTTAAGCATGCACACCTGTGTGGGTTACGTCAAAAGGCACTCTGGTTTCCAACGCTTATCTTTCAGCGTTGGTCATAATTATGTGTTTGGTTAGCAGACACTTTTATCTTGGGACTTCAGTCAGTCGCTCACTGAGCTACGCCCATCTGACAGAATCTTACCGGACAGTTTTATTACTTCTCTGTCATTGCTGTGGAATACCAACCCCCCCTACGAAGAGTTAACATGGGGGGAAAAACTCCACTCCCGAACAGATTGCCTCCAAGTTTGTAACCAAGTATTAAATCCGACACAGTACGAGGAATATTTACCTTTAACCATTCTCACTTGTCGCTGAAGGCTTTCTCTTAGATAAAAAATAGAAAGTAAAAAAAAACGATTTCCAGGCACCTGGAGGCGTCTGGTAAACAGACAGCACTGAGCCCAGGCTAGGCCTAGCGAAGCAGTTTATTTTCTCTTCATTTGTGGTTAGAGCAGAATTGAGGCGCTGTGATACTTGTTTTAAAACCCGCTTTTTTCCCGCAGTGCAGTCGGCGGGCCTCGTTTAGGAGCCATCAGTGACTCAGGGACGGTAGATGGCTCAGGCATGTACAGAATGCCAAGGCTATTTGTTGCAGACACAGAGGTGCAGGGAAGTGTAATAGGAGTAAAAAAAAAAAAAAAAAAAAGGCCCCACACTTGTGAAGTCTGGGGGAAAAATGCAACAACAACAATGTGAACGCAGCCTGAAATTAGAGAAGGATTTCTTCTGTCGGTGGAATTTTGACGGATTCACTTGGATGCGCGTTGTATACTCATTGCTTTCTATTTATGTCAAAATCACAGAATAGAAACTTTCTCTCACCACCCTCCTTCGCTCAACACCTCCCTTATTTTCTTCCCTCCTTACCCTTTTTCTTCCTCCTTCGCGATCATCATTATCTTGGTAATGCAAGTAGCTCGGGAACATTGAAATAATGGGATGGCTGAAGTCAGATGTGATGTTCCATCTCTGCTGATCCCAGTCTCCCTGCTGCATGTATGTCTGTTTCTCCTGCTGCTCATGTTCAGCTGATAAGAAGGCACATGCTAGTGATCTGCATCAGGGTGAAACTCCTCAACCAATCTTCTCCTTCGCTTCACTGGTGGGACACATCTCACTCATAAGTTGCACTGATGGAGGTTGGCAGTGTATCTTTTGCATTACTGTTGCAGACTTGGCTTCACCTCATAGCAACACCCTCCTCCAATGGGAGAAATGAGTTAGTACATCTGCGTGTGAGTGTGAGCTGTGTGTGTGTGGGCCTGTGCCTTTGTGTGTGCCTGTGCCTTTGTGTGTGTGTGTGTGTGTGTGTGTGTGTGCTCTGAAATGCACCCCTAGGGTCCCTGACTGCAGTGGGTGACGCTATATGTCATCATTCTCTGGTGCAATGTGTGTGTGTGACTGATAATAGCTCCAGGGCTTTAATGAAGCAGGGCTGCTTTTGTATGTGTGTGCGTGTGTGCGTGTGTGTGCGTGTGTGTGTGTGTGCATACATGTGTATTTGCATGCGTGTGAGGGTCACGTGTTTCCACGTGGCCCACATGTGTAGATTACACAGCAGCATTAACATCCCAAAAGCTTTGCTTTACTTCCTGCTCAACATCCAGTCCATGACAAGCATCTGCTGAACTCCCTAAATCAGCTTTAACAAAGACAAGATCAGGTCCCTTCCTCAAATCCACCCGCACCCACCCTGACCACCAGCCACAGGGCTGAAGTCGCCATCTCTGAACAAGATCTATGATCCTGTCAGGTGCAGTTTTTAACAGGGAACCTATTTGGACTTAACAGCCTCTTACAGAGGCTCTGATGGATCAGGTGTTGTATCATTGATGGCAATCAGCCCTCTATATCCACTTCCTGTGTGGAGAGTAGCAGAGATTTCATCAGCACTCTGAGATCGGGGTTCCTCTCATCATCACTCCCTGAGAGGAATCTGACTATTGGCCATTCTCGTTGAACCCTGGTAAACGTCAGTAATCTCTCCTCTTCTCTCTCTCTCTCTGTCTCTCTCTGTTTCTGTCTGTCTGTCTGTCTGTCTGTCTGTCTGTCTGTCTCTCTGTCTCTCTCTGTCTCTGTCTGTCTGTCTGTCTCTCTCTCTCTCTCTCTCTCTCTCTCTCTCTCTCTCTCTCTCTCTGTCTCTCACACACACACACACTCAGACACACTGCTCTCTCCTGCTCTGTCTAATGAGTTGCTAATCTGGAGAGAGAATGGATGGCTGGCTGGGCTTGTTAAGAGGTCCATGTCCTTTTAGGGGAATGTGGATGCGATGGCCTGGGAGGGTGACGGGCCACCCTCGTGGGTCTGGACAGGGGTTAGGGTGGTGGGGTCATGGGGTCAGGGTGGTGGGGTCAGGGTGGTGGGGTCAGGGTGGTGGGGTCAGGGTGGTGGGGTCAGGGTGGTGGGGTCAGGGGGTCAGGGTGGTGGGGTCAGGGTGGTGGGGTCAGGGGGTCAGGGTGGTGGGGTCAGGGGGTCAGGGTGGTGGGGTCAGGGGTCAGGGTGGTGGGGTCAGGGTGGTGGGGTCAGGGTGGTGGGGTCAGGGGGTCAGGGTGGTGGGGTCAGGGGGTCAGGGTGGTGGGGTCAGGGTGGTGGGGTCAGGGTGGTGGGGTCAGGGGGTCAGGGTGGTGGGGTCAGGGTGGTGGGGTCAGGGTGGTGGGGTCAGGGGGTCAGGGTGGTGGGGTCAGGGGGTCAGGGTGGTGGGGTCAGGGTGGTGGGGTCAGGGTGGTGGGGTCAGGGTGGTGGGGTCAGGGTGGTGGGGTCAGGGGTCAGGGTGGTGGGGTCAGGGTCATGGGGGTATGTGTGGTCTGTTACCCTGGCCTCAAGGCTTGTGCAGATGAGATTCAAGAACATAAAGTGTGTATGAAGGTACAGTTTGTGTATGTGGGTGTTTGCACAGGACACTCGGTAGTGTGTTTGTGTGTGCGATGTGCAGGGGTGTAGGAACAGTGTTTGTAAGGACCCAAAGGCTAATTCCCCAGTTTTGACCACTTTGCCGTGCCTTCGTCAACCATGCTAGATCATGCTGTGTCAGAGCTCAGTGAAGGAAAATGCTGTGTGTGTGTGTGTTTTTGTGTGTCTGAGAGTAAATATGTGGGACCTTTCCAATTGTCTGGGCATGCCGAGACAGAACAATGAGAAAGGGAATGAGAAAACGGAGACAGCTAAATAGACAGAAATTGAACACGAGGCAGAGAGACAGAGGAAGTAGGTCCTGACACAGCCTGGTCACTGAGGACAACGGCACTTCCTCCTCCTCGTCCTGTACAGGAAATGAACCCATGTCCTCAAACACACACAGTCAGCCAGGTGTGCCCTGAGAGAGGAAATGAGGTCACTTCCTTTAACCTTTAGTTCCTTTAGTTCACACGACAGCTGCTACAGAGCACAGAGTTGGAACTCTGAATATCTGTGTTTCAACATCCATTGGCACATTTAAATGATCTAGTCTTGATGCATGACTATGTTCAGACTATGGTCTGCACCTCTCTGTCACCATCCTTCTCTGGAGGAGGGGATCCCTCACCGAACACCTGCTCACAAGGTTTCTACAATTTGTTTCTTGTTTTCCTGGGAGTTTTTACTCGTCATCATCGAGGGTTTAGGTTGGCTTAGGGGCAGTTCTCTGAGCGTACGTGTGAAGCCCTCTATGTCATTGCTTGTAAGAAGGGCTTTACAAAATAAAACTTTTTTGATATAAGCCGAACTTCCGAATAACAAAACCACACTGCAGCCATTGCAGTTTCTCGAATCCGACAAACACACACAAGTTGACACAGCAACACATGGCTGTTCACACTACACTCCTGAACCATGACATTTACATGCAGCGTTTGTGCTCAGAATGCTTGATTAATTTGCACTAATCTGTAGCTAAAACCGGACTCTCTTTTTCTCTCCCCCCCTACACCAAAGAGACAGAAATCCAGCGCATTGACACTTCCCATTGTAGCCGCTGTGCGCTTGGTAATGGGAAATTTCTTCACAATGGTGGTATTGACTTGACTGAGATTAATAGCGTAGCCAGAGAATAGGATAGAGTGACTATACCATAACAATGGCCACTATCCATCAGGACCTCAGCCCAATTGCATGTTTGTATGAAATAATCCATTACACACTAAAGCCAAACACACAGGGGCTTTTATCCACCGGTGTGTCCCAGGGGGATTCTAACACGACCCCCTCCTGGTGCTTAAACATCCTGCTTGTGTTCCCACGCAGGGGGATTACTGTAGACACAGGTTTGTCCTGATGTCAGGTTTGGTGGCGCTTAGCTTGATAAACACGGGCGTCATGGATTAAAGTGTCATGTTGAGTCATAAGACTTACCTCAAGCACATTGTACCCCCTCATGGACCCCATGGTGATATTCTTGCGTGTTCCAGGCCCTGAACCAATCACTGACCATGGAGAAATTGTTTGTGAACACGTTTCATTAGACATGGACAGGCCCCACCCACTTTTTGAAAACAGCAAAACTGTCCCCTCCTGGTTATTAAGAAAATCATATTTAACGATTACATCGTCAGTTGAAGAAAAAGAAGAAGCTGTTCCACTCACATTTGAAAACAAACCTTCTCCCCCGCCCTGAAGTCGGGAGCGAGCGGTTGCCATGACGTGTCACAGGTTGTGTTTCTAAAAGACAAGCAGAAGTTTCTCTGAGCGTGTTCCTTCAGGAACAGCAATCACCAGGAGGGTCTTACTGTCCTTCACTCTCCCTCACCCCTCCTTCCCTCCTTCCCTTCTTCCCTCCTTCCTTCCTTCCTTCCTTCCCTCCCTCCCTCTCTCTCTCTCTCTCTCTCTCTCTCCCTCCCCCCTCTCCCTCCCCCCCTCTCCCTCCCTCTCTCCTCCCTCCCTTTCTCTCTCTTTTTCCTTTCTCTCTGCCTCTCTTCCACTCCTCTTTCTCTCTGATTCTCGTTTGGTCTCCTGGGCTTCTGTTTGACTCCATCATTTCCAGAGGATGAGAGTCAAACGTGCAAATCTGAAACCCTACAGTCTCCAGGGAGTTTCTCTGGGTGTGTGTGGGTGTGTGTTTGTGTGTGTGTGTGTGTGTGGGTGTGTGCTACACGTGTGTGTGTGAGAATGAACATGTGTGTGGATGTGTGCAGTATGTGCACAAAATCGTCTTACACAGTGTTGACTTTGAGTGTGTGTGTGTGCGAGCATGAACACAGAATGTTCCAGAATGCATCTGTCTCGCTAAACGCTGCTGCTGAGAATGTAATTAAAATGTTGCAGGAACAAGTGAAGTCCTTGAACCCCAGACTCACACTCCTGTTGCCATGGAGCTCTAGGCAACCATTACAACACACAGTAAGTGGAGGGGGCACTGCGCTTCGTCTCTTTATCTCTGTCTCTCAGAAGTAACAAACAGTCCAGCTTTTTTCTTATTTTTTTTCTTCCTCTGCTGCCATTTGATAAAGTCGTGCTCATGTTTATTTCATGCGTTTGAAAGACATTCCTTTAATTATAGCAGGGAGACAATTCCAGCTCTGCCCAATTGAAGGAACAGTGCTTGCAGCTAGCAAGGACTGACCAGACCTGGTAATGTCTGTCTATAAGCTGGGCAGACCGCAGCGGTTAAGCTGTATCTTGAACAGCGATAGCGGCTAATGTTGCTATCAGCCTAAAGACGGTACTGATGTCAGTTAAAAGCTACAGTCTGTGTACTGGTCTTCTGGTGGACATATGTAGATCTGTTGGCTCTGCTAACACCAGCTAACTAGTCAAGGTCTTCCTGCTAGCTCTACTAACACCAGCTAACTAGTCAAGGTCTTCCTGTTAGCTCTGCTAACACCAGCTAACTAGTCAAGGTCTTCCTGCTAGCTCTACTAACACCAGCTAACTAGTCAAGGTCTTCCTGTTAGCTCTGCTAACACCAGCTAACTAGTCAAGGTCTTCCTGCTAGCTCTGCTAACACCAGCTAACTAGTCTAGATGTTCCTGCTAGTTCTGCTAACACCAGCTAACTAGTCTAGGGATTCCTAAAGCTTGCTATCAAGGCTACAGTACAGTTGCTCTATATCTGATTCATTCCCAGCACCTCTTTGTATTAGGGGCTGTTTAGGAAATTATTCAGACTGTCCTTGAACAAACATACGTATAAAACACATTCAAAAAAACGTTTGGAAAGGTTTAACAAGTATTTTTGAAAAAAAGTTTGCATCATTGATGATTACTTGTTGAGGACTCTACTGTACTCTACTATACTCTGTATTACTCTACTATACTCTACTGTATTCTGCTCTAGGCTTCTCTGTTTTCCTCTCCCCTCTGCTCATCTCCTCTCTCCTATACACTCCTTTCACTTTTTTTAAGTTTGAAAAAATATTTTCAAAAATGTTTTTGATTCTTTAAAGATTGAAAAAAACAAAACATAAATAATTGGAAAACAAACTTTGGAAAGGTTGAAAATAAGTTAAGGAATATTTGTTATGAAAGGTCGAAACTATATTTTCAAAAGTTTGCAACATTGATGTACTACTTGAAGAGTACTCTACTATACTCTACTGTACTCTATTTTACTCTGCGCTAGGCGTCTGTGTTCCCTCCTCTCTCCTATTGTCACGAACCTGGCTCGGGTATGTAAGGTATGTAAGACAGTAAGTCAGTGGTGTGCATGTGTGTGAGAGTCTCATGATAGTGAGCAGTGTTGAAAGGTGTATTAACAAAAGTCAAAAGGTTGCCACAACTCAAAACTGCAAGAGTGCTGCAAAATCGTCTCTCTCTTCTGAAGTCCTCTTAAAGGGGAGGAAACCACCTCTCCTTTCACTTCACGTGTGAAAAATATTTTAAAATATAAACTATTTTGAAAAAAAAGTTTTGATTTTAATTTGAAAAATATTTTCTCATTAAGGTTTCGAAAGGTTGAAACAAAGAAAACGAAGATTACCAAAGTAGTGGAAAGTTGTGAAATTACATGCTAAACGCTTGATAAGATTTTCTGTCATTAGGGAAGATGAAAATTCGCTAAATTAGCAACACTGCTCAGTTCTCTCCCACGAGTCTTGTTCAGTTTCCGGGAGCTGCAGTCTACCCTCGGTGGTTTATAGCCCAGGTCAGGCTCTCTGTCATGGGCATGGGCGGCTGCCAAGCCGCCCCTAGCCTGGAGCTCCCAGGGACAAGACTCACGCGGGGCCTGTACAGTTCTTCTTCCAACGGGAGAAGTTAATTGAAAGCGGCAAGCATATTCTCCCCTGCCCTCTCCTGTGTCCCATTTGGTCTATTATCCCTCCCTCTCCCCAGTCTTGTGAGCCAACGCAGTAAATCCAAGTGTGGATAAAGAGGAGGGTAGACTGAGACAGAAGGAGAGAAGGAGAGAGATGGTTTGTGGGTGTGGACAGCAAGACAGGCTCCAGTCTCAGGAGAGAAGGAGAGAGATGGTTTGTGGGTGTGGACAGCAAGACAGGCTCCAGTCTCAGGAGAGAAGGAGAGAGATGGTTTGTGGGTGTGGACAGCAAGACAGGCTCCAGTCTCAGGAGAGAAGGAGAGAGATGGTTTGTGGGTGTGGACAGCAAGACAGGCTCCAGTCTCAGGAGAGAAGGAGAGAGATGGTTTGTGGGTGTGGACAGCAAGACAGGCTCCAGTCTCAGGAGAGAAGGAGAGAGATGGTTTGTGGGTGTGGACAGCTAGACAGGCTCCAGTCTCAGGAGCTGAAGTAAAACAGGTGTTGAGACGAAATATCGACAACGTTCGCCATGTCAACCGTCCACAAGCAGGACGTTGGACCATGTGTTCAAATATAGGAATGTGTGCAAGTTGTAAAACGAGTTTGATCGAAGAGAAATGTGGCTGATGGTGCAACTCCTTGATCAGTCCTGCCTGTCAGCTTGTTGGACTGTTGAGTTCTCTCTAGGTCTGTCATGTGCACTTTTACATCTGTTCACCTGCCAATCATATCCTCCTCTACGTCCAACCGTCATCTCAGCCTGTCCAAGTCCAGAAAGGAAAAAAAAAATCAATCATGTCTCAGAGTATCTTTAGAAGAGCATACATGGTCAAGACATATTGACAGACCAGGTTCAATATCTGAGCACAGCTCATAAACATTGTCTCGACCATTTGGCAGGTTCTTCTCCAAACGTTGGCGATTGTTATTCTGAAGTCATCGCTGTGGATTCACAACCTTGGGGGGATCCTGCTTCTTGTTACCAGACTCAAAGTGTCCTCAGTGGATCCAGAGAGCCTCGGTTTTCATACATCCCTCACAGATATGACTCTCTTCACGCTGGCATTCTGTCTGTTGGCACGTTGTACCCTTGCGCCATGCTCATAAACTTCCCCTGGGCAACCTGGCTCCCCTAATATACTTTCCCCTTTATGAGTCATTAGTCACTTTATCTGCAACAGTTTTAGTGGGTTTAGTCCACTTTGTCTCCTGTGTGGTCTCCCAGTATCTCACACAAATCAAATATCTGCCTCCTTGCTTTCTCTGCTGCCTCGCCCCCCTCTCTTATCTACAGGATTTTGCAGGTCGGATGTGTGAAGGAGAAGGATTTATCGTGGCCGTCTTGCTAGCTCCCTTTGAGCATGCCAGAAAATAAGCAGTGCTTTAGACCATGCCTGTGTTCTGTAACAGGACCAGCCAAAGGTTTGTTTCAATGCAGTGATAACCCAATGCATGTGAAAACAACGCATGCTCCTGTGATACGGGCTAGCTCAAAGCTAGCCTTTATAACTCCCTCTGGGAATATGCAGTGTTTTCACATTGTGACCAAGGCGGTGTTCCGTGCAATCCCAAAACCTTTCAATCATGACCTTTCTTTGATAAAGTACTGAGATATGGAAGGGAGACAGCAAAGGGGAGAAATCCACCCGAGTACACGTCAGTGTTTGCCCTCCATATCTCACAATGAGGGAGTATTTACTTTAAACTGTCAAGGTTGGCTTAAATCTGGCGTAGTTCCTGAAAAATGTAATTTTCTTGCCATAGACGCCCAAAGCTTGGTTTCTGGGTGGGAACAGATGTCTCTTTCTGTAAACAGTTCTCTGTGGTACTACGCGACTTTGAATCGGAGGTTATTCAGTCTGAACTTTATTGAATTGAACCTTTGGCGGGTCCTCTTACGGAGGCAGCGGAGGTTATCCATCAACTAAAACGCTCCAAAGCAGCCTCTCACCTGCGTGTCCAAACCACCACCTTTTCATCAGACGACCAGCCCAGCCATCAAATCAAATCAAAATGTATTTGTATAAGCCTTTTTACAAGCAATGTCACAGAGGGCTTCACATACGCCCACAGAACTGCCCCTCAACCAATCTAAACCCTCAAGGAAGACAAGGAAAAACTCCCAGAAAAACTCACTAGAGGAGAAAACCTGGGGAGGGCCTTGGGAGGAGCAATTCAGTGAGGGATCCCCTCCTCCAGAGACGGTTAGTGAAAGAGAAGTGCAGTACACAGGCTGAACATAGTCATAAAGCAGGGAAGTGTCAATGGGTGTTGAAAAACCAAAATCCAGTGTTCAACTTGGTTCAGAGTTGATAAATATCAGTTTAAGGAGAGGTAGCCACAGCATTCTCCATCTTACATTACTCCCACGCTTATACCTCTTCCCCTTAGAGTCTCCATCCTTCCTTTCCTCCTTCCAGTCACCCCTCTTTCTTCCTCCACACACACTTTCTTTATTCTTTTTTCTCCTTCCTGCTAGTTTGTTGTTAGCATAACACCTCTGTGCTAAGCATGACCAGCTCTACAGCGGTTGGGTCCCCGCCTCCAATGACACGTACATCGATTTAATTATAATAAACAAGAAGGGTAGCTCACCAGTGACTAATCTTAGTCAGCTTGATTAATGGTGTTTTCGTACCCAGGGCTTGAAATTAGCCGGGGATAGGGGGTTTCTGCGTGTGTGTGTGTGTGTGGGCGTGTGTATGTTTGAACGTGTAGTCTAAATGTGTGTTTGTGTGTGTGTGTGTGTAGGCGTGAGTGTGTAGCCTATATTTTTGTGTGTGTTTAAAATGGACGCCCCTCTGTTTGAGTGCATGGAGCCGTACCCCCTCCACCGCTGAACCCACGAAAACACACCATGAATCATCATTACGTATTATGATCATTATCCTGGAGCCCTCCTCCCGTTCTGAGCAGTAGTGGGTGCTTCATGAATGAATGTGTTGGTTTGAGTAGCAAGTGAATCCACCTGGACTCTTTTCTTATACAGGCCCTACGCATGGATTTGTGATCTGTTCTAAATCGTGAAAACTAGCTAAAGCGTTAAGATATTACCTAGCCGGTCAACACACGCTCATGCTCTTTTCATGTCTTTTTGCCAACTTGTGTAGAAAAGTGCAATGCAGAATTTAGAGAAGGCTTTAGTCATGTTCCCAATTGAATAAATCACCGTTCCCGACAACACCAATTACAGCTGCTATTTCTGCTGGTTATTCTGTTTCCTTGACTTCCATTGACCCCTGCTGTTACCATCTCGTTCTACTTAGAGAACCGTTGAATTCCCTCTAAATAGAATGAGAAAGGGGAAGTGGACAAGATAGCCTGACTCAGGATGAAGTTTAGCTGGCTGTCTACTGCGTTTGTCAAAGGGTAATTACTTAGGTTTATGGCCAGGTATTGATTTTAGTCTTAGATTTGTAACATCCATTACTGTAGGCCTATATTATTCCCATAATTAATCTGTATGATTAGGTTATTCATTTAATTCCTCCCTGCTAAATTGCAATAAGCTAGCAAGCTAGTAGCTGGACTGTTTGTGTTGATGATGAAAGGAGTACTATTGTTCCTTCAATGACTGGAATTTAAGGAAACAAGATGGCTGCCGGTTTTGTGCCACGATTTCCATTTCAATGCCTCACATCTGATGGGCAGCAGGTAGCTGTAATATTGTATAATCTTGTTTGCTGTAATATTGTTCCGCGAAAGACGAAGGAAATTTCATCTGTTATCTCACTTTTTCACACTCATGTAAATTGGAATTTTTCCTCAATCAATGAACCTTTCATGTTCACCTCACAGCCACAATACTTCTTTGAAATGTGTGTGTGTGTGTGTGTGTGTGTGTGTGTGTGTGTGTAAATGCGGGCCTGTGTGCGTATCCACAGGCACATTCTTATCAGGGTGCCTTTGTGAATGTATTAAGCATAGCTAAATAGTACGCAACATACAGTTCAAACCCCCAAGACGTGACCCACACGTGTTTTGTAGTGCTTTTACCCTCACGAACGTGTCTTGTTGCCACAGCATGTCTTGTGTTCTGTAGGGGGCTAATGGACAGAGGGTCATCGTAGGGCCAGCACGTCCGTTCTCCCTGCTAGAGTCCCCACTGTGGGAGATAAGGACATGCTACACAAGCTATCCTGCACTAATGCAGCCCTCAAGACACTCTCCTCATTTCCCCCTAATGCCCCGTCTATTAATTATTCATAAAAAGGCTGTGCTGAAAGTGAGCTTGTGAGGCTGGGAGAGCCCTGGATCCTGTGGCGTGTTATTTCACTTGATGTAAATGGAGACGATAGGGTCTAAAGGAGAATTCCAGTACCAAAGATGAGATGAATACAAAAGGCTTTGTGTAGTCTAGGTGTAATTCAGTGTGCAGCGAAGCTTCAATGGCGCCAACCAGCTTCGTGTTTCATCTCTCACACTGCCACTCGATGAATACCTCATAGAACTCTGCCAGATTTTGCTGCTTTTCAATAGGAGGCTTGCTGGCCGGGCGAGATTACAGCTCCTCAGTTTATCCGAGCGTGACGGCCTTTTGTTTTGTCAGTGGCGAGCGGTCTTTGTACCGCGGCATGACTGAAGGTCAGTCTCGGGCCATGCTGGACCTCCATATCTCTCAGTCCTTCCTCATCCCTCCATCCTTCTCTCCCTCCATTCCTCCTTCTCTCAGCTTATCACGATTCCTCACACCTGTGGCTGGTGGGACCCCTGTCCACCCCCCCCCCCCCCCCCCAGGCCAGAGAGTGATGGGAGATGATAACCTTTAAATCCATGAGAGAAAGAGAGGAACAAAGAGAGGAATAAAGAGGTGACGATGGTAAGAGGAGGGGGGGGTGGGGTGGAGATGGGGTGGGGGGCTGATGCTTGAGCCTCTGCCAGGGAGCATGGGACCTTCGGCCGTGGGTCGCTTTTGGGGTGAAGCCCAGGCTTTGTTCAAGGCCTTGGGCCTAAGCCAGGCTCGTAGCTTAGCATCGTGGCTTAGCCTCCTAGCGTCAAAGGGCTAGGAAAGTAGTTGTTCAAATTGGACTCTGCAGATGGAGTGGGAGTACTAGGGGTGGGGGGATGGGGGAGTGCTTGTTCATGTATCAAGTAGACTAGATTGTGAGGTTGGGAGACAGAGCTGTGCTTCCCTCCTGTCTCCCTGGGTGATGTGTCCCCCTGCGGGTAATGATCAGGTTCAGCCGCCCGAAACCACTCACTGCACACCCGCGCTCGCAGGAGGAGGGAGATGGGAAGGTTGGAGAGAGACCCACATTTTACAGACAGGAGGGAGGGCAGACAGGAGAGATTGAAGGAAATGGGGAAGGAAAGAGAGCGGAGAGGGTAGAGAACAGGGTTCAGCGGCCCTCAATTTACCCAGAAAGCTTCCGACCCACAGTGCTCGCATCGGGAGGGAGAGTGAGCCTGCCGACATAGACAACAGGGTGTCTGAACAGACCATAATATATCACCTGGGAAAGGGGTGCCATGACGCTGGCCCTGGGGGGAACTGTCCAATAGAAACAACAACCTTCTGTGCTCACTTCCTCTTTCTCTCCCGAGCATCATTACTCATCCTTCCCAGTGTGTGTGTGTGTTTCTTTGTTACTGTGAGTGTGTGCGTATGAGAAAAAGAAAGTGTGTCTGCTTGCTTGCTTTCACTAAACTTCAGAGGAATGCAGACGCTCGCAAAAAGCACAAGTCGGGATTTATCCAACCCTGCAATCTCTATTTGCCAAGTCCATCACGGCATTTATTAAACCGAAATATAAGACAAATTGATCCTGCATTTACACGGACATTATCAAGTGTAATTGCTCATTTAACGGCATAAACATTTTTCTTATTTGACCTTTTTTTTTGCTCCTTCCAAAAAACTGGTTAGCTGTTGAATGTATTTTTGTAATGACAACACTGAAATGTATAGATATATAAAGTGAAAAAAGACAGCCGTTTCATTATTTGATAATGCATTAATCCTATTTATTTTGCCCTCCATGCTAATTGCCATTGTCAGTCATCCAGAACATTGGTGGTGCTTTGCCTCAAACAACTTACGAAGTACTTGAGTTCTTGCTTCATTCCTATCTATATTCATACCGTTACAGGTGCATGAATTAGCATTTCACCGTCAGCGCGAGGTCATTAGCATTAACACGTTTACGTGATGGCGCACGGTCCCTCAACAGCATTAATGGAACCGGCGCGGCATCATCGACAACCGCCGCCGAGACCGGGACGACTCGATCGAGCATGGTCACCAGGTGATCGTCACCGGCTAATGAGGTCGGCGGTAGCGGAGTAGAGGAACGTGCGACGCCGCCTCTAACAAACTAACAAGCTGCTGTCGAAACCCACAGGAGGGCCAAGTAGGCTGTAATTGTGTCGGGGGAGTTACCGAGTCAAACCGATAAAGTGATAAAACACCGAGAGGGAGTAAAGGAGAGATAGATTGGCTGGCGTGCCGTTACTGTTGCAGATTGACTTTTGGGCAGGGATGAATAGCGATAGAGAAGGGTGCACCCTTCGGTGCGGTGAAGGCAGTTGCTTGTGGATCTGATGAAAAAGACCGAGTGTCATTTTGCGATTATAATGACTGAATGAATGCTGATGTTAAGGAAATTACATTGCACCAGATAACCTAAGAAAGACATTCCACCACAGACAGACAGAGAGTAAAGACGGTAGGTCCTTATGAAAGCAAAGGGTAGCTCAAAGAAAACATTGACACGGCGTCAATACATGATGAAGACACTGAAAAAGTGTTAGTGTGTATAGATTAAACTTTCGAGACACCAGAGCTGAAAACACTGAAATTGGTAGAACAACACACCAGAAATGAAAATCATTATTCTCGTTATTCAAACTGAGACAGACAGTCGGTTGAGTTTTGAGAAACTATGGGTGTGCTGATGTATTGAATATTAGATGGCTAGCCAGGTTAGAAAATTGACGCAATGCTACATGGATGGAGTGTTTTCCACGTCCTGGACTAAATGGCAGATTGGAATACGCGGTGCGGGAATCATTGAACCGACAGTAAGTGACTGCCATTGTGAAATCGGTGGATATTAGATCAATTTGGAAGGTCTTACATGGTGTTTCATAGACCGATGTCTGGCTACCAACCAATTCATTTCATTCATTTCAAGCCTTTTCTCTTTTTCTGTTTAGTTATTTTGTATGCAGAAGCCTTCTGTTTTTCCCCAGACAACCACAATTCCCCTTCTTTGCCAGACCAATCAGAAAGATAAAAAAAACATGGATGCCAAAACACAAACAGTCCTCACTGGATTCATTTACATCTGATCATGTCTTCAGCTTGGCAGGTCCACAGATAATCTACCAACTCCCCCAAAACACTAACGTAATCGGACTGTTCCGGAGAGCGCCAGGTAACAAAGCAAACTTTACCCCGTCAAAATAAAACAACGTGAAATCGCCAACAGAAGGCGGACATCGACCTGGGGCGTCGACTCAGAGCTCCCGCTCAAATGAACGAAATCAGCCGTTGAACCAAAGGCTGTATTTATTCTCATACGTGCTCAACCAACCAGGAAATGGCCAACTGAAGCTCCCATCAATATCACTTCTGTCGCCCCACCCGCCCTCGCCTCTGTTTTTCAGTGTTAACGGCACCTGCGCCTGTTGTCCAACTCCCCCCCCCCCCCCCCCCCCCCCCCCCCCTGTTCCCCTTCGGTTGGACCCTGGCCATCGCTCATCATGGCTCCGGGCCCCCCGGGCCCCCAGGGCCCCCCTGGCTTGTCTCGGACCCTGCCAGCCGAACCGACTGGCAGCTGCTTGGGGTCGGTGGGGGCAGAGCTCTGTAGAGCGTGGAGCCTGAAGCTATTTATTACAGGAGTGAGGCGTTCCTCTGCTCCGCTCTGCCAGGGTGTCCAGTCTGCAGGCAGGGCCTTAATCACACCGGACAGGAAGCCTGTCCTTGGGTCGGACTGACATGTCCATGCAAACATGAGAGAGAGGGAGAGAGAGAGACTATCAGGGTGTGTCTGTGCGTGAAAAGTGACTGTAGTGTGCGTGTGTATATAACGCGTATCAGTGTGTGTGTGTGTGTGCCTGATGGAGATATTTGGCAGGGTGGAGAGGGTATGATGGGGGTGAAGAGGTGGAGAACTGAGTTCTCTGCAGGACTGGGTGGCTGCAGCTTCAGCCAAGGCTGCTACAGCTGGATGATAAATGGGGAAAAGTGTTGAGTCATTTACAGACATACGCTCAGGTCTGCGGTTGTGTAGCCAACATTGCTTTAGTTTAGTTAGTTAGTCAGCTAGTTAGGTCAGTCCATGTATGTGTACAGTAAGTCTAAATACTAGGAATGGAAAAGTAAAATAATTTGTTGTTTTGTTAATATATTGGAACAATTGATACCATTAATACTTCGCACTGTACATTAAGCTATTGTACAAACTTAAGATTTATGTTGCTTAAGATTTAAGTGGACATGGTTTGTATTTCTAATGCTAATCCTTCTTTAAAGTCACAGCCGCTCATACAGAATGTGAAACAGCTTGTGTTTGTATAGTTATCGTCCTCAGCCTCTCTCTCTCTCTCTCTCTCTCTCTCTCTCTCTCTCTCTCTCTGTGTCTCTCTCTCTCTCTCTGTGTCTCTCTCTCTCTCTCTGTGTCTCTCTCTCTCTGTGTCTCTCTCTCTCTCATCCTCTCTGTCTCTCTCTGCCTGCCTGCGAGGTGCTGGTTTGTTGTTCAGTGTGAGAGAACACAGATTGTGGAGCAGAGAAGTCTACTGGGACATCCTCCAAACATCTGCCTGTTCTTCTCTGACCTACCCACTGTGGTGTAAGACTGTTCTCTCTCTCCCTCTCTCTGTCTCTCTTTCACTGTATCTCTTTACTTTCCTTCCACCCAACATCTATAATTCTTTCTGTCTCAGTCTGGACTCATGTCTGCTACCCTCCAAGTCTTTCTCATTCTTCCCATCTCTCCTCCCTCTGACTCCTCTCATTCTTCCATGTACATCTTCTTCCTTTTTACGTTTCTATAAATACAAGATTCTCTCCAACATAACGAATCCACCTGGACACCAGGAGGCACTCCTGAAGGTCCCTCTCTCCTCCCCATCGTGTCCCGTCAATGTCTCTCGCCCCATCGTGTCCCTCAGATCTCATATATACTGAATGGTAAAGTAAGGTATTATATAATCTTATATATTACCTCTTATATATACTCTCATTCTTTTTACACACACACACACACACACACACACACACACACACACACACAATAGTGGGTTTTGCCCTTACATCAGACCTTTTTGATTATTGCGTTTTCTTCCAATGACCTAACATGCCCCAAATACTCAGAGGCTTTGTCGCATTTGTACAATTCACCTGGAGGAAACTGCAAAGAAAATGAAAAGTTGTTTACTTGTCCACTGCTGCTGTGTGTGTGTGTGCGACACTTGGGATGTTTTTATTACACAGAGAGGATCCTGTGACGGCCGTGGTCGCTTCCACCGACACGATGAGAGACTTCTGCTTGTGTGAGCCGAGGGAGGAGTATTGACTCGACTTGTTGGAGCTATGCAGGTATTGTGTACCTTCCTGAGTGGCTGTAAACATTCTGTGGCTAAACAACATTATATGAGGTAGAAGCAAGTGTTGCTGGCTATCCTCAGTGCCGCACGCCCATACACAAAACACACATACACGCATGCACCCTATCATGCTTGGTCCACTCCAGTCCAGCGGCTGGGAACACATCAATCTATTCTTTGATTATTGACCGCGTGCTTGTTGACGTTGGACGTGTCAGCAGAGGAGGGTCTGTTGTTGGAGATCGGAAACGAGAGAAAAGCAGCTGCGATATCTACTGGCTCTGATATCGCTCTCATGGGAGAATTTCAACATGCCTATCACCAAAAATAAAAAAATAAAATACACGGTTTCCACATAAAACCAGCCGTTTTCTTTTATAGAAGCTGTTAATGTCGACTTTGGGAAACAAATCTGTGCGTTACCGAGGCGATAAGTCATTCTCTGAGGACAAGAACTGAAGTCAGATAAGTCTATTAAACCGTCTGGGCATGTGGGACTGTTTTATGGTCAGAGGACTCCTGGGGCAGGGAGGGGGTCTTCTTCCTCATTGTAGGACTCCGGAGTTTCGCAATGATAGCTGAAAAAGTTTAGTATGCCTTTAAGGGATCATTATAAAACCAGAAAACCTCCCACACATCTCTTCTCATATAATTACATTTCTCCTTCTCGTCGTCTTCTAAAATGAAACCATCAGTTTTCTAAAGCTTTGACGCTTGGCAATTCCCCTGTGTCGTAGCCTCCTAGACTTGTAAAGAAAACTGCAAAGTAGTTTTCCTTTTCATCATGGACGTGCTTTTAGGAGGGGGGGGGGTTCTGATGTTGTGCCCCTGTGCCCATCCAGATAAACATTGGACATAATTTGCATTCTGGGAAATTACATTTCATTTGCAAACGGCTGCTGAACTTTAGTAGAATTAGATTTCGCTAACAGCCGTAATGACATTTAATGGACCATGATTTATTCAGTTCCTTTTACTGGGTCAAGATATGCTGCAACTGGAATTCAATAATGCCAGCTGTTTTGTTTAGCTGATCGAGTCTTCCTTGAATAAAATGCTTGGTAGTTTGATGACAGAACAAACATGTGTTTTATATTGAGTGGAGTAGTCAGTATAGACTCAACTTAACCCCAACGCATGTTTACTACATATAAAGTGATTACATAAAAAATAACCATAAATAATCCTATTCGCTTTCATTATTTTATTCTGACATATCTCCACTTGAGAGATTTGACCTCAAAGCGAACAGGGAATACTCTGAGGGAACACATTTACATCTCCACATCTCGGGAACTGCCTCCTCAAGCACTTCACCAGAGACGTAGAAAACGAACAAACAAAACGTTCTCACTAAAACCCAACAGATTGAGGAGAGGAGCAGGCTGACAGGATGGAGGAAGACAGCGTGGTGATCAGGAGGGAGAGCTGAACGCAGCGAGCAACAAGTGCCAGGCTATCGGCCTTGCCAGTCAGCACCCAAATGCATTTAAATGATATGCCGGCATCTGTTTGGGAGATTTTCCGCCACAAATCAGATGTGCGGAATATGGATGGCCCTTGTTCACTCTCTCGCTCCATCTATCTTTCTCTCTCTCCCTCCATCTTTCTCTCACCCCCTCTCTCTCAATTTCACCCTCTCCATCTTTTCTCTTTCTCCCATCTCTCTCCATCTCTCTCTCTCTCTCTACGGTGAACAAGTTTCAAACTGGCGGTGCCCCCTCCTCCCCACCCCCCACCCTCCTCCCCACCCTCCCCCCCTCCCCCCACCCTCCCCCACCCCCCACCCCTCCCCCCACCCTCCCCCACCCCCCACCCCTCCCCCCACCCCCCACCCCCCCTGTTCCTCTCTGAGGTGTTCTAATTCCGGGAGCGGGGCGAAGCCTCAGGAGAGCACTCGAGACAGGTGCTATTCTCTCCGCCAAGCGAATGAAGTTACTCTCCACGCATCGTCGACGTGTCTGTCACCAGGCGCCGGGATGATGGAGAGGCCGGGAGCGAGCCACAATATGTTGTTGTTTGTGTTATGGTCGTGATCAAATGTCAGGACTGTTCCCCAGTGGAGCGTGCTGTCGCCGTCCCCACCCCTGAATCGATACCCATCTGTGGGGATGGACTGAGCCAGCTCACCAGAGCAAACACGGTCAGGTGGCTTCTAATGGAACGCTCGCTTGTGGCTGTGGTCCCCTTCTAAACCAACCTCCTCCACAGCAGTCAACCACTAATTCTGCTGTTATCCAAACAGGCTCAGATTAGCAGCAGGGGGGTTGCGCAGAATCAGCAGGTTAGCATAGCTGCTGTGTGGGTTGGCCTCTGCAACACTTCGACAACCAACGGCTCTCTATCGCTTTAAACTCCACTTCCACCCTGCTCTTCCACCCTGCTCTTCCACCCTGCTCTTCCACCCTGCTCTTCCACCCTGCTCTTCCACCCTGCTCTTCCACCCTGCTCTTCCACCCTGCTCTTCCACCCTGCTCTTCCACCCTGCTCTTCCACCCTGCTCTTTCCTCTCTCAACTTTATCTCCCTCCTCCTGGGTAGTGGTGCGGAACATTCATTGATCAAGAAAGCCTATCTTCCCCACACCGCCGGCCTCATCTCACTCCCCTTTAATGAACTTACTGTGAGCCTAATGCAGCAAAACACCCCTCCGCACCAATACAGATGAGGGCGTCTTAAGCTTCCACTGATTGGCAGTTGAACACAAAGACAGTCATTCGACGTTGGGATGATTGGGCTGCTGTTTGAATTTGGAGAGAGGGACTTTGTGTGAAGAGAAGGGGAGTGGTTGAGAGCTTTCATTGTGTTGTCATGTTCCCTGTAATAGAGGTGAGGTGCCAAGAACCTTTCACTCGATAAGAACAAGGCAGCGGATAGCGCCGTAGCACTAGAAGACCTGCTCTGATTGGCTGGCTGCTCAATGCCCCAAGGTGGCATTACAAGAGCAAAGAGGCGATTGCGGAGTGAATACCAGATCTGACCTACCCCTGTCCCTGTCTCCATGTGCTGTGATGGAGTCACAGACACGTCAAGGACGCTGTGAGGGCATCACGGAGCATGTGAGCCTCTGGAGGCTAGCCAGACCCATCAGCTGCAGGGATGCATTCCCAACAGAAGGGGGCGCTGTCTAAATGAGGGCTGAGGAGAAATGGCAGTTGGTGAGAGGCCTCGTGGCCCTGTCACCAGGGCATCCATCTTGGAGCTGTAACGTGGCACGTCATTACTAAGCCGGAACGCAATTACAACCCATCTCTATTACTCCCCATGGTGTGGCACTGCCCATTCGGTCTGGTTAAGCAGTTGTCACATCTCTTTACATGTTGTGGGGCCCTTGCATTCATTATCCTTGGCACATTGCAATTAGCTCTGTCTGCCTTGCTGATATTGATGACAGACTCCCAGATGGAGAAGACTGTGCCTTTTTACACATACACACTAACACACACAAACACACACACACACAGTGGGGTTAAGGTATGCTCACATATTCAGCCATTAAAAACACACATTATGTGCTCAAACACACACAACTATCAGGGTTATGGACTCTCTCCCTCTGTCTTTCTGTTTACATTTTTGTGTATGCCTCATCCATCCATCCATCTCACCATTTTCTCTCTCCCCTTCTCTCTCCCCTCTCTCTCCCATCTATCTCTCCCATCTCTCTCTCTCCCTTCTCTCTCTCCCATCTCTTTCTCCCATCTTTCTCTCCGATCTCTCTCTCCCCCTCTCTCTCCCATCTCTCTCTCCCCCCTCTCTCTCCCTCTCTATCTTCCCTTCTCTCTCCCATCTTTCTCTCCCCTCTCTCCCCCTCTCTCTCCCCTCTCTCTCTCCCCCTCTCTCTCGCCTCTCTCTCTCCCCCTCTCTCCCATTGCTCTCCCCCTCTCTCTTACTCATTCAGACTACTTCAGCCAGCAGGGACTTGCACAGACATTTGGAGAGGCTATTGCTCTAACATGAAAAAAGATTTTAAAAAAGTGATCAACATTATCTCCATCACTTCAAAAAGTCACGTGAAAGTGGAAGGGTTTTCCCTCTCCTTCACTCGCAGTGCACCGGCGTGAGAATACAAACAATGTCATGTGACTATGTCATGTGACTGGAGGCAGAGGGCAGCGCTGATGTTATGGTGGCAAAATAAATGAGCACAGAACTGGATGATATCCCAATTGAATTAGATTCAACTGTACTAATGATGGGCTTATCATATTGATGCAGCCACAAAAAGGTTTATTTAGGCTCCTTCTCCAGAAGCGCAGATCAGCCAATCAGGGCAAATGGGCTGTTGCCCGGGCAACAATAGCCCATACCTGTGCACGTCCCTGACAGCCTGACTTTGTTCTGAAAAAAATACAGGAGCCTACTTTTATCTCATTATACCATCTTAAAAATTATAATATGTTATTTGTTCTCTGTTTGTGTGCAATTGTGTTTGCATGCGTGTGTTTGCGTGTGTGCGTGTGTGTGTGTGTGTGTGTGTGTGTGTGTGTGTGTGTGTGTGTGGGAGGAAGAAGGGTATTATCACTAAATAATAAAACTTTAGTCTGAAAATATTAACCACAAATCCTACTCTATTTAAAAGTGAAACTTATAATTATTCATATTTAAATACAAAATCACACAGCACTTGTCAGACATCTAGAGACCTGTTCTCTAACTAGCTATTATATTGTGCCAGTTTCTATCTACATGAGTATTGCAAGTAACAATCAATCATGTTTTAATACCCATCATACCGTAGTTTTGTCAGATCTCATTAATGTGGGTTTTTTTTGGGGACTCTAGACAACAAAATAACATATTTTGAACATATCTTGATTTGACAAGACCAGCAGGCTGTCATTTAACCAGGGTCTATTCTTCAAGTGTACATGCTTCAATTTGACTGTGTTTGTTGTGCTGAATGATGATGGAAAGTTGCCATCTCTATGCTCCTATACTTTGTCTCCCTTTATGTATTGTTCATCAGTCTCTCACTCCCTTTCTCCATCCTTCTCTTTTCTCAAGGCCATTGGATGAGAGTGTGTGGTACCAAGGTGTTTAACCATTCACGAAGCGACGCTATCACTCACAGCCAAAGTGCCATTGATTTTACAGCCCAAATGGCCTCTTTTGTCCCTTTGCACAGTCCACTGGAGGCGGAGGGAGGGAAATAAAAGAGAGAAAAGGCAGGGAGGTATGGTGAGAAGATTAGAGGAGTGAGACAAAATAAGAAATTGGGGCAATGGATAAGAGGGAGAGAGGGAGAAAGAGAGATTGGGGAGAGAGAGAGAGCAAGACAGTGAGAAAGAGAGATGGGGAAAGGAGAGAGAGATGGGGGGAGAGCAAGACAGTGGGAGAGAAAGAGAGAGATGGGAAAAGAGAGATAGGATTAAGGAGAGAATAACGGAGCTGATAAGGAACAGCTAGAGGGAGACAATGGCTGAGACACAGACAGAGAAAGACAGACAGAGAGAGAGAGACAGACAGAGAGACAGAGAGAGAGATAAATAGAGACAGAGAGAGATAGAGACAGACAGAGAGAGAATGGGAGGCGGGCAGATGAGCAGGCGGGCAGATGAGGAGAGGAGTGCCACAGAAGGAGGAAGGGACGGAGAGAGACAGAGAGAGAGACAGAGAGAGAGAGAGACAGAGAGAGAGAGAGAGAGAGAGAGAGAGAGAGAGGGGGGGGAAACAGAGAGACAGAAAGACAGAGAGAGAAGAGTGAGGGGAAAGCTGCAGTTGGGAGGGGAGTCATTCGCTGGGGTTTTAAAGGTGATTTATAGTGAGGTGGGGGGGCGTTTGCACTCCAAAGCCTTATTCATTCCTCTTAATCTAGATCACCTCTGCGAGATGTGCTTAGGGTAATGACCACCGCCTGCTGAACAGATGACATGGTCGGGCCCAGGAAGGGGAGGAGAGGGTGTTGAAGACAGGATGGAGGGAGACATGGTGGACTGAGATAGGGGAAGGGATGGTAGAGGGTAAGAAAAGACGGGATGAATGAGAGGGAGAAAGATGTGAAGTAGATAGGGATGGAGAGGAAGAGATTGGCTAGAGGCTTTCAAAGGTCGGCTCTCTGATTCCGCATAAGTGATGGTTGTATAAGTTCTTTATTTTGGGATCATTCCTCTGTCAGTATGTAGCTGCTATTTTGATTGAAGAGATTGAGGCGAAGATGGAAGCGAATCAAATCTGTTTTTCTATCCTATCGCTTTTCTTTCTCTCTCCTCGTCTGCTAGTCAGTCTCCATCCCTCTGTTCCCGCTATCGCTCAGTCCACACATCTATTTCTCTCATCGGTATCAATAGCCTTCATCTTCGTTTTTAAAATCTCCTGATCTCTTTGTCTTTACATCTGTTAACCGCTCTCTCTCATCGTCTATCCCGCCCTTCTCTCTATTTGTTTTCCAGTTTTGTCTGATTTTTATTCGCCAGAAGGGAAGACAATATTCTGGATGAGCCTTCTGCTGATAAATGAATACTAACTGACGCCAACTGACGCCCTGTAGCGCAAATTTGTGTTCGGAGTGGCAGATCATTTTGCTGCGTGTGGAAGAGAGGAGCGAGGCTGTCTGCCTGTCTGGCCCAGGCGCGAGGCATCTGCGATTGCAGGCGCGAGCCAATTGAATCGACCCACTTCTCAAAAACTGGCACCCGGAGTCTTCACGGGCCCAAACACTGTCTAGAAGATGAGGCAGGTGTACACGCGAGTGCACGCCATCAAGGAAGACGACCGGCTAATAGCCCCGTTATTAGTATTGGTCCTACGTCACGAATACTCAAACAAACAAACACTATCCTCTTCTATTGAAGGTGATGGGTTGAGTCCGGTCAAACGGAACCATTTTAGTGAAGAGTCAAAAACTAGGAAGAATCTTGCACGTCGTATAACAGGAATAAATAGGCCTACCAACATTAGGCCTTGATTTAAGACATAAACCTCGGCCTAACTCACATCCATATCAAGTTCACGGTTGCACCAGACATTTCAATCCGTAACTTGAATGACAGGATCTCAGAAGGTACTCCTCACCACTCATTAGCTTAAAAGAAGATTTGAGCCCTCGAGCTCATTACGCAAATCTTCAAGTGAAAAAGAAAACTGTCCTACGCAACAATGAAACCGACACTGAATTAATGCTTTCATTGTTATTTGAGTGCGATTTAACACATTTAATAATGCTCGATAATGTGGAATGCGTGTAGCTATGTCCTGATAACTTAACGCGGGCCGATTTTGAAGGCTTCATTAACCGTATCAGTAAGTGATTAGTAATTTTCTAGTAATTACCAATCTACATATCTAATAAAGTAGCATTTTAATGTGAAGAAATTCACACAAAGAATGTTCATCAGTTCATGATATTTAGTTATTCAATTGTGGAGATGATGAGTAGCCTACTTTAGAAATATCATTTTATTATCAGCTAAAAAATATTCCATAAAAACCCAATATCTACCATGATATCTATCGGATCAGACTAGTCACCTTATTATGAGACTTGAACCTGAGGATTACGGTCCTACGTTCCTGAAACGTTAACCTCGTTACCTACGATACCCAGGCTATCATGGAGCGGCAGAATCTCAAACAAACACTACCAATTAGAACGGTCCTGATGTGTTAAATGTAATGGTTAGAATTGGTTCAAGATTATTGGAAAACAGTCTGCAACTGCGGTAGTATTTTGTTTGAACCAAACTGGGGCAACTGTATTGTAATCGAGTCTCTTTTTCTTGCCCAATGAAATTCCACTTCTAAAAAGTGAAACGTAATGAAAGGAATAATAAATAGATCATAAAAAAAGGAAACATTTTCCCCTGTGAAAAAGAGACACAAGTTCCTCGTGTAGCATGCTTCCCCATCTTTGTGCTGGCGGTGGAGATACGGCGGGCTTTTGTGGCTCTGTTAAATCCCAGCGGTTGTGCTCTTTCAGCTGCGGCAGCTTCCTGATTGCCTAGTTAATGTGCCACTCCTCCCGCCATTGTCCTCATGCAGGGATGAGGTTTTGCAGCGCGGGCTGCTAAGGGAGACAGAGAGACTGAAACAGAGAGAGATGGGGCCGAGGGAGGAAGACAGAGAGTGAGGAGAGGGAGAGAGAAAGATATGGGGGTGATGGAGAGGGAGTGATGTGTTTGATGGAGGGGGTGAGGGAGGGAGAGAGATGGGGGTGAGAGAAAGAGTCAGACAGAGAGGGAGGGAAAGGGAGAGATACAGAAAGAGATGGGGGTGATGGAGAGGGTGACCACGGAGAGGAATGAGGTAAAAGTGAGGGAGGTGGGTGAGAGAGGGAGATGGTGGAGCAGGGAAAATGAGAGGAATTGGCTTGAGGGAGACTGATGAACACAAACATGGTTTCATGCCTACAGAAAATACACCACAGCTTCAAGACAGACACATTCACTGCTACCTCTCTGTACCGGAGGGCTTTGATTGAGGAAAAAACAAAGCAAAATTGATCAATATCTATACCTTTCCAAGCAATATCAACCAGCATACATCTAAGGATGTAGAAAATCCCCTCCGCGTGGGGAACTGGGGATCTAAATTGAACTTTGTGAATGTCAATAGGCTACATGGAAGACTTGAATCGAGGTAGAAAATACAAGTAAATTGAGATTTTCTCAGAGGGAATGGATTTAGCATGTGAGGCAGAGTTGCTTTCAGCTAACATTTTCCCATGTGGTTGTAAAGGAAGTTTATCTTGGTAAATCTTAAATTCCGTATTGGGATGGAAATGCCATCAGTGCTGCCATGTAAGAGTTCCTTGTTTTACGCATGGATAATCCCAATGGTGCCTGCTTCGGTCCCAAGTACAACATACGCTAAATATGTCATGGCATAGATATAACGGTAGATTTGAGCTGTAATGACAAGCTAGTGTACACATACACAATAGTTTGACTAACACTGAAAACGTTTTAAGTACCCTTATCCCTTATACATGAGGGCAGTTTTTTAAAGGTGGCTACAAGCATGCGTGGCAGCTCGTGGCACCGGGGTGCCTGCATCAATTTGGGTGAGTGATCTTTGTTGACATGTCTCTCGGGAGTGTCGGAGTACAGCGGTTAGAAACGGGACATTAAATAGGGCTGACAAGTTCCCCCTTCATTTAAAGTCTCCTCCCATCCGTGGCCAATAGATACCTCGGATATATTACACCTCAATTGGTTTTGAAGCGATCAATATTTTGCATCTTCCGTGGCCTCGGAACCTTGTGTTCAGGATGTCAGTTGTTCATGACTGGCCTATAGTTTAAAACATGGCTGTTGGTGTTGGTCAAAGAAGCAGGATTAAATTATCTCCCCCACTCAATCCCCACTAACCCCCACCCACGGACCACATCGCATCGGTTTCTCGTTATATCGTTCTGTCCTAAGGAGGGAAAGCATTCGCTTCATTTGTTTCCCATTAGCACGACCTGTCGATATGTCTTCTGGTGAGATCCTATACAATTGTTTCGAAATCAGTAAGCCCCCCCCCCCCCCCCCCCCCCCCGCACCCGCCGTCTTTTCCTCTCTTTTTCTTTAATCCATTGATGGTAAAACCCAAATTAAAGGGGGATATTTAGTCTCGCTGATGATGACTACGAGGCGGATTCATTTGCGATGTGAAGTCAGTCGTTAATGATGAATCGCAGCCGAGGGGATGATTGCTGGGCTCCCCGTGGGGTTAAAGCTGCCGTCGAAATACAAAACAAAAACAAAGAAACACAGAGCAGACGCTCCTACCAGTCAGCTGGGATGCTTCACTTAGTTTTTAGGGTGTTTTGTTTCATCCATTTTTTCCCCCAGTTTATTATGAGAGACTAATTTCCAAACAGGCGTGAAAGAGGCAGCCCTGACACAGATGGGGTCCTCGCTGGTGAGAGGCTCGAGCTTCTCTCCTCGAGCTGAGAAAAGGTGCTTCTTGACCTGGTATTGCTCCTACTGTTCACACCACACTGCCTGATTACGATGCACTTCAACATAAAATAATGTTACTCAGTTTGGGAGTGTGTTCATTTCCTTTCTTTGAGGATGTCTAGCAGGAGAGACAGGTTTGAGATATAGATGCAGGATAGACTATTCAAATGGGACCCAGCTTTTTAGCTACCGTTTCATCCATTATAACTACTGGGGCAAGCGGGCGTGCAGAGGGGGCGACTGCCCCGGGCCAACAGTTACAAAGAAGCTCACCGCGGGCCCAATCTGCCTGACTGACTGAATATGCATTTTTTTGTTATTTAGTTTGACATTCTGAATAAAGTTTGTGTCTTGATTGCGGCAAAACAATAATACAAAGTCTGTCTCAGTCCACGTATGCCATGTGTTTGCTGCGGTATCACCGTTTCCTCGCTGTTTTTCGTGAAAATAAGTGTACCAAAAAAAACTGTCATTCTGTCAGTCTGCGTGTACGTGTCATTGCATTATGTCATAGGACTTGGCCTCTGAAGTGCAGGTGTGCATCATACGTTTTGGGTGCCTGCTTGTGTGTAGTAGTGTGAAAGCTAACCAGCCGTATTCTGTTTTGGACAAATGAAGTAAAAGTATCCTACTAGACTACCGCAGTGGTGTAAGCAGCATATGTCGAATATTGTGGCCTTGTGTTCCTCTCAAACGTAACTTTGAACATCTGTATGAGCTAGCTCCACCACTAGCCCAGCAAGTCAAATGTTTGAACAAAAAAGCTAATTATTGTCGAGCACGCCGCTTGCTCGCTGCAGCTAGCTGTGGTCACTATGTAGGAAGTTGGATTTAAACTCACAGCCGCTGGACGAAAACATCAATGGTAAGTTGTTATATTCTTGTTCTATAGTTATAATCACACATACTTGGGATTACAGACTTGTCTGTTAGAGATGCTGGCTGTTTTTTTTCCTCCCAAAATCGCGTGTGTATGGCGTCTTGTGTTTTGCAGACCGCTGTGTCTGGGTAATTGTATTAACGGCAGGTGGCCTGATCGTGTTGGCATGGCATTGTGGCTATATGGGCATCTAACATCACTGAATATCAAACAGTGTATTATTTTGGCTTCTACCCTTGGCTGCCTGCCTGTCTCGCTAGTTAAATCCGATTTTTTTGGTATCCTTTCTGACTGGAGTTAAGCAAATTATTGGTAAAATCCATGCCGCCGACTATGGTTCCAACATGTCATAGCAGCATTTTTCTCCGATCTTCCCTCTTGTCTTCCGTTTGGAAAGTTTTCCGTTTGGATCTTGGCTTGCTTGCCGTAGACCAGACTCCCCGCCCTGCACTTTTTAAACCCATTCCCTCCTCAAACACACCTGGTGTGTGGGTAGAGGGAAATATCTCGAACATGCTGGGCGTGGGGTGTCTTCCAGGCCCAGGATAGAGAGGCCGCCCTAGGTTGTAGATATAACCGCCCTCTACAGGTTCTCGCCCCCTCAGCGATGCCTACTGCTGTGTTATTTCCAGAGAACCTCCTTCTTACTTCCAGACTGCTATATTTTTTAGTAAAACACAGAGGGGAATGTGAGGTTTGTAGATAAACGGAACATGTACGGTTGTAGCAGAGCTATTTCCGTGAAGAAAGACCTCGTGTTGCTTTTCTACTTTACTTCAGACGTGATTCGTGATAGACCGTATGTTCACCGTACACTGCAGACACACGCTTTGTCTAAGTCTATCTTTCATTCCGTTGAGGGGGATACAAATTAATAAAATGTGATTAATTAGTACCTGTGAGACGAGACCTATTGAGGCCAAAACTGGATCTGACATCATCCTTACTGTGTCTGCTGCTAGTGATGGAGATCATTTGGAGTAAAACGATTCATTGTGAAGTTAATAAAGGCTAAATGACATGTGTAGGGGTGGGTGTGTCTGAGCATACCTACATGTGTGTGTATGTGGGTGGATGTTTGTCCTGTGTGTGTGTGTCCTGTGTGTGTGTCCTGTGTGTGTGTGTGTGTGTGTGTAACCTAGCCACTCTGCTATCTCTCGTCTCATCCGTTACACTGTGTTCCCATTCAATCAGTGTCTTTCTCCTCAGTGGAACTGCAGATAACATTCTCATTATCTTAGCTTGGCTGAATTAAAGTGCTTGGGGACCGAGAGGATACACACACACACACACACACACACACACACACACAAGCATGCAAAATAACCCCACATATATACAAACCGGTGTACGTGAGTTAGGCAGTTACAGAATGTACACATCGATTAAACACCTTTTTCCACATAAACAAAAGCATGCAAAAGTAAAGCCCTGAACATTGTCTGTTGAGACCCCAGACTCAGAGATAGACACACACAGGCAGAGAGACACAGACAGGCAGAGAGAGACACAGACAGAAAGAGACACAGACAGAGACAGATAGAAAGAGAGACAGGCAGAGAAAGAGACAGGCAGAGACAGGAAATACCATTAGTACTGTACTGCAGTCGCTTTCATCAGCTGCATGTGAATGCCAGACTGCTTTAGTGTGTACTTGAAACAGAGAACATGAAAGCTCATAAGAGTCTTTTACTTTCTGTGTCAGTGTTAATATGTCTAAGTAACAACTGGTATCACAATGTCAGAGTCTAAGTGAGTGTGTCTGCTGTTGAAGTAGCCTGTGTGTGTGTGTGTGTGTGTGTGTGTGTGTGAGTGTGCATGTCGCCAAGGGAAATTTATCCAGCACATGGAAACTCCATTGTTTATTCATGCTTTCTAAATTGAAGTGTGCATCCCTCTATTCTTCTGCTGCATCCCTCTCTCTCCTGGGTACTTCTACCGCCAGGGAGGAATAGAGACAGAAAGAGAGATGGAGAGAGGAGAGAGAAACCTCTAGAACCAGATTTGTTCTCAAGGCGTCTGTCTGTGCAGCCTCTGTGTGTTTGATAGAGGGGGAAATGATGACAGTCATTCGTCCATGTTAAAAAGGATTCACAGTATCCTCTTCTCCAAATAAAAATCAAATTTGGCTCTTCAATTCAGGGAGGACTAGACTCAGGACCCTTCGAACTGCTTCGATTCTCCTCCAGTTCCAGATCTGCTGTAGGGACCTGGATAGGAAGTCCATCTCCTCTGGCTTCCTGCGCCATGTTTAGCAGTATCGATGGGTTTCATTTATAGCTCGTATCGATACCTGGCCGTCCTCTGTCCCAAGTACTGCGTCATCCTCCAATTGGAGGGAGCCTTGTCATCGATGCAGATTTTATTTTTTCCTGCCGGGAAGGCAAATAATGACTACTGAGGGGTTCAATACACTCTAGCAAGGAGATTGTGCTAGGTGAAATATCCTAAAAGATAGACTATAAATCAGACCTTCAATTTATTTTTATGGATGTGAAGTGTGTTATTATCTTTGAGTTCAGAGGTCAAAGGTCATGCATAACCGTGACCCCCACTGCCTTTGACTATTGCGACCAATCGGCATGGTGCGCTTCTCTGTTCATCGTCACTCCAGTCTTTCCAACAGAACACACGGCAATCAAACTGATTTTGTCACTGATGTTCGCTTGCATCACATCCAGTGAGGACACAATGTTACCCATCCCCACACTCTCCACAACCAACACTCTCTCTCCTCACCACAGGAAAGTAGGTTACATATTCCCCCTCCCACCCCTCCCTGTAACTGTAGCATATGTGTGTAACACAGGCCTCGCCAAGTCAGGCTCCTGAATAATCCAATTCTGCTAACCCTGCACACAGCCACGAGCAGATTTATCACCCATATTTGGGCTTCCACCGCGGAGGCTGTTGGAATACTCTCTCTCTCTCTCTCTCTCTCTCTCTCTCTCTCTCTCTCTCTCTCTCTCTGTCTCTCTGTCTGTCTCTGTCTCTTCCCAACACTAATTTCCCACCGTAATAGAATTCCTATAAGAGAGTGGCTGGATGTCTTTGCTAATGTGTGCTCTGAAACACAGGGGGATAATTATACAGCCCTGGGAATTTAACAGAGACAGTTTTTGCTTCAGGAAGGGAGGAAGGAGGAAAAAAAAAATGTGATACATGCTTTGGTCTATTTCCCCCCAAGCTCTCATTTGTCAGTTTCCATGGTCTGTTGCTAGGTGTGTTACCACGGTCTGTTGCTAGGTGTGTTACCACGGTCTGTTGCTAGGTGTGTTTTTGTAATGATGTGACTGGGTACAGGAGAGAGGGTGTGCGTGTGTGAGTGTTTGTGGGCTTGTACAGTGTGTTTTTCATCAGCGTCGTCATCAAGTGGTGTTCAGCTGCTTGACGTTGAGATGTGAGTGCAGAACAGTAGCTGAATGTTTGGTCAAGGATCCTCGGCAGAAACTCAGATTTCCGTTTTAAGATCTGGTAGTGTGTCCTGTGGGAGTCTTCCTATTTGTTTAAGTCCTCGGGTCGATTATATTTAAATGAATCCACGCAAACTATGTGGCTTTGTTCTCAACCAGCAAACTGGAAGATCTACTGTGTGAAGTGTCAACTTCATCAGCTGAAAGCAGCCTCTGGTCTGGCCATGCATAAGCATCCTGTTCTACATATGGTCTGATCCTGGCTCTACCTGCCTGACAGGTGCCCAGACAGCACACACATGCATATGCACGAGGGCTACAGAACAGCACTCCAGATATTTGCATAAAGGATGATGAGTGCATAATGCTGACGTGATTTGCAATGCATGGAGAGAAGATGAAGGTTGTGGGCGATCTGTCTGTCACTCTTTCTCTCTCTCTCTCTCTCTCTCTCTCTCTCTCTCTCTCTCTCTCTCTCTCTCTCTCTCTCTCTCTCTCTCTCTCTCGCTCTCTCTCTCGCTCTCTCTCTCGCTCTCTCTTTCTCTCTCTCTTTACTAGGCCTGGATGGGGTGGGTGGGAGCAGGGGGCAAGGTGTAGAAAGTGATTTGTCTCTCTGAGGCTTTGGGAGCAAGTCAGTAAATAAAGTGAGAGAACTGGATCATTGTGTGTGTGTGTGTGTGTGTGTGTGTGTGTGTCCATCCTCCAGTGACACAGCTCAGCTAATACTCAGAAATTGGGAGCTCAGTGAAGTCTCTTCCATAGAGTCCAGAGATGTGGAGAGGTCTGATGGTGTGTGTGTGTGGGGGGGTGGGTGGGTGGGTGGTGACTAAGAGTGTTGGTGTGTCTGGGGAAGGGAGTTTGTGTGTATTCACATACTGGACAGTATGTGACAGCATGTTTATTTATGCTGGGCTATTGTGTTCATTGTGTTCGTTGTGTTCCATGTGCGTGGTGTGCGAGGCGAGCGAGGGCGTGTGAGGGCAGAGGTCTGATTCCTGCTCTGGATGTATTGATTCTGTCACCAGAAGGCTTCCGGCCTCTGTTGGATCACACCTGATGTTACTAAGTAGTCAGTTCCATCAAGATCCCTCTCTTATCACACACACACACACACACACACACACAGACACACACACACTTACAATCCCTAACACTCATCCGGTGTGTGGTATGTGATCCACTCTCACATACTAACCCTTCATAAACAGACACCCTGACAGCATGAATTACTTACCTCTCTCACACACACACACACAGACACACACACACACCTGACAGATCCTCTCTCTCACACACACACACACACAGACACACACACACACCTGACAGATCCTCTCTCTCACACACAGACAGACACACACTCACACGTCCAGCGTTTCCCTGGCATCGGCAAAAACACTGGGCAAACAAACACTAGTAGAGATAAATCTTGATTTAACGCAGCGTAGTTAAAAGAGAAAGATGGGGTGCAAGGATAGCGCACGCATCAGCACTACTGTGACGGCCAGCCCCCTCGCTACTGTTGCTCACCTTGTCACACGCCCCCACCCCCCCTCCTCGCCAGACACCCCTCGTCTGACTCACTCCCACAAGAAACTACCAAGAAACTTCTAGATGAATGTCGTGAGAAAATAATAGAAAGTTCTTGGTGACTGCTGCCCACGGTGAGACAGTTTCTTGTCTCTCCTGGTGGCGCTGTGAGAACAAGAAGTATCCAGGCAGAGAGCTGCTTAATTAGCACTGGGCCGAGGGAGGGAGAGAGGGAGGGGGAGAGAGGGGGATGGGGAGAGAGAGGGAGGGGGATGGGGGAGAGAGAGGGAGAGAGGGGGATGGGGGAGAGAGAGGGAGGGGGATGGAAGAGAGAGAGGGATGGGGAGAGAGGGGGATGGGGGTGAGAGGGAGGGGGATGGGGGAGAGAGAGGGAGGGGGAGAGAGAGGGAGGGGGATGGGGGTTAGAGGGAGGGGGATGGGGGAGAGAGAGGGAGGGGGAGAGAGAGGGAGGGGGATGGGGGAGAGAGAGGGAGGGGGATGGGGGAGAGAGGGGTCAAAAGAGAGATGGGTGACTAATGCAGTTCAGAGTTTGTGTGTGAGTGAGAGAACATTTATTTAGCAGACGCTCTCAGAACAGTGTATAGTTTTCCTGCACTGTGGTGGAAGACAACATGGTCTTTCTAATCAGGCTGTGAGGGCTCAGACCAGAAGGTGCTAGCTTCTCTGCTGGACACCAGACACACTCCCTCATCTGACGTTCACTCTACACTTCCTGCTCAACGTGGTGCTCGATCCCCCCTGTCACCTGGGGGAGGAGGGAAGGAGGGAGGGAGGGAGGGAGGGAGGGAAGGAAGGAAGGAAGGAAGGAAGGAAGGAAGGAAGGAAGGAAGGAAGGAAGGAAGGAAGGAAGGAGGGAGGGAGGGAGGGAGGGAGCTATCTGTCACACCCTGGACTTACTCAGTCTCTCTCTCTCTCTCTCTCTCTCTCTCTCTCTCTCCTGAACTCTTCTTATCCTTCTCTCCTGTAGTCTCTATTCATGTCCATGGAAGTCCTCATCTTCCTTTTCTCAAAGCTTACTGGCTAATTCTCTCGATGCCAGTCTTATATATATCTCTCTCTTCCTCCCTTTTGCTCTCTTTCTCTCCCTCTCCCCTTCTCTCTCCGTCTCCACATTCTCAGTAAGCAGCTTGGGCTCTACTCTAGGCTACAGTGCAGCGCTCTGCCCATCTGTCACCGAGAGAGATGCCACGAGGAGCCCTAGTCCTCCATACCAGGCCTGCTCCCCTTCCTCCCTCCTCCTCCCCCCTCCTCCCCCTGCAGGGCAGGGTCAGACCTGGGGGAGGTAGCAGAGAGCAGGGTCCTAGTGCCCCCCCCAAAGCGTCCTGCTTCATGGAAACAGACATCCTGGAATTAAAGGAGGAGGCCAAAAAGAAGGCTACTTAAGACCCCCTGCTGGGGATTATGGGTAAACAGGAAGTATCACAGATCTGTGTCGACCGATGTTTGCAGTTTCATTTCCTGGTTGGCAGATGCCTGCCAGCCCAGTGAATAAAGTGCTTCACATACATAAATCATGTTGACGCTTTTGCAGACACCTTGAAGCCACCAAATCCCTCCACTAGGATCTGACAGCCAACATCCAGAGCTATGATGCACCTACTGGTGCATCACAGGGTTTGGCCCTGTGAGCACAGGTGGGTAGAGGAGGCTGGGGGAGGAGCAAGAGGAGGAGGAAGAGGAGAAAGGGAGTTTAACTGTACTAATTCCTCAGCTGTCAGTGTTTACGTGTGGATGTGTCTTAGTCTGGCTTCAGTAACAGCCTCAGCCCCACAGCCAAAATATTAAAATTTGCTATCACTGCTGCCCAGACAATCCTCCTTACTAAGGTGTGCTTTGGGGACGCGTGACTCAGATGATCGATTCTACGTTTTAACACCAAACAGCATATGCTCTATATTCACACTATTAAATGTATGAAGAGTTATCTTATTATCTTTAAAGTACTAAAGGAAAGATAATCAGCTGGGCACCAAGCTCCCGTTCAGAGATACGGACTCGTCCATCCCTCAAGCCAGACCCACTTGACTAACAATCGTAGTGTGTTTTAATCATCACATGCGTATTTTCAACAGCTGTGGCCATCTAGACGCATGACAGAGGTTCAGTACCTGTCTTGTTCTCCTGATAGACGTTATTCTCACACACTGAGTGGTTTGGCTTGAACTGGATCATTACATGGATCCTATTTTGCATGTTGTTTTTTTTCAGTTTGAGGGCACTTAGAGTGCAGGAGCCCCCAGGTCGAGAGAGAGAGAGAGAGGGAGAGGGATGGGGGAGAGAGATTGAGGAAGGGAGAGAGAGAGATGGAAACTAAATGAGAAAAGCAGAGAACTGTGTTTTAGTTTGCATTAAGTCATTAAAATGAGAGATGGCAGGTCAGTGGATAAATAAAACAGAAGATATTTTATTTGCCTATTTGAGGCATGGAGGTCTCTGAGTTCAGGGTCTGGCAGACTGCAGGGCTGGTTTGGGCGCTAGTCTTCTCGGTATGCATGTTCAGGGGCGTATTCAGTCCCTATTAGGGCAGACATTGTTTGTCCATATATAATGATATATAATGGATGTGACCACAGTTTCATAGCGTGGAATAATTTCAAACGACATGACATGTATAGGGAAATTATGAGAAGGGCAACATTGTAAAACGGTCGTTTTTTGGTGACGTACATTTTTTAAATGTTAGTTGTAACTATGATTTTTTGATGATTAACCTTCATCATGGGGAAAAAAACTCAGAATAAGCTGAAGAGCTGCCCTTAGAAACTGGAGCAGATCGATGTTGATATCTGAAGTTGGAATGAAAATCAGTCTCTTGTAGCCCCAGCCATCTACTGGGAAATATCGTGGGGACATTTTGAAACTGCAAGGACAATTTGTGAGAATGTTCATCAAAATGTCAGCCCAACCTCTTGGTAGAGCAGTGACCAGTGATCTCTCTTTCTCCCTCCCTTTCTCTCCCTCTCTTTCTATCTCTATCTCTTTCTCACTCTCTAGCTCTCTCTTTCTCTCCCTCTCTTTCTTTCTCTTTCTCTCCCTCCCTCTCTTTCTCTCTCTCTCTCTTTCTCTTTCTCTCTCTCTCTCTCTCTCTCTCTCTCTCTCTCTCTTTCTCTTTCTATCTCTTTCTATCTCTCTCTCTCTTTCTCTCCCTCTCTCTCTCCCTCCTTCAGACAGACACAAGGCAGCTGAGCCCCTGAGGTAAAATAGCACCTTGATAACATTTAGGTCTCACACCACAGAAGAAGACTCCATAAAGGTACTTGGCGGACCTATAACTCTTCACGTAGGGCATCATGGAGATAAAGGTCTTTAGCATGACTCTTTTTCTCCAAAATGCCACTCTGAGGTAAAATTAACATCTTTGCCCTTGGATGTGTATTAAACTCTGTTGGTTTTCCTCCATTATTAAGTGGTGAGAAGTTCAAGGTTATTGCCTCCTTCATAAATTAGTAGATAAATCAAAGTACACTAATGTTTGTATGCTGGTCCCTGGTTCCTGGTCCCATCGGTGAGGGAGGAGGGAAGCAGAAACTGGCCCTGGATATTTTGGGAATCCTGGGCCTTGCCTGATGCCCCTTTCCAAGGCATGGTGACTGATTCTTGGGGTAGGGAAACTGGGTAGCCTCTCTCCCTGGAACAAAGCCTTGTTTCTTGGTTGCCTAGCCTTCCAGCCACAGTGAATCCCAGATACCCTTCACACACACATGCGCACACACACACACACAGACACATTTTCCTCAGTCAACTGGCAGAGTAGGATCTCTAACCGAGCAGATTCATGTTGATAGGTATGGCCTTCCAACCAGCCCTGGCCGACATGCCTCTCTCTCTCCACCATATCCCTCCTTCCCTCCCTCCTCCCTTTCTCCCTGTCCCCTCTCCCTTTCCTTCCCGACTTCTGTACCGGGTTTATTGTCAAGTACTTTTACTCGTACGAGGAATTGCTTTGATAGGTTGGTGCATAACAAGAAACATAGTAAGTAAATGTTTTTGTGAGTAAAAAAAAAAAAAAAAGTTTACAGACTGTAAGACCCTGTAAACAGGACATTAGCCAGGCATGTCTATAACCCACCCTCCTCTAGGCATGTCTTAACCCCACCCTCCTCCAGGCATGTCTTAACCCCACCCTCCTCCAGGCATGTCTTAACCCCACCCTCCTCCAGGCATGTCTTAACCCCACCCTCCTCCACATCTGGTCAGGTACCTAAAGCACAGCTGCTCTCGGGGCAGTCTCTCCAGACACAGCGCCTTGTGAGCCCCCAGGTACGCTGGGACCAGGTGAGATCTCAGACACGGTACGCTGGGACCAGGTGAGATCTCAGACACGGTACGCTGGGACCAGGTGAGATCTCAGACACGGTACGCTGGGACCAGGTGAGATCTCAGACACGGTACGCTGGGACCAGGTGAGATCTCAGACACGGTACGCTGGGACCAGGTGAGATCTCAGACACGGTACGCTGGGACCAGGTGAGATCTCAGACACGGTACGCTGGGACCAGGTGAGATCTCAGACACTGTACGCTGGGACCAGGTGAGATCTCAGACACGGTACGCTGGGACCAGGTGAGATCTCAGACACGGTACGCTGGGACCAGGTGAGATCTCAGACACGGTACGCTGGGACCAGGTGAGATCTCAGACACTGTACGCTGGGACCAGGTGAGATCTCAGACACGGTACGCTGGGACCAGGTGAGATCTCAGACACGGTACGCTGGGACCAGGTGAGATCTCAGACACGGTACGCTGGGACCAGGTGAGATCTCAGACACTGTACGCTGGGACCAGGTGAGATCTCAGACACTGTACGCTGGGACCAGGTGAGATCTCAGACACGGTACGCTGGGACCAGGTGAGATCTCAGACACGGTACGCTGGGACCAGGTGAGATCTCAGACACGGTACGCTGGGACCAGGTGAGATCTCAGACACTGTATTGATTCCCAGGTGAGGAAATGTACCACAGCAGCAGAGGCAGGCGAAAAAACTGAACAACAAAAAATACAATGATACAAAGGACCAAACAAAACACTTACCAATAAATGAACAAACTATCTAAATGTGAAAACGTGGTAGAATCCCCGTGAGACGTGAGCTCCAGGTTGTCTTGACGATGCGTTGTTCTGTGAAGCGTTCCCCCAGGATTATCCTGGGATGTCACTCCAAGTCTCCTCACCAATATTTATGGAGGCTTTCTAATCGCTCTCCCATGTTCTTCTGCTCACACCCTGACATCCAATTACCGTCCTCATGAAATCATCTGATTAACACGCAGAGTCACCAATCACCATCACATGCTTGTGTTCCTTTCTTCTCTCAGTCTCCAGGACTGTGTTTAACACAAGATGACATATTAAAGTCTCACTGAGATGGGTTTTTAAATGATTATTTTCTATACCAGGCATCTGTTTAGGCAGCCCAGCTTCAGTCTGATGCTGCCACATAGCATTGATCAAGATTCACCTTGTGATGCTAGTAAGAATATGAATAAAACCTTATATTCTGAATTTTCTTATTCTCAAAGCCCTACAAGATTGAATAAACACAAAACATACAACATTAACCCCCATGCCAACCAATTGAAAAGACCTAAACACAAAATTAATAACATACAGCAGTAACCAAACACAAAACTAAAATGAAAAAATATTCAAAGGCAACCTTAAATAACCTAGAACTGTCTCGCCTGCATCTGAGAAGGAACCTGCGGCCCTGCGTATGACCTCTGGTCCTACGACGACACGGAGAAACGTCGAGTGAATTTAGAGAAAGGAGATTTGGATCTCGTCTCTCCCACCGTCAGAGTGAAATATGTTGCCTCTCCCCCTCCCTTGCCTTCAAATGTCTTCTCCATAATTCACAGAAGCACCGTGTCACTACGCATTTCCTATTTTCCATCTCGGTTTTTAATAATCGCTAACTCTGATAAATGGCATCCCATAAGCATATTTAAGATTATGAGAAAAGCTTTGGAAGTATTACTTTTCGGCGATGCATAATACTGTGTTATCTGCTTGACAGTTATGTTGAGTTCATTTTTCATCTTGCATCACAATGCTAAATACCCATCGACACACAGACGAGCTTTAGAGTCTCCCATTCCTGCTAGATGAAATTAAAATCCCCACAATTGGCAGGACATCAGCGTCTGTACCCGTGTGTGTGTGTGTGTGTGTATATGTATGTGTGTGTGTATATGCGTGTGTACGGCTGTGTGTGTGTGTGTGTGTGTATGCGCCTGTGTGTGTGTGTGTGTGTGTGTGTGTGTGTGCGCCTGTGTGTGTGTGTGTGTGTGTGTATATGTATGTGTGTGTGTATATGCGTGTGTACGGCTGTGTGTGTGTGTGTGTGTGTATGCGCCTGTGTGTGTATGTGTGTGCGCGCCATGTTGACGGTGATATTTCTCCTGTCTGGTTGTGTGCGCTCTGACTGACTGACTCACAGCTTGAAGGTTGCGACCTTGATAAACGACCTTGACAGACGACCTTGGAGGAGACATCCCTCCGTCCCTGCCTGGGTCAGGGGTCATCTGACAGGAGGATAAGACATCTTGAAAGGTCAAAGTTCATTCGACTTCCAACACACAGTCAGACATCTTGAGAATGATGACAAGGACTTCATCATAAAAGGAAGAAAGAAAATCCAATAAAATGTCTTTCAACGACTGTACAATCCAATTTATATTATAGCAACATGTTCACAGATCAAATGAAAACAATGAATGGATTCATGTTTCATAAGGGAAATAATTCAATATGTATAATTTATAATGTGCAATAAAACATCATAATCCTAACCTGATTAGGACAGAACATGCAGATTAGCTCTGTTGTATTATGGACTCTACACTAACGTGATGCATTTGCATGCTTTTCATCTCCCCCCAAATCTGACAAACTTCTGACAGGGCGTCCTCTGTTACAGAAGGCGCCCAACCGATTTCAGAAGAAAGGAAATCTCCTCTGTTCAAGCCGCGCTGCAGTGACACACACACAAGAAGACAGAGAGGGACAGAGATTCTTCTGTCGCCAAGTGAAGTCTCTTCATAGACGCGATCATATCTTCCAAGGGGGCTGGGAAGTGACTCAGTGTTTCTCTCTAGCCCCTCTCGCCTCCCTCTTCCCTACGCCTCTGTTTGCTTCTGATCTGCTTGAGCGACGGCCACGGCGGCACGCGGTTTCGTCGGGTCACGTTTCTGGAGCTTGTGGTCTCCGTCCCCCACTGGTCCACTTCATTCTGATGAGGCCTCTCCGCGTGATCTCGCCTGGACGACAGGACACAAAGGGGTTCTCACCCCTTCATACACGATGGAGCCTGTTCCTTTAAAGGCTGGACACTAACAGAGTGGGGAGAGAATAACAGCGAGACGGAGAGAGAGTGTTTTGTGAAGCGTCGTAATTAAACTTTGGAGGGAAGGAGAGACCCAACAGACAAGAGCAACAAAAAGCTCCGTGCTTTTCTTCCGAAGGCCCCTGCTTGTGTATGATAATGATGGCATTTCGTACTAATTGGAGTAATTGTCTTATGTCCTCTGTGCGTGAGATAATGTGCTGGAATAAGCCTGGTGCTTTGAAGCTGCCTTGAACCCTTCTGTATGTGTCTGAGATGGAGAGAGGTGGATAAAGGAAAAGATGGAACAGGAGCGGCGAGCAAGAGAAAAAGATTGTTTAGGTGTCGTTTTTTTTGCGGGGGAAAAGGGAGGTGGAAGGTGGAGCGATATGTCACCTTTGACAAAGTTTAGCTTTCTCCAAAGTGCCGTCCGTATCTGTTTATCTGTCTGAGTGTCCAGCAGCACAAAGGGAGGTGTCTGCAGGAGAGCCTCATGCTGCCTCTGTCTCTCCCCCTGGGGGGCTATCTGCAGACTCATCGCGACAGCTGAGAAACCTTCAGACTTGAAGTGAGCGAGAGAGGGGAGGCAGAGATAACCAGATCGGAGGGAAGGGGCAGGGGGCAGGGGTGATGAGTGGCCTTCCTCTTGTTTGTTTTCGGGTCTCACTTCCACAGCTTCGATTCCTTCCCAGGGCAGCTGACAGGCTGAAAGGGGGCGCCACTAATCTGTCCTTGGGTGTCAGCTTTTTCTCTGTTCTTGCCCTGAAAAGATGCTGTTTATCTGACCGAAAAGAGGGAAAAAAACCACTCCCAAGTGCCATTTGCCCCGCTGGGCACTTATCGACCATGAGATAATTCAAACTTCTCTCTCTCTTCTCTCTGAGCTTCTCGTTCATTAAAAGTTTACTGTGACTCGTCTTGAAGAGTCAACTGTCTGTCCGGGAGGGAGGGAGGGAGGGAGGGAGGGAGGGAGGGAGGGAGGGAGGGAGGGAGGGAGGGGGGAGGGGGGAGGGGGGAGAGGGGGAGGGGGGAGAGAGGGAGGGAGACAGGGGGGGAAGGGGGGAGAGGGGGAGGGAGGATGAAAAGATGGGGAGTGGACATTATCGCTCCATCTCAGTCTTTGTGTTGTTTGATTTAATTTTGTTTGACGTTGGCTCTCCCCCCTCCTCCACTCCCCTCCCCTGTGCCCCATCTTCTTCCTCAGTATCCTTCCTCCCTCTCCTCTTCTCTTCCTCCTCCTCTTCCCCCTCTTCCCTGTTTCAGCCCTGGTGGACTAAACTGCAGCAGGTACTCGATCAGTCTTCCCCCTGTTTGGTTTTGAGGGCGCTGCTAAAACGACCAAGCGAACGTTGAAGCGAAATCTGTGACCCACATAGCAGCCGATCGTTTATAGATGCAGATATGACCAGCTGTCTCACTGCAGAACTGCAGGGCTTGAAAGAAGTGTGGCGATGGCGTATGAACCAGCATCTGTGTCACTTAGGCTCCTCTTGGTTCCAGGGCGGTCGGCGGTCAGAGGAGAATAGAGGGAACAGCTCTGTGAACCGTTCACTAACATCCAGTGACGTCAAACGAGATTCATTTCTTACAGACTCTCTCGTCCAGCTCTAAGTCCTAATCACACATTCGTAGCCAACCATAAAACCAACAAAAACCATGGCGCTTCAACTGTGACATGACTTCAACCCTCCCCGGTCCGGATTAGCTCAGAGAGAAAGAGAGGGAGAGAGGAGGAAAGATTGATGATTTTCATGTGGTCATGCGTTTCATTTATCAATAAAACTGTCGGGGCTCCACTAACCTGGGCTGGCGTGGCCCGGCATTAATCAACACCCAGGCATCAATCAACGAGCACAGAGTTGCTGCTAGGCAGTCCATTACACTGACCTGAGCAAGGTTGGCCCCTCGCTAAAGTTTGGTGACGGATGCCTCTTGGTGTGTACGTCCTGGTTCTCACCAAGCTCCAGGGGGAGATTGAAGTGTGTATGAGCCTGGAGGGGGGTGAGGAACCTCCCCCTCTCCCCAGTGTCCCTCCTTCCTGTTAACAAGCAGGTAATTATGGGTAGTGGCTTGTGCCATCCGTCAAGGCTGGAGGCCTGGAGATTGATACGCGCTGAGCCCCTTCCTGTGGCCTGTACTGTTTTCATCCTCCCTCGCTCTCTAGATCCTCAGAATGGGATTTGGGAAATGGCGGGCTCCGCAATGCTCATCCATCAACTTCCTGTTTTTTCCTCGGTGGAGACCAGCATGGCCCTCGCTGGAGAGAGAGAGACGGGGGGAGGAGACGGAGAGAGAGAGAGACGGGGGGAGGAGACGGAGAGAGAGACGGGGGGAGGAGACGGAGAGAGAGAGAGACGGGGGGAGGAGACGGAGAGAGAGAGACGGGGGGAGGAGACGGAGAGAGAGAGACGGGGGGAGGAGACGGAGAGAGAGAGAGACGGGGGGAGGAGACGGAGAGAGAGAGACACATGAGACAGAGGGCCTCATTTACTAACAGGATTGCGGCCATTTCAGGTGTGAAATAGTGGGTAAAGACATAACACCGTATTTACAAAGGCACTTGAGTAAAAACGCAGATTACCGCTGCTGGGAGGGTATAAGGGAAAGTGGGTGTGTATATTTCTAGCTCCTATTCGCTGAACTGTTTTTTTTCTTTGTATCACCCATGGTGGCAGTAACATGCAGGCGATTTTCCTGTCTTTTAACGGCGCGCTAATATTAATGAGCGCTGATTGCCCGACGAGGATCTGGTTTGATAAATACCACGCAAAATGCGAAAGATACCGTGCACTATTTGTGGTTGGGTAAAGGAGCAGATTAAGCTGCTGTCCTGGAAGAGAGACATAGAGAGAGACAGAGAGAGAGAGACATAGAGAGAGAGATATAGAGCGAGAGAGAGAGATATATATATAGAGAGAGAGACATAGAGAGAGACAGATATATGGAGAGACATAGAGAGACAGATATACAGAGACATAGAGAGAGACATAGAGAGAGAGACGTAGAGAGAGAGAGAGACAAGGAGGGGGGAGGGAGGCTGAGGGGAGTATTCTGGGCACAGACATTGTGTGACAGTTATATCATAGTACTTAAGCAAGGAAGAAACTGCCCTCATAATCACAGGAGAGCATCCAGGCTCTTCACATAATCAGAAGTGATTGTCCTCACCTCATCACATAGGTGAATGGTCAGGTTGATACCAAACACTTCTCATCATCCTTTGGTAGATGGGTCTCCGTTTGGCTGTAATCAACAATGTCCTAGATATTACTGTACGTCTGAGCTGCAAGAGTGATTCTCAGGTGTGTGTGTGGTTGTGTGTGTGTGTGGTTGTGTGTGTGTGTGTGTGTGTGGTTGTGTGTGTGTGTGGTTGTGTGTGTGTGTGGTTGTGTTGTACGTGTTCCCCATGTTAGACATGATTAATCCACAAGCAATCACACAATAGCAGCTCCCACATGATTGGTTGAGCTGTCTATCAACAACAGCAAGCTAAGGAGTGTTGTTTGTGTCACCGATCACATCCTCTGGAAGGGGTTAGCTTCTGGGGTTCTCCTGGTCTCCACGACAACAGGTTGTTGTGGAGATGTACTCTGAAGAGCTGCAAGGCTAGGCCAGATAGGTTGGGGGTAAATTGTTAATTGTTATTGAAAGCCCTCATCTACACTTTTGATTAGACTTCAGACTTCAGGTAGTTTTTTTTTCTTGGGGGGGGGGGGGGCATGTATTTTGATTAAGTGCTTGTTGACATAATTTTTTACTCTGTTTTGATTAGCCTATTGACTCTTTTGGTAGTTAATTCCAAAAACACGAGCAATTTTAAACGGGGGGTGTCTGTCGGTGTGGTTTGTGGAACAGAAGGACAAAGCCCTTTTCTCTCCCACATCACACAACTTTTCGTCCTGGACAGCGTTTATAGATCGACCGAGACAATTATAAACCAGTCAGCCGTCAAACCTCACATGGAACCCATCTGGAGAGTGGTCTTCCCTCATGAATACGATGCTAAGTTAACGCTCTTTCTCACGAGTAAAGGCACATGATTTGTTTTGACGTGAGCCTGTCATTTCACTGACTGACTTGTCCTCTAGTGTGTAGGTTTTTTCTGATGTCTTTTTCATTTTAAGGAGAGAGGAGGGGGGAAGGAGGGAGGGGGGCAAAGTCTATAGAGAGTGATGGAAATGCCTGGGTGGAAAAGGGGGCATTCTCTCCCTTTGTCTCTCTCCCCTTTTCTCATCTCTCTCCTTCCTTCCTCTCTCTCTCTCCCTCTCCTACTCTTTCTCTCTCATCTCTCTCTCCTTCTCCCTCCCTCTCTCTTTCACATCTCTCTCCTCTTCTCTCTCTTTCTCTCTCTCTTTCTCTCTCTCTCTGCCTCTCTCTCTCTCATCTCTCTCCTCTCTCTGCCCATACATCATGAGATGCAGGTGAGTGATTGACAGGGAGACTGTTAAGGCTGTTGAAGATGTCATTAATTCCAGCATCGAAAACTCCATAAACGAATATTGGATTTGCACTAAAGAAAAAAACAAGAAAAAAAAGGACATTTGCTTTATAGCCAGGAGCTGTCCAAACATCTCCCAAGCCAAGATCTGTAGGAGTCTGTTCCAAGCTGAGAGAACGTCCAAGGGTGATCACTTCACAAGTACTGCCCCCGCCGTTTTTTTGACAGACACCCAAAAGCGAGTCGACAGCGTGACACGGGTGTCGGGCAGAAAGGCTCTTGACGCCAGGAACCTGCTGCCGTGGAAACGGCCGCACTACTCTCGTTAGCATCTCTCTCATCCTCGCTGTTCCTCTACGCTAAAGAGGGAGGGAGAGAGGGAGAGATATGGAGATGGAGAGGTATGGAGATGGAGAGGGAGAGGGGGAGAGAGCGATGAAGAGAGAGACGGAGAGAGAGGGAGAACATGCTCCATAAATGTGACCAGGCCCAGTAAGCCCCTGGCCCAGACCCAGCCTGGGGGGCTGGAAGCCTCCGGACCATCACAGCCACGACCAGCTCAGACAGCTCTGGGGAGGACCTCTGTCAGGCCCCCTAATGGAGCATTAAACCATGGCTCTGTACTTTACAGCCAGACCACATTGTCAGGGGCCTGATTAACACTGAGTGAGTGTGTGTGTGTGTGCGTGTGTGTGGACGTGGACCAATGACATGAGAGAGAGAACCCTCCCAATGCAATCATGACATCCTGTTCTCCTGGTTCAGCTTGCCATGGCGACATCCCAGCGTAAACAAAATTACGTACCGTTTATCCCCTTGCGCCTCACGTCTCCTAAACAGCTGATCCCGCCGTTACGAGGGTGACCTTTCACCTTAGCGCCAGGGTAAGGGTTGAGAACAACCCTGCTCTCTCGGGAGTGTGACTCTGAGTTTCCAGAACACACAAAGAAACTTCTGGAAGCAGGAGAACTGAAACTGCTGACAGGATCCATGGAGGAGCAGCCTGTCACCTGTCGGGGGCCTAAGTGGAAGTGAGAGCCTCTGGTGTTTTTATTTGATTATGGTCGATGCGTTCCCGGCTGGCTCCTCCACACGCCTGCCTGACATCCAGACCCTCATAAAATCTGCATTTAGAGTGGACCTGAGTAGGATCCTCACAGACGACAACTCAGCAATCACCACCACACAACACTGCTGCCTTTCTAATGGCCACCAAATAATTCACACACCTACTGGCTCTGTGTTTGTGTGTGTTTGTGTGTGTGTTTTTTGTGGTGTAAGTGTGTGGTGCGTGCTGGCAGTTCCTGTAATTTCTGTGTACTGCAGTCAGGTTCACAACGGCAGAGATGTGTGAGTGAGAGGACTGAATATACTGGAGGGACTTGTGCCCCTGCTCCTCAGGTCAGCTGGGTTTGTGGGAGGGTCGGAAAATTGTATATTTCTGGGAATCAGTGCAGCACATTAGCATCTAGTCATCCCCCTTGGGGCCCAGTGATGAGTGTAGCATTAGCACAAATGACTGGACAGAAACTTGCATTCACTTCCTTGCAAATCAGAGGAAATTGCAGTGAAATTATTGTCTTGTTTTTTGTCCAGTGATTTCGGCCGGGAGAGACGCACAGAGTTCAGATCCGCTTCTCAGATCCCTAACCTCTGATCTGTCAGATCCCTAACCTCTGATCTCTCTGAAACACAGCCTCCATCAGACCGTCGCAGTCAGAAGGTCATTTGTACGTTGTCAACTTCCTCCGACTTTCGTTGAGTAGGTGCTAAACGTACGGACTGTGGTGGAACAGGTGAGAACACAGCCGAGACCGGAGACATTTTAAGCTGCAGTTCTTCAAAGAGGTTATGTTAAAATGTCATTATCAACCACGTTTTGGCTGTAATTTTAAATTTCACAAAGATCACATTTCCCCAGCATACTTACATACTTTCTACACCGTTTCTTAATCGATACACTCAGTGGCTCTCGATTTAATTCACAAAGCCATCAAGCTCCCAGTCCTGAAACACAGACCTCAACATTATCCTTTTTTTCATCACCTCCTATGACATACTGTAAAATAGCTGTCACTCATTTACATTAACTGCAATAAACGAGGTTGACATCTGCTGTATTAAAAATGTAATTATCAGAATACATAAATGCATAATTGCGGGCCCTTGCATAATTAATATGCACTAATGCATTGTGTTGAAGGAATAAGCTTTCACTTAGCGAGAGTATGTGCCACCTGAACAATAGCCGGGCTCCCAGGTGATAATTGAAGAACCTCTGAATATTACAGACCCAGGAAATGTTAACGCAGAGAGCGAGATGCTTAATCAGAACTGCACCATCAATAGTTTTTGGAGGGAGGGAGGTGGCTCACATTCACAAAACTGTGAGCATGACACGGAGGGAGAGAGAGAGAAGCCCTGCTTGATCTACACTGAAGCAGGAGATGCACTGATCTGTCCTACTGGAAGGAGAGGGAGAGAGGGGGGAGAGAGAGATTCACTGATCTATCCTACTGGAAGGACAGGGAGAGAGGGGGGAGAGAGAGATTCACTGATCTATCCTACTGGAAGGACAGGGAGAGAGGGGGAGAGAGAGATTCACTGATCTGGACTGCAAGGAGATGGAGAGAGAGAGATGCAGATGCAGGTACTCTGTGCTTGATCTTATTATCATTTAATGTGTTCTCTAATGCATGATACATGACGGCAGCAGACTAGGAAACACATCTTCATTAAACTCAAGGACCGCTGCAGTCGAGTCAGGAGTTTTAATGAACCATGAATAGAATTAGCTCTAATATCACTCCATGTCCTCTCTGTGGGAGTTTAAGGCTGTCAAGTCGTGGGCCTGTAGGTTTCTAATAGTTTATACTTCTGTCTGAAGTTGCTTTTTCTGTATCACTGAATCATGACAGGTTGAAAGGAAGTTTAGCTGACAGAGGGGGAGAGAAAGAGGGAGGGAGAGGGTCTTTTCATCCACCGGATGAATGACTAACATCAGGATGAATGAATAAGTTCATGTATTCATAAAGCATGTCCTTGAATACACACTCATACTGTCCACAGAACATGCTTGAGGAAGGGAAGGGAGATTTATCTGAAGTTGGAAGGTTATTATCTTTGTAAAGCCTTCTTTTGAGCTGGAGGAAGGATACTACATATACAAAACATACCTGGAGCCACAAAGAATTTCTGAAGGAAAAAACATTTGACAAAATGATCTTACCTTGAACAGAACATGTGACAACAGCTTAGAAGAAGCAAAAAAAAAAAAAAAAAAAAGGAATTTTGTACCTAGAAATCTCCATCTAGCTCTACTCTGAAACTGGAAATGCCAACAATGTACAGTTTGGTAAGATCTTTCTGTTGTTTCTGATAAATGTTTTTGAAATGCCAAGTATAGTAATAAACTGGCATGAAGCAACTTCGCTTCTCCCTCAATCCCACAGGCTGCGTTCAGAACCGCCAACATCCAATTTCTGTAGTCCTCAGACGGCTTGCACCTTGTGAATCCCTCCCAACTCATCAGTGAGGGCGGAAACAGGGGCCTGGCCCATTGGACCGCATTACCCAGAGTCCCCTAAGTCCCCTGGCCTCCACGGAGCCAGAGAGAAACGTGTTATCTGAGGCCTGTCTGGGTACAACTATGGTTTTTCATTTGCTTCTCTCTCACTGTGCTCTCTCTCTCTATCTCTCTCTCTCTCTCACTGTGCTCTCTCTCTATCTCTCTCTCTCACTGTGCTCTCTCTCTATCTCTCTCTGTCTCTCTCACTGTGCTCTCTCTCTGTCTCTCTCTCTGTGCTCTCTCTCTGTCTCTCTCTCTTTCTGTTCTTTCCACCCCGCCCCCCTCCCTTCCCCTCCCTCTGGCCCTGCGGGGGATAGTGGGCTTGTGTACGTTCTTTTGCTTTTGAGTAATTGAACGTCTCAATGAAACACACACAGACACACACACACATGAATAGTCCCTGGTTCCCCAATTATCCCCTGGTCTTAATGAGGCCCTCACGCTGAGGGAGAAACCACCCTGTGTGTGTGTGTGTGTGTGTGTGTGTGTGTGTGTGTGTGTGTGTGTGTGTGTGTGTGTGTGTGTGTGTGTGTGTGTGTGTGTGTGTGTGTGTGTGTGTGTGTGTGTGTGTGTGGAAGGGGGGGGAGTGTTGTGAGAATAAAGTCCTTGTTTGCAACAACATAGGCTGTCAGTTGAGAGGCTGACTAATTACACAGACCTGTTAAGGTAGAGGGTGTTCCTCCCTGGAGTCATTTCTCTCCTTGAGAGAGAGAGGGAGTGAGAGAGGGAGAGAGAGAGAGAGAGAGAGAGAGAGGGAGGATGCATCTGTCCCCCTGTCTCCAGCCCCTCAGGCAAAAACATCAGCTGATGCGGTCTTGGTGAGTGTCTAACCCTTCATTCTGGCTCAAGATGTTTTCGACATTGATCTTTGGACCAAGTGTGTGTGTGTGTGTGTGTGTGTGTGTGTGTGTGTGTGTGTGTGTGTGTGTGTGTGTGTGTGTGTGTGTGTGTGTGTGTGTGTGTGTGTGTGTGTGTGTGTGTGTGTGTGTGTGTGTGAATACAAGGGCGAAATAGTCAATCAAACATTGGGGGGGACTGCTGTGGGACTTTCTGTATTGGGCTTATTACCCCCATTTTACCCATGTAGGCTACATTCACTCACAATGTCAGTTAAGCGCTATTAATGTCAGTCTGGTGTCCTGTACCTTAAAACATTGTTAAATGAACTACTACTCTGTTAATAAAGTCTAACATCTCCAGAAACATACTTTGTTTTTATTTCCAAAGAAATAATGGACGTCAGCTGCTGAAGTCTCGTTCATTTTTGGCCACTTTACTGCAAAATACAACAGCAATGCAATTCAATAAGGATGAAAATGATGAAGTAAGAAAGAACAAATGGCAGGAGTCTAAAATAACTTGCTAAATAGCCCAATTCAGAGAACAGAAACGTAGCCCAAAACGCTGTCAAAGCTTTGGTACATTTGACTAGCCTGTCACTGCTTGACTGCTATCCTAGTCTGCTGTAAAGCCAGGCTACATGCTAGCCTGTATAGGTTTATAGTAAGCTGTATAGTATTGCAATCGAAATTCACACTAATTCTACAATTTTCTAAAAAAAATTAGTGTAATTCACCTTGTCCTTATCTCAAGGATTTTGTTAGCCAAATACTGGATACCATCCATAAATACTTGCCAAATGTCTGTCTGATGTTGCTGCTAACTCACTCATTGACGTATAAGCTATAGGGAAAACGTGACATGGATTTCAGGAGAAATAGGTTGTTAATGTATAGTGTAAGGCAAGTTGAATGGATTTGGGGAATGGACTGGCCGGGATTTGATATTTTCGGAGCAGGAAAGAAAGACGTAGGCTAGCAGTCATCGATATTGCCCGCATAATCATACAGTATGAACAAATATTGGGGGGACAAATTGTCCTTCTTTAAATATTGGGGGGGACGTGTCCCCCTGTCCCCCCATATAATTACGCCCTTGTGTGAATGCGTCTCAGCGGTCGTTTTGGGAGTCCTACACCGCGCGTGTGAGTAGTGGTTGGCAGCGACTCCACAGCGGCAGAAAATCTATGTCCTCTCCCCACCTTTACCTTCTGACCGCAGCACCCGGCTCGCCTCCCCTGATTTATAGGAGCGCTAATTTGATTTCAATTTGCTCTTCACAGTCACTTCCATCCGCTCCTTCAGCTTGGAGACACTCTACAGCAAAGTGCTTGCTCGATTTTCTTCTCTTTTAATTTTTAAGGCTGGAAAAACATAAAAGATAAATGTAGGCCTGTGTATTGAGCGTGAAGACTTGAATTGTAAGCTCACTCGATGCCAAACAGCCAGTGGTGACATTAGCTCTATAAACATTTACATGTATTTTTTCTTTCTTTCAAAGTTATTTCCCAAACGTTTTCTGTTTTGGTTTTTGGTACCAGTCTCGTGAAACCACGTTCCTTCTACTCTAAACAGATCGCGTTTTCTCTCCATATTTTACCGCGGGGCTGAAAAATCACCCAGACGGACAGATACACGCGATACCAACGGGGATGATTGATTCACGTTTGGCCGTATTTTCGATTTCGTGCCGTTGGAGTTTGTGTCACATTGCTGTTTCTAGATAAGACCTTCCGTGATGGGGGTGGATGGCAAACACAGTAATGTGGAATACTTTTCATCTTTTTCACTTTTTTATCTCTCTCCCCCCCACACCTCTCTTCTCCCTTTGACGGGGTAGATGACAAATGACAATCTCATTTCCATTGGCTAGCAGCGTCCTATCTCCAGGCTAAGTCATGCAGGTGCTGGAAGTGACACAGTAAATCCTGGAGCAGAGATGAGGACAGTCTAGTGACAGGAGCAGTCATTCAGAAGTGCCGCTATCTGTCCCTTGAAGAGTGTCACACTCCAGTAAGACTGGTCCTCCCCAAACACACACACTCATACACTCTCTCTCACACAAACACACACACACACACACACAGTGTTCTTTTGGGTGTGGGTGCTGTTTAGATGATATAGTGTCCTAGGCATCCTGTTCTGTGTCATTCTGAATACAATCTATATTAGGATAGTTTAAGGATAAGTGATGATTATGGTGATGATGGTGATGGTGATGGTGATGAAGACAGTGATAGAAACATACATAATCATGCAAATTACGTCCATTTTGAGAAGGACGATTTGCCAAATGGATTTCAACATCTGCTATCCTCACACGTTACATCTGCAACTGGTAATTGAGGCGCTTGGAACCAATACTGACAATGTTGCCCAGGGGGATTTGAACCACTCAGCAGCCCTCTCTCCCAGGGATGAACCCAGATCACTGGGCCTCTTTAACCAGGCTGGATCCACATTAGAGGTTGGATTTGAGAGCAAAGCCACTCTGCACTTCATCACACTGCTCTGATGGCTAGGTGTAATTGGTGGAAGCCGTAATGGGGTCCTGGTGAGATAAAGGACGAGGCCTCGTTACTGCTCCTCGTTCAGCCCAGACACACAGAGACCCTGTCCTTACCCTGCCCTTACCCTGCTCTTATCCTGCCCTTACCCTGCCCTTATCCTGTCCTTACCCTGCCCTTACCCTGCCCTTACCCTGCCCTTACCCTGCCCTTACCCTGCCCTTACCCTGCCCTTACCCTGCCCTTATCCTGCCCTTATCCTGCCCTTACCCTGCCCTTACCCTGCCCTTACCCTGCCCTTATCCTGTCCTTACCCTGCCCTTACCCTGCCCTTACCCTGCCCTTACCCTGCCCTTATCCTGCCCTTATCTAGCCCTTACCCTGCCCTTACCCTGCCCTTATCCTGCCCTTATCCTGCCCTTACCCTGCCCTTATCCTGCCCTTACCCTGCCCCTACTTGCACGCCGCCTCTGAAACCACTCAGGAACAATACGGACCTCAGATAACGGTGGCTCACGCCACATCGTTACGGCGACAGACAATTACACAAAGTACGGAGGGAGAGGGAGAAAGAGAGGGAGGGAGATCTGGTTCAATTATTACCAACCTGCAGAGATTTGGAGGGGAATTCTTTGGATCGTGCGAGCGGGTCCTTTGAATGGAACGCTATCAGAAAAAGGGAAAATGAATTATCGATTGTAATTACACAGTCCTGTGATTTGTGCGGTCTCGGGGCGGCTAAGTTCCTTTAGGCATGTTATTGGACACCCCCCATCATTGTCTCACCTCGACTCCGATCTGTCTAACATCTTGCAACCGTTTTACAGAAGTTAACAGTTGTCCTTTGTGGCCGCGAAGGGACCTTTGCTTGTCCTTCTGTCTCGGTCACAGTGGCGTCGGAATCGTAAACCAACCATGAACGTAAGAGTTCACGTGTTCCACTCCATGACTGGCTAGTGACGTTTAAGATTCAAGGTTGTATTTGTTGGCGTTACTAATTCCTAACTACATGAGGTATTCATGACACCGATGTCTGACAAAGGTGTGTGGAGGAGAGGGTGTAGAGGGGGGGGGGGACCATGTAACAGGACGTAGAACAGGCTGCAGAACCTTGCTCTACGGAGGCCTGGGCTGGGTCACACTAGCACACACTAGCACACACTAGCACACACTGGCACTGTTTCAGACACTGGGAATCAGAAACACCCTGGGACTCTTTTTCCCTTCAGTCCTCCTTGCCCCCCTCCCTCCCTCCCTCCCTCCCTCCCTCCCTCCCTCCCTCCCTCCCTCCCTCCCTCCCTCCCTCCCTCCCTCCCTCCCTCCCTCCCTCCCTCCCTCCCTCCCTCCTTGCCCCCCTCCCTCCCTCCTCTCCCTCCCTCCTTGCCCCCCTCCCTCCCTCCCTCCCTCCTCTCCCTCCCTCCTTGCCCCCCTCCCTCCCTCCCTCCTCTCCCTCCCTCCTTGCCTCCCTCCCTCCTCTCCCTCCCTCCTTGCCCCCCTCCCTCCCTCCTCTCCCTGACCCGTCAAGATGGGATGTCAATACTGTGCCCTGTGTGCTCAGTGCTGGAACCACACCCCCCTCTGGAGGAGCTGTGCTGAGAAGATGGCATCTCAGTTTCCTTCAACTTGAACTCAGACGACAGGAAAACAGCTCCAGCTGTACGCGTCCTGTGGTTGGTCTGAGTGCTGAGTGCGGTGTTCGACAGGCCATGAAGAATGATAACGATAAGTGTTGGCTAATTTGCCATTTCCTGCTAATGTTTAGTTGGTGTGTGAGATGTTTTTTTAACTTGGAGATTAGGATGGAAAATGTTGTGTGGGAATTATATTTGTTGCTCGCTTTATATAGGCTACTGTACATTTATGACACAATTCTGTAGGTGTTGATGGTTCAGGGCTGGTGGTGTGCGTTGGTTATGTCCCTCTTCACCAGCCTACGGAGGGGCTGGTACAGTCACTCACTGCTCCAGTTAATGTGCAGTCCCACCCACACAGCCCAGGCCAACGACCCCAGAGCTTCTCAGGAAGTATATTTATCCCTCTGCTATTTCCTGTCCTTTTATTCTTAGGGTTGCATCAACCGCATGGTTACTTTAGTCTGAACAGAGGTGCAAATTGTCGTGTGTGTGTGTGTGTGTGTGTGGGAGGGAGGGAGTTGAAGAGAGGGAGTGCTACTGTAGGTTACAGTTGGATAAGATCTCATTCCTATTCCATGGTGCAAAATGTGTGTGTGTGTGTGTGTGTGTGAGAGACGGAGAGAGGTGAGCTGAGGTGTATTCTCCCTCATTTACCCTGGTGGGCTTTACACCAGCCACACCATACAGTTGTGGTGTGTGTGTGTGTGTGTGTGTTTGACAGAGAGAGAGAGAATGTAGGAGAAATGTAGTGCTGCTGGAGGTAGGAACTGGATAAGATCTCATTTCTATTTCATGGTGCAAAGTGTGTGTGTGTACAGTCTGTTGGTGTGTGTGTGTCTGTGTGTGTGTATAGTGTATGTGTACAGTGTGTGTTACCCTCAGTACACCACACTTCCAGGATGATATCCTTTGTGAATAATATTGAAGCAGAATTGTTATTACTCGCATCCTCTTCCCCACCTTCTCTCTCATTCACACACACATAATATATATTATATCCTGAATATATATAAATACATGTGCAGACTTCACTCATGTCGCATATCATTCCCAGAGAACTTTCTAGAAATAACCGAGACGAGAAAAAGAATATCAAAGATGAACACCACTAGCACACCTCCACACTGCATTTACTAGCATTCTCTCTCTCTCTCTCTCTCTCTCTCTCTCTCTCTCTCTCTCTCTCTCTCTCTCTCTCTCTCTCTCTCTCTCTCTCTCTCTCTCTCTCTCTCTCTCTCTCTCTCTCTCTCTCTCTCTCTCTCTATCTATCTATCTATCTATCTATCTATCTATCTATCTCTATCTCTCTCTCTCTCTCTAGGTCTCTCTCTTTCTTTCTGTCTCTCTCTCCATGTCTCCCTCTCTCTGTCTCCCTCTCTATCGCTGTCTCTCCCTCTCCCCCTTTCTCTTTCTCCCTCTCTTTGTGTGTCTCCTTCTCTATCGCTCTCTCTCTCACTTCATCCCTCTCATTCTTAATGTAATCTCTCCTTCCCCCTGGTCTGACTGACACATGCTGGTTTGTACCAGCTGAACACATTAAGCCCCAGAACGAGAATTCAAGGCTGTGGCTGGCCTACTTTCTCAGTTTGAATGAGAGTGATCAGGTTTCTCCTCAGCTCAGCCTGGCTCTGTGTTACCTGCTCTCTTGCTGAGCCCTCAGATAGATTCATAGGTGGTAACTCAGCGCTGAGAAAGAGATCACTTTGACTTACAACACTATGTCATTAACGAGCATGAGAACTGCACACTTCACCACAGATGTTAGCAGTTCAGCTGTGGTATGGGGCTTGTGTGTTTCAGTGTAACGATCAGTGTAACCTTGGGATAGATCAAACTGCACTTTTTATGTTTTCACTCAAACTGCATCTCCTAACTTAACACTTACACAACTACTGACGTTTCACTGCGGAAACCTGAGTGCTCCTTATAGCAGAGTACATCTTCAGCTGCTCTCTGATTCAGGGTTGTGTGTGTGTGTGAGTGTGTGTGTATGAGTGTGTGTGTGTATGAGTGTATGTGTGTGTGTGTGTGTGTGTGTGTATGAGTGTGTGTGTGTATGAGTCTGTTGGAAGAACAGAGCCAGAGAGAGACAGGTCACTACAGATACCATGATCTCCCTGGCAACAAGAAGCTCGCTAGGAGGATGTGAGAGAGAGAGAGAGAGAGAGAGAGAGAGAGAGAGAGAGAGAGAGAGAGAGAGAGAGAGAGAGAGAGAGAGAGAGAGAGAGAGAGAGAGAGAGAGAGAGAGAGAGAGAGAGAGAGAGAGAGAGAGAGAGAGAGAGAGAGAGAGAGAGAGAGAGAGAGAGAGAGAGAGAGAGAGAGAGAGAGAGAGAGAGAGAGAGAGAGAGAGAGAGAGAGAAGGGGGGAGTTCGAGATGGAGAAGGAGGGGGGAGATGGACAGGGAGAGGGAGGGAGGGGGGAGATGGAGAAAATCTTAGGTGGCACACCAAAATCCAAAGCCATAACTAAATTTCAGGAATTCTATTATGCTGTTGTAGTATATAGGCTAGTTAACAACTAAGTCTATACGAGAGTTAAGGAATCACAAACTGATATATTTTGGTTTCTTATTATACAATTCATTTGATTAATTACTAATTATCAGACTAATTATCTACATAGACTAATGCTGGTACAGTTAACATGAAATGTTGCCACTGTGTCAGTGACACGTCAACTGACGTCCACACTGCCAGATAGCGACGGAGAGAACGGCTTCTGTAGAACCCCTCTCCTGCCCAGGGGCTAGCTCATGCTAACGCTAACCCTCAGATACAGACAGATGACTTGGTGACATTACCGGACAGATTTCCCCCTCATAGTCTATTGGGCTCCTGTAATTAGTAATATGGGAATATGCAGGCGATTAAGTACACTTAAATTTAGCGATCACGTTTTAATGATGAGAGGGAAAGAGAGAGAGGAAGAGAGAAGGGAGGGAGGGAGGGAGGGAGGGAGGGAGGGAGGGAGGGGAGGGAGGGAGGGAGGGAGGGAGGGAGGGAGGGAGGGAGGGAGGGAGGGAGGGAGGGAGGGAGGGAGGGAGGGAGGGAGGGAGGGAGGGAGGGAGGGAGGGAGGGAGAAAGGGAGGGAGGGAGGAGAGTGGGAGAAAGTACAGTTGGAGTCCTCAGGGGGAAGGTTCATGTAACCTGGTGAGTCGACTCTTCATTACCCTGAAGGACAAAGGGTCGAACAGACACACACACAAATACATATACACACACACACACACACACACATACACACACACATACATATACACACACATTAGAGTGTGTCTAACCCTTAATGTACTTTTCTAGGACAGAGGAAGGTTAACATGCTTTACCATCAGGAAGCTGAGGATAAACAGCCTTCTTAAACTGCAATCAAGCTCAGAGGATTGGGCTAAATACCATACCGAGATCTCCTCGGCTGTTTATAAAACCTCTTTCTGCACTGCCAGCTGTGGGTTCAGTCCCCGCAGAAACACTCAGTCATCAAACACGACCCTGGGCGTCTCAGATGACTTCCTGCTCAGCACAGCGAACAAGCCTCGAGATGTCTTCATTACACGGGAACACACCGCTAAACCCAACTTTCTGTTCAGACCACACAGAGACAAACTTCCTTCTATCAGGGAAAAAAACTAAACTAACCCGACCCAGACCTGAGCACAGACTCTGAGCCCCGCCCCCTAGAAGCCCCGCCCCCTGGAAATGCTGACCACAGCAGAGAATGTGAACCAGCTCATCCTGCTGAGTCGTCATGACAGCCTCCCAGCTGACTGAGGGGGATGAGGAGGGGGGAGGAGGAGGGAGGGGGGAGGAGGGGGGAGGGTGACAGCTCCATCAGAGGCTCTCCTGGGGGGAGGGAAGGGATCTCTGATCAATCTGAACCTTTCAGTCAACCCTGTTCGGGCCCCCCTGCCCGGGCCCTTCTGGACCCCCCCCGGCCCCTCCGCCCCCGGCCCCCCTCTTGGCCCCCCGTATCCCCAGCCTGGAGGATTGTCCTCTGGGTTAGGGAGCTGCAGGGGCACCACAGGCACAGCGAAGGGCGACGGCAGATTTAGGAGGATTCATGTGTGGAGCTGAACTGCAAGTACGATATACACACACACACCTGCACACACGCTGTCAGAGCCAGCACTTACGTCCGCATGCATTATGCATGCACAACGAATATATGCTAATGGAATCAATCACACACGCACACTCACACGCACGCACACACAGAATCCACTCGTCTATATCTGTGAATCTTGTTTCATGAAGAGCTGTTTACTGATGAATTCTAAATGTTTCATTCCCTCTGAGGTGTTTCAGACTGTGGTGTGTTTTGGTCTAACGCAGTATAAAACACTGAACACGTTTCCTTCCTAACCAGGAAGCAGTCTGTCTATCCTGCCAGACCCCCACTTCATCCAGCACAGCCTCCAGCACGGTGACCTACTGCAGGGTCAGATGTCAGGGTCCTACTGCAGGGTCAGATGTCAGGGTCCTACTGCAGGGTCAGAGGTCAGGGTCCTACTGCAGGGTCAGATGTCAGGGTCCTACTGCAGGGTCAGGGTCCTACTGCAGGGTCAGATGTCAGGGTCCTACTGCAGGGTCAGGGTCCTACTGCAGGGTCAGATGTCAGGGACCTACTGCAGGGTCAGATGTCAGGATCCTACTGCAGGGTCAGAGGTCAGGGTCCTACTGCAGGGTCAGATGTCAGGGTCCTACTGCAGGGTCAGGGTCCTACTGCAGGGTCAGATGTCAGGGACCTACTGCAGGGTCAGATATCAGGGACCTACTGCAGGGTCAGATATCAGGGCCCTTCTGCAGGGTCAGATGTCAGGGTCCTACTGCAGGGTCAGAGTTCAGGATCCTACTGCAGGGTCAGAGGTCAGGATCCTACTGCAGGGTCAGATGTCAGGGCCCTACTGCAGGGTCAGGATCCTACTGCAGGGTCAGATGTCAGGGTCCTACTGCAGGGTCAGATGTCAGGGTCCTACTGCAGGGTCAGATGTCAGGGTCCTACTGCAGGGTCAGATGTCAGGGTCCTACTGCAGGGTCAGGGTCCTACTGCAGGGTCAGATGTCAGGGTCCTACTGCAGGGTCAGGGTCCTACTGCAGGGTCAGAGGTCAGGGTCCTACTGCAGGGTCAGGATCCTACTGCAGGGTCAGATGTCAGGATCCTACTGCAGGGTCAGATGTCAGGGTCCTACTGCAGGGTCAGATGTCAGGGTCCTACTGCAGGGTCAGATGTCAGGGTCCTACTGCAGGGTCAGATGTCAGGGTCCTACTGCAGGGTCAGATGTCAGGATCCTACTGCAGGGTCAGATGTCAGGGTCCTACTGCAGGGTCAGATGTCAGGGTCCTACTGCAGGGTCAGATGTCAGGGTCCTACTGCAGGGTCAGATGTCAGGGTCCTACTGCAGGGTCAGATGTCAGGGTCAAAGGTCGGTTCCAATCGATGTTGATATGAAGGCAGAATGGGAGGAAGGAGTTAAAACACATGCACACACACACATGCACACACACATGTACAAACACACACAGAAACACACACACCCACTAACACAAAGGCGCAAACAAACACACACACATGGCACACACACGCAAACACACGTGTCCTCTGTGTGTCTTATGTAACCAGAACACCCCCCACACACACACACACACACACACACACACACACACACACCCACACCCTCCCCCTTGTGACACGAAGGCCCAGTCTTCATTACTCTGCCCGTGTTAAAGAGCCAGACCTCAACGCTGGGACATGTCACCATGTCACTCCACCTCACATGGTGTCACAGGTGTGTCATTTCCTGTGTGAGACACCTGTCTAGCAGGATCGATCAGCACAGGGTGGGTGTTTCCCGGCTCCAGTCTTCTGCTGGATTGATTATCGAGTAGAGACAACTGTCTGTGGAGAAACACAAACATAAACACAAGGCTGGATCAGCCTTCTCAGGCTCTGTCATCGATATGCTTCGTTTGGGTGTGAATTCTGCACACGTGTGTTTGCACATGTATGTATGCGTGTGCATGAATATGTAATTTGTCATGCCTGCAATCTCTTGCATGTTTGCATAATGTAGAAACATTGTATTCAGTCTCTCTCTCTCTCTCTCTCTCTCTCTGTGTGTGTGGCAATTGGTTACTATTTCCATCTGCTTCCCATATCCCACATCCTTTCAGGATAGAGAGATAAGCTCCCCCTCGTATCTTCTTCTCAGGATGTGAATTATACATGCTCTCCTCCTGCAGGAGCTGCCAGCTCTCTCACCTGGCTCCCCCTTACTCCCCCTTACTCCCCCGTGCCCCCCCTCCCCCTTACTCCCCCGTGCCCCCCCTCCCCCTTACTCCCCCTGCCACAGAGACAGGGTGACATGCACATTAACATTAATATTCATTAGACTTTTTAAATCAGATGGATACTTAGAAGAGACCATGGAACATAAGGGAGGGATAGTACGGTAGATAAGTAGAGAGACGGATGGAGAGAGAGAACGGAGAGATACTGAAAGATGGAGAGAGGGAGAAATGGAGGGAGGGAGGGAGGGAGAGAGAGAAATGGAGGGAGGGAGAGAGAGAGAAAAAAGAGAGAGGGAGAGATGAAATAGGGAGAGAGAGGTAGACAGTCAGTGTTTGTTTATTTGTGGCAGAAAATAACCAAAGGTTGTTGAAGATGGACGTTTAGAGGGCACCATCTGTGTTCGGGGGTGAATTTCATTTTCACGGTGATGGGGAGGGTGTAATTCCGTGTTTTTGTACTTTAGGTAAAATTATGTTCATTTATTTATTCATATCTGATGTGCAGGTCATAAGAGCATCCTATTTACATGCAGACAAGTAGTTTATTGTTGAATAATGTATATTAACGTGCGTTCGTCTGGATGGAACGAACACAAGCTGGGCCTGGGTGCTGTTCAACACAGACTTCCTGTCTGCAGTTAGACACAGCAGCTTCATATCTCCTCAGAGTTTTATAGATATATTTCAGTCAGTAAAACGGTTGCATGAAACAAGTGAGCAGCACAAGTCAGTAGGCTTATTAATAAAACTTACATTTACATTCATTCATTTAGCAGACGCTTTTATCCAAAGCGACTTCCAAGAGAGAGCTTTACAAAGTGTATAGGTCACTGATAACAACAAGATAGCCCCAAAAACATTGCAGTTAGCCAAAACATAAAGCACATATTGTGAACAACCAAAATAAGTGCCAAAGGGAAGAACCATAAGAGCATTGTTGTGTTACAATTAAACAACATGATACGCTATAAGTGCAAGTGTACCTGTAACTTCACATGAAGACAGAGGACAGAGGTCAATTTATTAAACACGTGTTGTATCCAAACATACAGGCCTTCCTACAACCATAAGTGACTTTTGAAACACACGTGTGTGCGTGTGTGCGTGTGTGCGTGTGTGCGCGTGTGTGTGTGTGTGTCTGGGAGTTATTAGTTGAACAGCTTCCCCAGCAGGCGTCCTGCAGCACAGTTGCTGAGGAGGACGGCAGCGATCCTCTTCTCCTGTCCCCCGTCGCTCTGAGAGAGCGATCCTCCTCTCCTGTCCCCCGTCGCTCTGAGAGAGCGATCCTCTTCTCCTGTCCCCCGTCGCTCTGAGAGAGCGATCCTCTTCTCCTGTCCCCCGTCGCTCTGAGAGAGCGATCCTCCTCTCCTGTCCCCCGTCGCTCTGAGAGAGCGATCCTCTTCTCCTGTCCCCCGTCGCTCTGAGAGAGCGATCCTCTTCTCCTGTCCCCCGTCGCTCTGAGAGAGCGATCCTCTTCTCCTGTCCCCCGTCGCTCTGAGAGAGCGATCCTCTTCTCCTGTCCCCCGTCGCTCTGAGAGAGCGATCCTCTTCTCCTGTCCCCCAGCTGTCCAGCTCTCGCTCCGGCAGGGATGGACACCCCCCCCTCTAAGCAGACACTAAAATACCTCCAGTCAGTTCAGTGTGACCCTTCCAGGCACCCATCCTCTTTCCACTCCACCATTTCCTTCTCTCAACCCATTCACACTCACCTGTTGAATGCCGATGTTGATGGAGGGAAGTGAATCAACGTTTTAGGCTGATTACTTTTCTGAAGTGCTTATATCAGGGACTAAGCAGGAAAAGAACATGAGTCTGGAAATACTAGCCAGAGTCATTACTCCACTTGGCTATCATGTAGGAAATAAGTTGCATATCCACCTGTCAGATGTCTTCTATGAAACATGATTTGCAAAGATGGCTTGAGTTAACATAATAACCTGTTATCATGGTTGTCTGACAATGTCAATGGGCCCATCTCCCAGCTTGCCTCTGATAAGAGGTATTCAAACGTTCAGTGGTGTTTTCATTCACCGTCTACCTGTGAAGGTTAGTAGCACGCACTCAACCTTACTGTTTCCAGTGTTTTTATTTCGACTACTGTTTTATGGAGACTATATACTATCTTGTGCATTTTTTAATATTAATTACCTTTTTATACAGACTACAGCCAACAAGAATTGCTTTTTCCTGAGTCCTCTTTAGTACACTGGCTTATATAAAGTGCATAAAACACAATAAAAGAGCTCCACCAATGAATGCAGCAGTATAGCCGGAGGTGTTTTAGTCAGAATACCAATGCCCCCAACGAAAGCGTTACTGTAAATAACCCACTGTACGCTTCCGGGGCCAAAACAAACAACAACCGACGACGAACAGAAAATAAATTGAATATGGGCTTGCCGCCCAAACCGCCAGCCAGGTAAAGCAAATAATCCACTGTAGCGTGAGAATGGCAATCTGTCTGTTTGCCGGTTCAAAGGATTCTGGGTATCTGTGGGCTTGTTCTACTCACCCTTCAAAGCAGCTGTGGAGTGTCTGTCAGCGAACCCTTCTGGAACGTTCCTGGCCCTTCAGCCAGGGGCCTCTGTGCCTCGCGGTGAAAGCAGTTGGAAATTCATAAAAAGAAATGGGTACCATTCCAGTGGGTTTTCTTTAGTGTGATCTGCACTTCAGTGTACTGAATACTCACACACCAACACACACACACACACACACCGACATACACACACCGACACACACACACACACACACCGTCATACACACACCGACACACACACACACACACCACCATATCGTGGCTTGGGGGCAGCCCAGGGATGTGAGTTGAGCCCAATTTTTTTTTTCTTGTTCGCTCTCAAAACCCAGTCACAAGACTGGGCTCTCTGTTGCTGTGGACCCAGGACCCACAGCTGGAGAGGAGAGAGGAAATGACCAGATTTAAAGTCAACAGTAACATCTGATGACCTGTGTCTCTGGGCAGACTGGGCGAAGCTACAAAGAAATGGCTCAATATGGCTACAAGGCCCTGGAGGAAGAACCTGAAACAGCAGCTGGAGGAATAAAGCACTTTGCTACATTTTGGATCTTCCATATCTGGTTGATTTGCGCGCCAACGAGTGTGTCTGTCTGCATGCCAGTGTGTGTCTCAACTCTAAAGTGAACAGTACCTTCACGAGCAAAATCACTTTCCAGCCGAACTGTAAATCTCCATAAGGAGAATGTGTGTAGAACAACAGGCTAATCTCATATTGCACAAGCATGTCACCAGCCCTGTGATTCTATTGTTCCACCTTTCCATAATATAAACGTCTTTACTGACAGGAAGCTAATTCTCTGTGGTCTTTCATTTTGTGTTTTACACATGTTACAAAGGGCTGCTCATACATGCAGTATGAACGGTTCTCGAGTCTGGCCTTCACTTCCTTATACAACATCTTTTTTCAGATCGCTCTACCTGTTGGTAAGGACAGTGTTTTCCATACCATACGACTGATTGACAGGCACCATGCATTGTTGACAGGATTTATAGCAGGGTGTGCTATGGGCAAACAACTGTGTGTTGTGTATATGTATGCAGATGAGAGGTAAATGTATTCGTCTCCTACAGAGGAACAGGCCTCATCTCTATTCATATCTGTCCTCTTAATTAGCATGTTTCCAATGATGTTCTTTGTAAAGCGGAAACAGTATTCTGCTATCGCACTATTTGTGGTCTCCGCACGGCGTTGCAAAATCTATTTTCTCTTTCTTCTATTTTAAAACCTTGACGCAAAACAAAAGCTTCACGTTCCGAAGCTCGGGGGCCTCGGTTTGTCTTTGATAGCCTACAAGTTCATTAAAGAACGGGACTTCTGTAGACATTTGGTTCTGACTGACTGGATCCCTCGGGGGAATCTGTCCATGACTGGATTATACGTGCGGTATTCGCTTGAGTTCGATTTGCGGCCTGTCAAATACAGAAACATTCAGCCACAACACGATAGGCAGGGACTGGCATTCGTCTGAGTTAGAAATACGGTACGGCTGGTCTATTTGACCTCCTTCTTCATTTCCTATATTGAATGGACACAGACCCTGTAGGGAGTTAGGACTTCACTGGCTGGTTTTATTGTATACCTCCCGTCCCCCCTCTTCTCTTTGCTGCTGCTACATAATGCATTCCAGTGTTGGGAAAGTTCACTTTCTACATGAACTAGTTCAGTTCATAGTTCATAATTCAAAATTTTGAACAAAGTTCAGAGCTCCCAAAAATCGCCTGGAAGTTTCTAGAAATCTGGCAACTTTTTGAACAAAATCTAAAAGAGTGAACGTGCCATTCACAGACACCAGAATGAACGCGTTCACAGTATCGTTCATCAGGCAGTAATACAGTACGTTCAGTTCACGTTCACCAAAATTACGAACGAGTTCATGAACTTTCGTTCAATGAACGCGTTCAGGCAAATACTGATGCATTCTCTCGTGATTCCCATTCTCCATCTCCACAACGCTGCCTTTAGTAAACGGAGGCATCCAGGTGACTTGACCTGATCGAAATCCAGAGACAGGGTTTTACATATCAGAGGCTTTAGCCTCCACATCAAAGGATTGTCAACGCGGGCGACAGCAGGGGTCTGGTCTCTCAGGGAGCACCACCAAGCCTCGCTCTGTCTATACGTTTCCCAAACAATACTGAGTCTAGCTTTGGCAGCAATGCCTCGTGATGCAAAATGGGAAGAAAGTTTCGAAAATTTTCGAAAAAATATTTCACCCCAAAAAACTTTTTTAAAGGTTCAAAATATATTTTCGAGGAAGGTTTCACAAAAATGTTTAGAAAGGTTTAAAAATATACAAATGTTTCGAAATGTTTTGACAGGATTAACAAACTTTTTTCAAGGTTGAAAAAAAGATTCATGGCCATGTTCAAAATGGTCAAAAAGGATTCCTGGCGAATGCGCTGCGTGTCTACAGTGTCTTTTTGTATCAATGTATTCATATATTGTGAGGTCCAACAGGTAGTAGTAATGGCTACTGTATTTAAGTACATGTCAGAGCCCATACTTATTTACTTTAACTTGAGTGAAAAAGTTTAGTCAGCACTTTAACTTTTACCAGAGTTTTTTTTAAACATGAGTATCTGTATTTCTACTTGAGTGAAGGATGTGTATACTTTTGCCATCTCTGCCCCTCTCTCTGTCCCCCTCCCTCCCTCTCCCCCTTCCCTCTTTCTCTCCCCCCTCCCTCCCTCTCCCCCCTCCCTCTTTCTCTCCCCCCTCCCTCTCCCCCCTCCCTCCCTCTCCCCCCTCCCTCTTTCTCTCCCCCCTCCTTCACATTCTCTCTCCCCCTCACTCTCTCTCTCTCCTCCCTCCCTTCCTCTCCCCTTACTCTCTCTCCCTCCCCCCTCACTCTCTCTCTCCCCCCTCCCTCACACTCTCTCTTTCCCCCCTCCCTCTCTCTCCTCCCTCCCTCTCTCTCCCCTCACTCTCTCTCGCTCCACTTCCCCCCTCCTTCTCTCTCCCCCCTCCCTCTCTCTCTCTCCCTGCCTTCTGGTCTCTCTCCAACTGTCCAATCAATAACAAAAAAATAAAATTAAAAAGCCTTCAAAATATCAATCCAACTGCTGTTGATTTTTTAAGTTCACCTCTTGTCTGAAAGCTTTTACGCAATAATAGACCCTCCCCCCCTGCCTGGTGAATTAAATTGCTGTGTTTTTAAGCATCTCCTTCAATCAGGTCTTCCAGCTAATCTTTAGAACAAAGGAGAAGGAACAAATAGAAAACTGACCTTGTGGTTCTGTCTAACAGGGTTGTGCTGTTATACTGCACACCTGTCTAAGCCTCTTTGTGGTTCTGTCTAACAGGGTTGTGCTGTTATACTGCACACCTGTCTAAGCCTCTTTGTGGTTCAGTGTAAAGGCCACTCCAATCCACAGTCACGGACACATTTTAAAGGTTAATCTGAATCCATTAGAAGTATCTCAACCGACAGAATTGAGTCTAAACAGGAGGAATATAACTGGACATAATGTGTCACCTTGTAGATATAGAGAAGCATTTTCTTATAAATACTTCCCAGTGGTCTAATCCATTGAGAACTTCTGATTCACCAACAGGTTGACTCATAAGGGTCATTACAACATAACATTACTTTGGCTTGTAATATTATAATAAGTTATGTAGCGTATTAATGAAGCAGACACTAAATCAATATATTTTTTAAATATTACAATACAGGGATTCACCTATTAAACCCTCTTAACATACAGCACAAATTATGTATCTATGCACGAACGTCTTAATGCATTCATATGCATAACATTTCATATGCATAAAATATGCTAAAGATGGGACACTCATGCAGTCGCGTGACAGCAGGAAGTGATGATTATTAATTGGATCTCCGTTCCTGCTGACAGCCGGGTCCTGTTATACCACGTATTAAGTTATGCTAAAGTTCACGCGTCATTGCATGTTCACTACAGTTCGGCTGGAAGACACGAATTATTGAGTCTTTTCTTCAGCCCAGAAATTTTCTGAAACGTCAAGGAATCCACTTCTTACTTAACGCTGTGTTGTTTTTGTGAGTGAACCCCGTTCATTAGCCTCCTCAACATTTTCCGTCTTTATTTCCCTCTTTTTCGTTCTCTCTTCCTCCTCCTAAGCTATCTATTTTTCTGCTGTTCTCTAGTACCACCTCTCCGTTCTGCCCGGGAGAAGATTGCTGAGTTAGAAGCCTCTAGCACCAGGCCAGCTCTGATTGATAAGTCATTTCGCCGCCATGAAGAGGGACTATTCAGCCCCAATCATGGCCCAAATTGGCTGAAAACCCTGGTGTTTATGCTCCGCCACCGAGAGCGGGCTTCACTCCAGCCCGATCCTAACAGAGCGGCTGGACGGGGTTAGAGAGTATGTGGTTTCGGAGGAGCTGTCGTTAGTCAGCGGTTTGGAGATTTTTTTTTAAAGTGTCTGTCCGTGAGAAATGCGGAGGGAAATGTCGTGGGTCTCTGTTTACGTCCTGTTCATTGACCACGTCCATTGAGAAGACGCACACTAGGCGATTATAGGTCATAAACATGGAGGCAATTGACACAACCCAACATATAGCAGGAATTTAGACTCGTTAAAAAGGAAAACCAAAACAAACGACCCACGCCATCGCTCTTGACAGACTCCATATCGAAGCCATAGCCATGCATCCATTCACGTGTCCATAAAGCAGCTTGTTAACAAAAGCCCATTGCTTCGGCACACAAAGATAGGGTTTATGGGAATTTTAATAAGACCCTATCCTCGTATTGTCACTATATCTTATCGTTTCCAATAGAAAAAATACCCGTTCACCCTTTGACAGCTTCTAAATTATGATCCCTCAGTATTTACGAGCGCGTTTTCATTCTAGCGAGTCTCTACTGATCCCCGCATGTATATTAAAATGTTCTCCCTTTCCCCCCTCATCTTTCAATCTCTTTTTTCCCGTTCTCTTTGTATCTTTTCCAAGGCCAACCCTTAGCATTAGCGCTGAAGCTAAGCTGAAGGCCACAATGCACTGGCGTCTCTGATCTCTGTCTTCTTTCAAAATGAGGTTAATAATGTCTTTGAGAAAAGTCGTTGGCAGCGTTAGCCTTTCAACTGCTTCGGATTGCAGAGGGAGAGTTTTAGGCGGGCATATGGACATGGCGGCTAGCGAACGAACAGCATTTGCATACTGGTGTGAAGCCAAGAGCTGATATTTAATTACCCAACTGCCAAGACGGTGGAATCAGTTTGCTTGTTGTTCCTTTTTTGATCATTACCATCTCTTGAGAATGTGCCGTGGTAAGAGGGGCCAAATGTTCTCCCAAAAGATCTCGGTAGATGACAGCTTTTGCCTGTGTGTGTGTGTGTGTGTGTGTGTGTGTGTGTGTGTGTGCGTGTGTGTGTGTGTGTTTTTTTTGCCACAGTGACATTGTATGGTAGCAGTTACACCAGAGGATACAGGAGGGTCATTTAGGGGCTAAGATGGCTAAAGTATTCTCTTCCGATTTGCTGCCACACAATGTCAATTATGAGCAACCGCAGTGTTACTGGTCTACCTATATTGTTAATCTATATGTTTGTATGTGTGCTGTCCAGATTAGTCTGAGCTTGTATTAATACATCTTTATCTTTGAATGTGTTTCATCACCAAAAGACCACTGTTAAATGGGACAGAGCCTTCAAGACCTTCAAGGCCTCTCAGTGGAGATTCTACATATAAACACCCACACACACCCCTAGATACACACACACACTCCACAAGATACACACACTTCACAACACACACACACGTTCCTCGATATACACCCTCTCCTCGACACAAGCACACCCTCTCTCCCTTCAGTGTCTCTGCGTGGCTCCGCCTGGGATGACGCACACAGCTGAACTCTGAGAATAGAAGCAGAGAGCTGTTCTTCCCCTCAGCTCTCTACGATTAATGAGACCAATTGGGCGAAAACAATCGTGTTATGTATTCAGATTTAGAATCGCATTAACTTTGTTTTCTCATGGAGGAACTTGTGTTCTGTGCAAGGACGCCCAGTGGAAACATGGGTGTACTATGATGGAGATAATGGACTTGTTTTTGTTTGGAACTTGTAGACTATGTTAACAGTTTGATGGGTTTAAAAGCAGAAGCGCTTAGATCATTAGGTTTAATTTGTTTTCGTGACCTAGGTTTGGTTTCTTGGTATCGCAGACAGACAGTAAGTCTGAAAAGTTTCTCAGGAAGGTCACATGACTCACTCTAGGACTGTTCCAAGTAACGGCATATATCCAGGTATGAACAGTATGAATCCACGTGTCGCCAAAGTCACACTCCTGTTGTCACGGTAACTCCTCAGCCTGCTGCAGGAATATCTTTTTGTCTTTTTGGGGGGGGGGGGGGAGTGGCTAATACGTTTTCCTGGCACAGGGCCGGCCCTCTACGCCATATCACCAAGTTACCATGTCACCAAGTTACCATGTCACCAAGTTCCCATGTCACCAAGTTCCCATATCACCAAGTTGCCATATCACCAAGTTCCCATGTCACCAAGTTACCATGTCACCAAGTGCCCATGTCACCAAGTTCCCATATCACCAAGTTACCATGTCACCAAGTTCCCATATCACCAAGTTGCCAAGTTACCATGTCACCAAGTTCCCATATCACCAAGTTCCCATATCACCAAGTTACCATGTCACCAAGTTCCCATATCACCAAGTTGCCAAGTTACCATGTTGCCAAGTTACCATATCGGCAAGTTCCCAAATTGCAAGAAAAGAATTGGGGGAGGACGATGTGGGGTGGGGAGCGGATGGGGTGAGGGCATATTCCTCTCAGTCTCATCATTTATTGGAGACTGGTTCCAGACACCTACCTCCCCTCCCCCCCCCCCCTTCACTCCACAAAGTCAAAGTGAGAAATTTCATTAAAGTCACTTTAATTCTACCACAAAATAGAGGTGTAGGCAGAAGGAGCATGTTTCATTAAAAGTTTTTCAGGGTCCCTGGCTGCATGGTGGAGGGGGGGGCTACAGGGTGGAAGGGAGGGACTACAGGGTGGAGGGGAGGGGCTACAGGGTGGAAGGGAGGGGCTACAGGGTGGAAGGGAGGGGCTACAGGGTGGAGGGGAGGGGCTACAGGGTGGAAGGGAGGGGCTACAGGGTGGAGGGGGGGGATACAGGGTGGAGGGGTGGGGCTACAGGGTGGAGGGGAGGGGCTACAGGGTGGAGGGGAGGGGCTCCAGGGTGGAGGGGCACCATTAACTGTTATGAAGGTTTACACATTATAAACTGCAGCACTGCCTGCTCTACATGCCCGAGTATGTGGAAGTGTGAGTGTGTGAAATGTGAGGAGCCAAATCTGATTTGGGGGAGTGGCAAGCAGCCAATGTGTTTTAGGGAAAGGGCGCTGTGTGTGTGTGTGTGTGTGTGTGTGTGTGTGTGTGTGTGTGTGTGTGTGAGAAAGAGAAAGGGCAGTGTGTGCATAATACTGCTATCCCACAGCATCAGGGCCCATAATCACTTCCAGAACACTGGCATCACCCGAGAGCCAGAGTCCATGTCCCTGGGTGTTCAGAAGGGGTAGGAGACCCAGGAAAGTGTGGGGATGCTCCTGATTCACAAGGCCCAGCCTTAGCAGGAGAAAACCTGAGGGGTTCAATGAGGATTAGCATAGGAGCATAAAATAGCCTCACATTGCCATCTTATTAACACAATTCTCATGTTAGCACAGAATAAATTAGCACAGTGTGCCAAATGCACTAATGCTCTGTAGACCTGGGCATGTAACCTGAGGCTGTCGTGAATCCTCAGGGAATCCACTCGACCCCAAGCGTGTCTGTATTTACAAAAGCATTGTACTTGCCTGCTCTACTCTGAGTAAAACATTTTAAAAGCACCCTGCTTGAAACCACAAACTCCTCCTACAGCGCTGGCCTGACCCTGTTGAGGAGACAAAGGTCGTGTGTGAGCCAAGTTCTAGGATAGCATTGCATACTTTGTTCAGCTTAGCACTGAAATCAGCACTGCTGCAACGCGGGCTGGAAATAGAACTGCAACTGCAGATGTTCTGAAGGAGTCAGGGAGCGGGCTCCGGTTGCCATATTTGTGTTTTCTCTCTTTCAGATGATTACTCCAATAAGCTGATGTTGCATTCCACCAGGTAGAGAGAACGAAACACACAGGCAGGATTTAACAGATGCTGCTCTCGCACTCCAAAAAACTCTGTTTTGCAAGTCAACGTTTTGAGCGAGGCAAGCACTGTTTGTTGTTTTGTTTGCTCTTTCTCCCTTCTCCTCTCTCTCTTGCTCTCTCTCTCTCTCTCTCTCTCTCTCTCTCTCTCTCTTGTGCTCTCACTCTCTCGCTCTCTGTCCATCCTCTTTCTTGCTCTCTCTTTCTCTCTTACACACTCCTTTTCTTTCTCTCACCCTTCCACCCTTTTTATTTCTCGCTGTCTCTCTTTCACCATCCTCCCCATCTCTCCTTTCGAGACAGCTCGCATCTTAAAACATTCATCTTCCCCAATGTGTCCCCTCCCCCTTCCATTTCTCAGCTAACTTTTTGTCAGGAGAACATTTGATATTTTTTTATCACATTTCTTCTCCTTCCGTGTTCCTCTGTAGACAGTTGTGTTTGCTCCTCCAGACTGCAGTTTCCCGGTGTTATCTGGGTCAGTCTAGTCCTCTGCTCTCCCAAACAGAAGAGGAGATGTCGGTTCTCAGTGTTCGGCTGCTCCAGGGTTGTCCTGCATCCATCGCACCAGGTGACATGAATATTGCACACAGAAACCTCACTACAAGGGAATGAATTAATGCTATTTTTCCACATGAAAGTCCCCGTCACTCTATGTCAGAGTGTGTGCTGCTGGCTGACTTTCCCCCAACTCGGCATTACAAAATGAATGATGAATGTTTTATAATATATTATTTCCATGCTTTTATACTGGCCCTGTGGTTTACACAGTGGGCTTTGACAGCTCCTTTGTGACTACCCCTTCAGGGGTTATAAAAAGGGAGGGGGCAGATTAAATGTGTTTGTTTTGTAGTCGCCCCTCACCCCTGTAAGGTGAACGCGTGAGGTCATAGATTGTATACTGGAGATTGTAAGTAGGCCGTCATTGTGTGGGATTAAGGCTTGTCCAATTGAATTAAAACTGAGTCACGTGTATTAAAAATAATGTTATTGATATTGTACACGCACGCTTGAGATATAAGCGTGCGTTGAAGAAGCAGAAAGAATGGGTGTTATATGGTCAAGGTTGTTATTCAAAGGCAATGGCTACAAATGATCAAAAGTACAAAGTATTTGAAGAAACTCAATCAAGGTTATGTTCCTCAGAGGAGTGTATTTAAAAACTGCCATCCGACTGTGTTGAGGTTTGTCAAGGTCACACACGTATTGCCGTCACGTTCACTTTAATGATCAAGGTAGACGAAACAAAACTGTCTTCATATCGTCACACTTTTCTAAGTTTCACATGTAACTCTACTTTTTAAACTTCATTACCGGCAACCCAACCCCCTCCACACACACACACACACACACACACACACACACACACACACACACACACACACCTCCGCCCCAGTCCTCGCCCCACTCCTTCACCCAGGGGTGAAATCAATTGATTGCGCTTATCTGCAGCGCTTTTTATTTCCTGGAACTGCCTCCCTTATTGGTTGATTGCTTTGCTTCACTTGATTGGTTCTGTGTACCATCAATATTTTAGTCAGAGATTAATTTCACTGTAGAATGTGAGGCGTTGGAGAAGCTCCCTGCAATCAGATGACATGTATAAAGCCGTGGTTAACCCCCCTCCCACCCCGCCGGGTGGAGCGGGGTGTTGAGAAAGGCAGCATTATTGAGCTTTAAACTCATCAAATTCACCTCAGAGTTTTTCAACCTATAATGGGCTCCTCATTTGCCAGATTGCCAGTGCACCGCACGTCAACCGTTAACTCATTACCGCAACACCGACGACCTTGCGCTACTTATCGAGAACACCTCTGATAGTTCTCATTTCATCTCTTTTTTATATCTACAAACTAAAGTTAGCTTCGCTCATTTTCACCGGCGTGTGGTAAACATCGCAGAGTTAATCCCTGGCAAAGACCATGCGGTCAATCATATTAAACTGTAGCCTAATGCTTTCAAGGTGACATTGAATTTCGTCACGCCAGACATATGGTCCTGCTTTTAACCCATCCGATTTCTATGCATTTAGGAAAGGGAAAACACATTTATCTTTTCGTTACACTCGTGTCAAGACGATTTATACAAAAAAGTGGATTTCTTACTCTCCGTGGATTTTGATTGTGGTTTAGCCTATTAGCTTCAATTTAAGTACTTGCTTTCGCTTGCATGCCGGTCCAGTTAACATTAGAACCAGTTGGGATTTGCTCATAAATATCATATCTTTACACCGTGCAACTTATCCATTGGAAATCCCTTTTAAAATGTTCGTTCTTCTTCATGTTTCAGAAATAAACGGGCATTTAGAGGATCGTATGATAACAAGATGAGACACATGACAGCGAAATAAGCTTCTCGTTAAGCTCATTCTAACTGCTCGTTTGTTATTATAACAAAACGATCTTGTCCTGCTTAACCCTACAAAACGACTTAAGCCACGGCCTCAGGGGTATCGACCGACCAGCCGTCTATAAATCATCTCGCTGCGTTATCGACAGTTTTGTTCATATTTGTGATGTGGGGCCAGATACGGGTCTTTACCCGTTCCTGTATATGATTGAGATGTTGTGCTGAAGGTGGGGGAGACGGAGGCTCCAGTCTCCAGGTCTTGATTGAGATGATGCTCTCTGGACTAGCAGGCGCTGGACCTGCTCTGTAAATATTGATTTCTCAAGATGAGTTATTTGCGTTAGCGCTTATGTGACCGTCCTAGCGCACGGAACACTCCTGGTATCCTGAACGTGATGAAGACATGTAGGCTACGCAGACCTAAAAAAAAAACACCCATCAACGACGCATTAAAACAAAAATCCATCTGTTTCTCACTTCAACTCGTTTACTGTGAAGGGTGGAGGGGAGGGATAACTACAGGATACAATGTCTTAGCGTGTTTTATTTCCACGTGTGTCTGGCCTCGGACGTGAACACGTTCAAGTACCACCACGCAGCCTGATTCGCTGTGTTGCATTCGGGCCTTTCTGAGCCACCTTGGTCTCCCTGGTGACGAGGTCAGATGTGAGTGCCATAAACCGATGCCCAGTAGAATCCATCAAAACACTGCTGTGGAAATCGAACATCACTGTGAGTAGCCATCACAGGGACGTTACCTAACAAGTCCCAAGCCCGACACTAATGGACTGACAAATCAATGTCCGCTTATGAATGTTAGAGCCCATGAGTGGAGCCCATTTGTTCGCCCACTCTCACCCCCCCCCCCGCCCCCCCCCCCCCCCACACACACACACACACACTACAATTTAGCAATAAACAGGAAGTGAGTTAGGAAACTGGCATGAGCTAAACTGCCCCACTGGTCCTGCTGGTCTGATGTCAGGGACAGGGTTACTGCTGGTCTGCAGTTTCAGGGACAGGGTTACTGCTGGTCTGCAGTTTCAGGGACAGGGTTACTGCTGGTCTGCAGTGTCAGGGACAGGGTTACTGCTGGTCTGCAGTGTCAGGGACAGGGTTACTGCTGGTCTGATGTGTCAGGGACAGGGTTACTGCTGGTCTGATGTGTCAGGGACAGGGTTACTGCTGGTCTGATGTGTCAGGGACAGGGTTACTGCTGGTCTGATGTGTCAGGGACAGGGTTACTGCTGGTCTGATGTGTCAGGGACAGGGTTACTGCTGGTCTGATATCAGGGACAGGGTTACTGCTGGTCTGATGTCAGGGACAGGGTTACTGCTGGTCTGATGTGTCAGGGACAGGGTTACTGCTGGTCTGATATCAGGGACAGGGTTACTGCTGGTCTGATATCAGGGACAGGGTTACTGCTGGTCTGATGTGTCAGGGACAGGGTTACTGCTGGTCTGATGTGTCAGGGACAGGGTTACTGCTGGTCTGATATCAGGGACAGGGTTACTGCTGGTCTGATGTCAGGGACAGGGTTACTGCTGGTCTGATGTGTCAGGGACAGGGTTACTGCTGGTCTGATGTGTCAGGGACAGGGTTACTGCTGGTCTGATATCAGGGACAGGGTTACTGCTGGTCTGATGTCAGGGAGAGGGTTACTGCTGGTCTGCAGTGTCAGGGACAGGGTTACTGCTGGTCTGCAGTGTCAGGGACAGGGTTACTGCTGGTCTGCAGTGTCAGGGACAGGGTTACTGCTGGTCTGATGTCAGGGACAGGGTTACTGCTGGTCTGCAGTGTCAGGGACAGGGTTACTGCTGGTCGGATGTCAGGGACAGGGTTACTGCTGGTCGGATGTCAGGGACAGGGTTACTGTTGGTCTGATATCAGGGACAGGGTTACTGTTGGTCTGATATCAGGGACAGGGTTACTGTTGGTCTGATATCAGGGACAGGGTTACTGCTGGTCTGATATCAGGGACAGGGTTACTGCTGGTCTGATATCAGGGACAGGGTTACTGTTGGTCTGATATCAGGGACAGGGTTACTGTTGGTCTGATATCAGGGACAGGGTTACTGCTGGTCTGATGTGTCAGGGACAGGGTTACTGCTGGTCTGATGTGTCAGGGACAGGGTTACTGCTGGTCTGATATCAGGGACAGGGTTACTGCTGGTCTGATATCAGGGACAGGGTTACTGCTGGTCTGCAGTTGTTAACGTGAGGTTCCAGTCCTGATCTCCGGTTGGCACATGGACCCGACAGGATACAGGACAATAAAGATTTCCTATGTTGTTGAATTCAGTAACAAAAAATCTGATCAGTTTTGGGTCGATCACAAACATAGTTTGCCGTTTCCTGTTTCTCCTTCATTCGCCTTTAAATAATTTTTCTAACATTCAACTTTGCCTGTAAAATCGTATTTAATTTCAACTTCTATTAAATATATATATATATTTTTTTGTGTTATATAGCCTTTGTGGCAATAAAGCATGCTGCTCAAACAAATGAGGTTTCTTTTGACCTATTTCTGGCGTGTCTGTGGAGATGGAGTGAGATAGATTATGAGTTGAGCCAGACAGGTTTGTGAGTCCCTCTGAAAGAGGATAGATGTGGTAAAGCGTTGCTCTCCCAGACCACAGGCACCTATCGGATCTCCATGTCCTCTCGCTGGAGCCGTCCTCTCCCTGGAGCCGTCCTCTCGCTGGAGCCGTCCTCAGAGCGGGAGCAGCTCTGGGGGCGCTGTGGGATTGAACGCTTCCATCTCTCCCAGAGGCCTGCATGTTTTAACAGCCAATCGTAACTCACCGTTCTCCTCTGCATCGCTTGGCCTCTAACAGTGGGCGTTCGAGCTTCAGGTACACGAGGACACTAAGGAGCAACAGATCCACTCATCTCTGGGAGCAAGGCCACTTAATGACTGAACCACCAGATTGTTTCGTTTTTTATCTCTTGAATATTTTTTTATTTTATTTATGCACCTTTTGTTTCTTAGGATATCCCACACAGTCTCCTTGTATTTCGATATAGAGTGTTGATTTGTAATTAGTCCCTGAGAATGTTTTTATACATGCATAAGTAGCTAATTAAAGGTACATCAAGGACTTTACAACCATTCTGTTTGTGCGGTGAACACGTACTTATGCACAATCACCCTTAAACGATTCTAAATGATGCCTTTGTGGAAAGCAACATCAGCTAGGCGTTCATTTATTCAACACATTTACATGTGAAGAGCTTTTACGCGAAGGAACGTAGTACTCAAACACATCATTCATCGTTGAGGTCGCTGTAAAAACTGAGAAGAACCGGAGAAGCCCCATCGAAAGACGTCAGGGTCTCCTCGCGTGCGTCCTCTCAACCAGCGGGGCCTCGCTCCTCGCGCTCCCCGCGCTCCCCTCGCTCTTCTTACAGCTGCAGTGTTATTTCTACAACCGCAGCAATGCTAAACGAGATGGTTTAAAGTCTCCCACACTTGGCAGATCGGAGTGCTGTTCCTGCGTCTCCCCCGCTTCTCTGATTCCCGTGATTGATCTGTTCATTTAACATCGGCCCACGAGGCCGATGAGGATCAACTCCAAAGCTCCCTAAAATAGCCCCCTTTGTGATTCTGAGAAGCAAACAGATGGGTGAAATTGCATTCAAAATGGGATGTGGTGTTCATTCACACGACCCCGGCCTGCTCGGCACAGCAGTGCCGGGCTGACTGCACTACCTCACTCAGCTGAAATATTGATATTCATATGGAAATGCTACCCTTTATTAACATAATAACATAAACAAATTGGAGATTTGATTCTGGGCCAAGGAAACAGGAGAGAGAGAGGCGCTTTTGGCAAGCTAACTAGTCGGCTGCAATTCTCAACACAGGATGATGAATGCTTACTCCATGTCAATCACAGGGTGTTTGCAGAAGTGTGTGTGTGTGGAGTGGGGGGGGGGGGGGGTGATGGAGGGGATGGGGCTTATTACATCCATAATATGGGTTGTCATAGAAACAGAAGAGGGAGGCACTTCTTGCGCAGCAGTTTTAATTGTCTCAAGACACAGACGAATCAAATGTCCCAATCCCCCCCCAAAAAAGAACAAATTGGGATTAACAGACTACTAAACAAACGATTTTAGCATACCTTGTTAATTTAATTTGTATTGTGGGGAGGAATGAGATACGGTTATCTAGACACTCATGTAGGGTGTATGTGGGGTTCTTCACGTTGAAGGGTGGGGGGCCGCAGGGGGGGCCAGAGGGCATTGTCAGTCCCGTTACCTGTGAACGGCTTTCTCCTCCATGCATCACAGTTTAGGTTGCTGGGAGAAGGTCACGCTGATTTGAAAATCTAATCGCCCTCTGAAAAGCAGCATGCTCCGGGAAAATGCCACGGTGGAAAATATCGAGTGCGGCCACTTCTAGTAGAGGTATTGTTCAGCTCCCAGTGCCCCCTCTCTCTGTCTCTCTCTCTTTCTCTCTCTCTCTCTCTCTCTCTCTCTCTCTCTCTCTCTCTCCATTCTCTCTCTTCGGTGCCCAGGTGAGTGTGATGGGGGAACAGGACATGGTCACTCACTCATGTCTAAGGAGACCTTGGAGAGGACTCTGGCAGGGGAGATGTTGGTGTGTGTGTGTGTGTGTGTGTGCGTGTGTGTGTGTGTGTGACAGGCCTGGGCTGATAGATTAGTTATCCCTACAGACAAGCTTAGAGAAAAACCAAGAAACCATGACCACACCTGGTGCATTAAGTAAAGCCAGAATCCTATTAGGACGACTCTGTAGTGGGTAAGGGAGAGGAGCTCGCGCTGGTCTGAGCTGAAACGTGGTGAGAGAGACCAGTTACTTACTGTTCTTCATCTCTTGAATGATGCTGGTGCTGTAGATAGTTTGTCTCTTTTATTCAAATTATTCGCTTCATTTGTGGACCTTCATTCTGTATTTAAGAAGCCGTTTTCAAACAATCCCACCGTCTTTCCAACTCTTAGCTTGGTATCAAGCCTATAAACATCCCATTGAAGCCTTTCAATTGGTACAGCTGTACATACTGTCAAAATGTGTTTACATGGTTTTCATATAGGTGAATGCAGCTGCTCATTTAATGAGAATAGGCCTATGCCTATTTTGGGAACTTAAGCAAATGTAAAGCACGTTATTTTTTAAACAAACGGCCCTGCCATAGGCATGCTAACATCGAGGACTTCACACAAGGCCAGACCTAACGGAGATTGTATGAAACGACAGGTCAGAAACACAGTAGCTAAAAGAGCGCACTGCTCTAGCCTACAGTACGACATGAAGGACTTTGTAGCCAGAACACCCCCAGCATTTGTTTTATCCTTCCCGACCTCACATAAGATCATTCAGTCATTTCAGTGACCGTCAAACAGGCTGCGACAGACGCGGGCTTAATTCCTTCGGCGACGCGAAAGACGAATCACAGGGGTGCGTTTGATTTCCATGCCTCTCCGTGCCAGTGGCGCGACACCGGGCTGTATCTCCCGTGTGTGTGTGTTTGTGTGTGTGTGAGAGAGAGAGTGTGTCTCATGCTTCAGGGGAACTCTCCATATTCATCAGTCCCTCAGGTCTGGACAGAGAATAAAACGCGATCAGATTTGTTAATTAGAGCGATTTGATCTTGTTCATTCTAATTCCAGTGAATGCCGGCATGCGCACCATCCATCTGCTAAATGACCTGCGCGAAGGTATTAATTTTAATATTTTAGTTATACATCTTAATTAACTTCACCCCCAGAACGGTGGCATCGTTGAATTGATTGCCGAAAGCGTTTTATTATTATTATTTGTAATTTTGTCCATGGCAGCGCTTGTGAAGTTGATTCCAATTAACAGAGATGAAGCGTTTGAGAACGTGACTTGTGGTGCAAAGCAGCAACCGGTCCGGGGTTCAATTCCCGGTTGGGGCCTGTGGAGGCTCAGCTGGGCCAGTCTGTGTGGAGTTGACATTTCCTCCTCAAAGAACCCCAACTTAAAAACTTGGGCTGTGTTGATTTGTTTTCAAATGTGGGTGGAGCATGTTGTTTTAATAAATGAGGATGCGGCCAATAAATATAACTTTCTTAATAAAAAGTGTGTGTGTGTGGATCTTGGGTTGGGGGTGGAGGAGGAGGGGGCATATTGATGGTTTCATAAACTAGGTCAGATTTGTCTCATGTAATGAAACAAACGCCTCTGATAAATTCACATAGAACAGATCTCTCCTTCTGAGGGGCCTGGGTGTGGGGGAGCGCTTGTTCTGGGTCCCCTGGGCGGTTCTAATGCTCTCTCCTGTCAGCCCGGGGACGGATAGCAGGATGGGACAAACGGCAGAGGCTCATTTATCCGGTAGACGACTTGGCGATTTTTGTTCTTCTTCCAAATAGCAGCAGGAAAGAATAAATTGTTTTCTTGAAGATGAAACCGGAATGATTGCTAATACAGTGAATTAGTCTTTAATCTGACTTGTATTTTTCACACCATCAAAGCAGTCCATGTCGCTGAGATGTCTGGCAGGTGTAGTTCACCACAGCTGTTCCTCCTACCAGACAGTACCAGACAGTAATGTGGGTATTGCAGGGGAGTAGATTTCATTATGCATTTCATTAGGCATTATGCACTTTTGGAAAACGGCATGGAAACAACTTACAAACACTGAGGCAGCAAACTTTGCAAAACACAATTTTCTTTCACTGCCAAATACATTTGTAATACTGTACAGTCAGGTGATAGTGTGCCTAGTATTCTCCATGTGAAGATGTCTCCTTGTATAAGAAGGGTGCTGTTTTCAGCAGATGAGTTTTCAATTACACATGAACACATGGTCACCTCTTCTTATGAGCCCTTTCTACTCTACATGAGCACAGTCGAGTGTCTGGGTAGAACTCTTCAGCGCTGGCCTCCTGCTCAAATCCCAGTGTTGATACCATTCAGACGCCCTGAGCTTAATTAGAGATGGCATTTGTGAGTGAAACTGCAGATGGTTTGAGATACATTTGCATTCAGTCATTTGGCAGACGCTCTTATCCAGAGCGACTTACAGTAAGTATAGGGACATTCCCCCCGAGGCAAGTAGGGTGAAGTGCCTTGCCCAAGGACACAACGTCATTTTGCACGGCCGGGAATTGAACCTGCAACCTTCTGATTAATAACCCGATTCCCTAACCGCTCAGCCATCGGACCCTCTGAGATGTGGTGTAAGATGACAAAGTGACGATACCGGAAGGATCTGTTAACTGCCCCAGCAACCTGATGGATCTCTGACATGTTAGGAAGGAACTGCATTAATTATGTTATTGTATTTATTGACTTGTTCCATTACAGTGTATTTGATCTAGGTTGCTTGTCTCTTAAGATCTCTGTCAAACAGATCAATCTGACAGACCTGGGATACAGTAGTGACATTTGTTAGTATCGCAGGAGGCAGAAGTTTGTAATGATCGTCCAAGCATCCTCAGGGCAATAACGGGCCTGTATGTTCAGATGTCTCTAAACCTAAAATACCTAGCCTGGCTTCCAGCCCAACTTAGCCCTGCCCACAACTAAAATTTGGTCGGGAAGTTGGGTCTGGAGGGGCTGGGCGGACCAATGAAATTGCCAGGGCGGGCTTTATACAATGATGGACAGATGATCAACAGTAACGTAATCAACAACGTCACAAAAGAGCGCTTGGGTTGAATTCGTTTTCAACAAACAACATATTACGTTGCTCTGATTGGTTGTAGGTCTATCCAATTGAGCGAAGAGGCATTTGTTTTACGAGTTCGGTTGAAACACGCCCCATAGTCACAGCCCAACGGAGGGTTATCAGACTCATATTCTGACTAGAATTATGAGTATGACAACGTCAGGCTATAAAAGACCACTAGCTTCCACAAAATAACAATGTTTCTTTTTCTTCAGTTTTATCTCAACCAGACATGACAGACTAGGACTGCTAGTGCAGTGATCGTTTTCAAAGGTAATTTCTCTTCCCAGGATAAATAAGGGTCACCCAACCTGTTGGTTGTGTTGCCGTTTGAACATCGTTAGAAATATGTTGCAGCTTTGCAAGTTCAGATCCCACTTGTGGTATTTGGATGGATTACTTGACTTTGATCGGAACACAGCTTTATTCAAATCCCCACTGTGGCTTCCTGTCTGGAAGCTGGATTTTCCCACCCCATCGTTTACCCTGCAGTCTCTGAACTGCGTGTTCCAAGCCTACACACACCTTGTGTTTAAATCCCCAACTTTCTACAGAGTCTGCTCGCCGGCCTACAGAGTTTAAAACGCTGATAATTGCTCTCAATCCCAGCAAGCAGACATGACAGCCTAGCATCGGACCAAACTGTTTTGGGAAGATGTTGATCGTTCCAAAGTCTCTCTGTCTTAACAGACGCAGCTGTGTGGGAGGTATTCAAGGATGCCTCACACCTACTGTTTTGGGGAATAGTTTTGTTTGACAGTTTGATAATACTGACCCAAGGTTCTAACCCATTAGGTAGTTTCCCTCTCCAGGATAGTGACAAATTGAATGCACTTGTCCGTGATTAGCATCATGTTGTCAAAAGTTCTACTGAGGTATACCAACACAGATGGCTGCAGCCTATTAGGAACTGATCTGTCTGTTGGGAAAGCAAAGCTGCATTCTGATCTGGTGATCCGCAAGAACGAGGATGTGAATGTTTCAGATTCCCTCCGCCTGAAGCCCGGTCCAAACCAGGGAAGGCTGATTGCTTGTTAACTTACCTCATAGCAGCCTGAGTGCCTCACAGGATACGTTCCCTGTATCCTGTGAGAAGAAGCACTGGGTGCCATTTCTTGTGTATGTGAGACCGTGTGTGCTATCACAGTCCATCCTCCTTGTCTGAGGACAGGATGAAATCGAGCTGTAAGCTTTTGGCATTTTATTGAAATCCCATTCTATACAGTTCATAAGGATCCATGTGAATGTGTTCTGCATCGATGGGCGTATGTTGGCTAACAATGTTTCTCTCTCAATAATGTTCTTTTTAGAATGTTTTCACATGTGTGTCTGCCGAGTTGTCTGATGTGCCGTTAGTATGTCCTCAAGTGTTTGTGTGTGAAACCCTCCTCCCTCCTCTCCCTCCTGTCGCTCCTGCTTAAGCCTGGTCTGAGCTCAACCCCAACTGAACAGTGCTGGGCTGTTGTGGAGCCTTGGTTCCTCTCCTAAACGGCCATGTGAGTGGCGGTAATTGCCTCTCTGGCTGTCAGCTCCCGCTTGATGTAGCCACGGAGACGAGGCATCCGGCGTCGGACGACACGCGCGCTCACGCACTCTCACCCCCCAGGTCGGAGAAACCGTCAAGTCGGATAATGGACAATGGATGTGTATGGATATTTAGGTATGGTTTTTCATCATTAACGTGCGGTGTTTGAGAGAAACGTTAACTTATTTAATCGGAGAGGTCGTTAGTGGCGAGACACAGGGGGTCTTTTGACAAATGAAGTAGAGTCCACTTAAAGCTCCGTTCTTCAAAGGAGGCAGGCTACTTCAGGGAGGGATGGAAGAAGAAAATTACACACATTCTACATTCTGAAGGTTAAAACGAAATGTGTCTGGGTTAGAAATGTGTCTGGGTTAAAAACCAAAGTGAACACGCCACGTTCTATGTATTTCTAAATTGCAGTATAAACTTAAGAGCGAGACAGTGCTCTGCACGTTGTTTCCTGTTTTCATGCATAAACACTGAAGGAGGCTTCTCAGGGTTTGATTCCTCCAATCCCAGCCTCGACATCTGTCTGTGTACAGATAAACAGACAGCAGGATCCTCACAGGACGAGGCTAGCGAGTTAAACGCTCGCGTGACTCCCTCTTCTCGTAGCCCTGAGGGGGGCAAGTGCACAGCTGGCACGCGGGACAACCCCACCCGCTACATGCTGGTACACACACACACACACACGCTGGCGGGTGGTGCGTGGTCACATGTGGGGCAAGCATGCAGAGGGGTCGGAGCACACGTGTGTGCCAGTGTCTGTTAATTCTATGCTTGCATGCATGCACACATATATATGTGAACTGTGTATGTACCAAGTGTGAGAGGATGGGAGTGGGAGGGGTAGAGAGAGAGAGGTCGGGAAGGAGGGAACAGGGGATAGAGAGGGAGAGGGAGAAGGAGAAGGAGAAGGAGAGGGAGAGGGGGAGGGGGAGGGGGAGGGGGAGGGGGAGGGGGAGGGGGAGGGGGAGGGGGAGGGGGAGGGGGAGGGGGAGGGAAACAAGGTGTACATGGTGGCCCCCTCCACAGGGGTTCATCAGTAAAATAGACTCAGAACAAGGGGGGGGTCGGTGGGACCTGGCAGGGTATAACACTGGTAGTACTCAGAGCAAAATGGAAGTGATGTAAAATGATTAGATAACCAGGTCTTTTACTGTAAAGTACAGAGAAGGGAGGGTGGGGGGAGGGAGGGCAGAGGGGTAGGGCAGAGGGGGAGTGGGAGGGGCAAATATAAAAAAACAATAGGTGAGAGGGAGGGTGGAGGTGGGTGGTGTGAGTGGGTGGGGGAGGTTTGTGGAGGTGGGTGGAGGTAGGGAGGCTTGTGGAGGTGGGTGGAGGTAGGGACGCTTGTGGAGGTGGGTGGAGGTAGGGAGGATGGTGGAGGTGGGTGGAGGAGGCTTGTGGAGGTGGGTGGAGGTAGGGAGGCTTGTGGAGGTGGGTGGAGGTAGGGAGGCTTGTGGAGGAGGCTTGTGGAGGTGGGTGGAGGAGGCTTGTGGAGGTGGGTGGAGGAGGCTTGTGGAGGTGGGTGGAGGAGGCTTGTGGAGGTGGGTGGAGGTAGGGAGGATGGTGGAGGTGGGTGGAGGTAGGGAGGCTTGTGGAGGAGGCTTGTGGAGGTGGGTGGAGGAGGCTTGTGGAGGTGGGTGGAGGAGGCTTGTGGAGGTGGGTGGAGGAGGCTTGTGGAGGTGGGTGGAGGTAGGGAGGCTTGTGGAGGTGGGTGGAGGTAGGGAGGCTTGTGGAGGTGGGTGGAGGAGGCTTGTGGAGGTGGGTGGAGGTAGGGAGGATGGTGGAGGTGGGTGGAGGTAGGGAGGCTTGTGGTCAGAGGGTAGTGGGAGTTTGAGTCAAACCCAAGTGAATACACTCAGTCCAGAAGGGGAGGTGTGTGTGTGTGTGTTGCAGGCTGATGGGAGGTGTGTGCAGTGAGGAGGGTTGAGGGAGCTAAACTGAGCATCCAGCCATCAATAAGACCATCAGTCACAGTCAATGTGGCTCAGTGTGACCGCTTCAACACTGATCATGATGGAAGCTTTTTCCTGGGACATCACAGACAGGGAGACTAGCTGTGCTTTTGTTTCAGTGTCAGGGGACAGTCTTGTCTGCTCATGTATGCACACACACACACTACACACACACACAGCTACGACCACAAAAAGCTGTAGTGCTTGTACACACACACACACACACACACACACACTCAAAACAGCTATGACGGCAAAAAGCTACAGTTCACACACACACATGCACTCTGTCTTTCAGTCGAGAGTTCAAAGAGAGAGCCATAACCAGTGCTCCAGGAGTCGCTATGGAGACGATGTGTTGTGGTTGGAGGCGAGCCTCACCACCTACATCCCCTCTCTCCCCCCTTGAGCCTCACCACCTACATCCCCTCTCTTCCCCTGAGCCTCCCCACCTACATCCCCTCTCTCCCCCCTGAGCCTCACCACCTACATCCCCTCTCTTCCCCTGAGCCTCCCCACCTACATCCCCTCTCTCCCCCCTGAGCCTCACCACCTACATCCCCTCTCTCCCCCTTGAGCCTCACCACCTACATCCCCTCTCTTCCCCTGAGCCTCCCCACCTACATCCCCTCTCTCCCCCTGAGCCTCACCACCTGCATCCCCTCTCTCCCCCTGAGCCTCACCACCTGCATCCCCTCTCTCCCCCTGAGCCTCACCACCTGCATCCCCTCTCCCCCCTTGAGCCTCACCACCTACATCCCCTCTCTCCCCCCTGAGCCTCACCACCTGCATCCCCTCTCTCCCCCCTGAGCCTCACCACCTGCATCCCCTCTCTCCCCCTGAGCCTCACCACCTGCATCCCCTCTCTCCCCCTGAGCCTCACCACCTGCATCCCCTCTCCCCCCCTTGAGCCTCACCACCTGCATCCCCTCTCTCCCCCTGAGCCTCACCACCTGCATCCCCTCTCTCCCCCCTGAGCCTCACCACCTGCATCCCCTCTCTCCCCCTGAGCCTCACCACCTGCATCCCCTCTCTCCCCCCTGAGCCTCACCACCTACATCCCCTCTCCCCCCTGAGCCTCACCACCTACATCCCCTCTCTCCCCCCTGAGCCTCACCACCTACATCCCCTCTCTCCCCCTGAGCCTCACCACCTGCATCCCCTCTCTCCCCCCTGAGCCTCACCACCTACATCCCCTCTCTCCCCCCTGAGCCTCACCACCTGCATCCCCTCTCTCCCCCTGAGCCTCACCACCTGCATCCCCTCTCTCCCCCCTGAGCCTCACCACCTGCATCCCCTCTCTCCCCCTGAGCCTCACCACCTGCATCCCCTCTCTCCCCCCTGAGCCTCACCACCTGCATCCCCTCTCTCCCCCTGAGCCTCACCACCTGCATCCCCTCTCTCCCCCCTGAGCCTCACCACCTGCATCCCCTCTCTCCCCCCTGAGCCTCACCACCTGCATCCCCTCTCCCCCCTTGAGCCTCACCACCTGCATCCCCTCTCTCCCCCTGAGCCTCACCACCTGCATCCCCTCTCTCCCCCCTGAGCCTCACCACCTGCATCCCCTCTCTCCCCCTGAGCCTCACCACCTGCATCCCCTCTCTCCCCCCTGAGCCTCACCACCTACATCCCCTCTCCCCCCTGAGCCTCACCACCTACATCCCCTCTCTCCCCCCTGAGCCTCACCACCTACATCCCCTCTCTCCCCCTGAGCCTCACCACCTGCATCCCCTCTCTCCCCCCTGAGCCTCACCACCTACATCCCCTCTCTCCCCCCTGAGCCTCACCACCTGCATCCCCTCTCTCCCCCTGAGCCTCACCACCTGCATCCCCTCTCTCCCCCCTGAGCCTCACCACCTGCATCCCCTCTCTCCCCCTGAGCCTCACCACCTGCATCCCCTCTCTCCCCCCTGAGCCTCACCACCTGCATCCCCTCTCTCCCCCTGAGCCTCACCACCTGCATCCCCTCTCTCCCCCCTGAGCCTCACCACCTACATCCCCTCTCTCCCCCCTGAGCCTCACCACCTGCATCCCCTCTCTCCCCCTGAGCCTCACCACCTGCATCCCCTCTCTCCCCCCTGAGCCTCACCACCTGCATCCCCTCTCTCCCCCTGAGCCTCACCACCTGCATCCCCTCTCTCCCCCCTGAGCCTCACCACCTGCATCCCCTCTCTCCCCCCGCCCTATTTGATCATCGCAGATTATTCCCATGTTGCTACGCAATTTGTTAGCCCAAGAACGTCAGGTCTCGGATAAAAAAGACCACTTTGTGTAGTTGCTGTTGATGAACCTTCTAACGAAAGAGTTAATTGACAAGGTTGTGTTTGGTAGGTGCAGGCTGTGGGTGTCTCGTTTCGTGTGTGTGAGTTTGGAGGGATGACAGGAGTCACAGTTAATGACATGGTTCTGGTATTGACTGGTGGATATGTCATGCATGCATGACGCATTCACAATGAGCTGTTCTCTCTGAGGAACCTCACCCAGGACTATGACCAGCATAAGCAAATATCCTGGAAATGATGGATGGTGTGTGTGTGTATGAGAGAGAGAGAGTGCACACACATTAGCCTTAATTCTAGAATCACTTTGTTCTAGAATGAATCATCACCACCCATAGCATAGGGGAAGAAGCCTTCAAGACCGAATATGTAGGTCCTCTTTCCATCTCCATATCTGGGCCTGCTCCCCGTGACCTTCATAGGGCGTCAATGATGCTAACATTAGCATGACAGCATGGAAACATCCGGCATGATTTTATTTTTTCCGTGGACGTCTGTGTGTGTGGGGTTGCAGTGGGAGGTGTGTGTGTGTGTGGGGGGGTGCAGTGTGTGTGGGGGGGTGCAGTGTGTGGGGGGGTGCAGTGTGGGGTGTGTTCCTGGGTACCTCCCTGTCTTATCTCTGACTCTCCTGTCTGGCCCGGCTATCTTTAGAGGCAGCTAAGCAGGAGGACTGTGTCATCACAGATGAATAACAGCTTTTGATAGACAGTCCTGGAAACACAACCGCTTATGTACTAACGTTCACCACAGATGGCGAAAAAAATAGCCTTCTCCATTTCCATCCTAATTAGAGTAATTGTCACCATCTTTTACGACTAGTTTTCCCCCGTTTGTGTGCTGTTGTAGTTGTGTCTGGAACAATTGGTGCTTCTCCAACAACAACTCTGGGATGTGACCAAACTAGCTGATAGGGGGAAACAGGCCTCTCCACCCACCCTCTCAGTCCCAGAACCTACGTGTCTGCTCCAACAGACTCTGGCTGGTGGAGGTTGAACACGCCTGGTCTGGCTTTAGTAGAAATCAGATTTGCCACTCACTCTCCATTAGTTTTAGCCTCTCAGTTTTCCCGCCCCCTGGAGATCACATTAAATGACATCTGCTATCATCGGGCTCACCTGAGTCATCTCCGTGACAAGGGTGCAGATCGCTCAGAGCAGAGGGGATGAAGAGGGAGAGAGAGAGAGAGAGAGAGAGAGAGAGAGAGAGAGAGAGAGAGAGAGGGAGAGAGAGAAAGAGAGGGAGGGAGGGAGACAGCATGAGAGAGAGACAGGGAGAGAGAGAGAGAGAGCGAGAGCGTGAGGCAGTGAGAGAGTGAGTGAGTGAGTGAGAGAGAGAGAGAGAGAGAGAGAGAGAGAGAGAGAGAGAGAGAGAGAGAGAGAGAGAGAGAGAGAGAAGGCGGGCGGGCGGGCGGGCGGGCGGGCGGGCGGGAGGGAGGGAGGGGATCTGGGTTCAGGGAGAAGGGTATGTATCCTTTGTATGGTCACCAGCAAGTCTCCACTTCACCTCTATCTCCATGTCGCTGCTACATGCTAAATGTTCTAACAGCCTGATAAGGAAGGCGGAGCAACAGGGGGTTGTCAAAAATCATCGATGCGTTACCCAACCCCAACACATCAGCCACTACCCAACAGCGGGCCTTATCTTCTGACAGGAGCGTCTTATAGGACCTACGTCTGCTCTATCCATCTCTACCTCGCTCTCTCAGCCTCTCTCCTCTATCCATCTCTACCTCGCTCTCTCAGCCTCTCTCCTCTATCCATCTCTACCTCGCTCTCTCAGCCTCTCTCCTCTATCCATCTCTACCTCGCTCGCTCAGCCTCTCTCCTCTATCCATCTCTACCTCGCTCTCTCAGCCTCTCTCTTCTATCCATCTCTACCTCGCTCTCTCAGCCTCTCTCCTCTATCCATCTCTACCTCGCTCTCTCAGCCTCTCTCCTCTATCCATCTCTACCTCGCTCTCCCAGCCTCTCTTTAGCTCTACCTCTTGGTTTCTCTTCTCTGTTTAACCCTCTCCTTCAGAGTCTGCAGAGTTGATAATGGGAGGACGTCTCTCTTTATCAAATCGCTTGTTCAACTGTCACTTTTAGGCGCTTTTGTTTGTCGCCTTTTTCAACATCTGTGGCGTCGGTTATCTCTTCCTCCCAGACCAGAAGGGGGAACGCATCTCCTGTCCAGCGTTGGCGTGGAAACTGCCCAACACGCAGGGTCGGTGGAGACTTTCTGACGACAGTCAGCTGGAGTTGTCACAGGCTGCAGAGAACTGACACCCACTCTGTGGAACCCTGTCAGACAGAACTCCACCTTCAGGCTCCACTCTGTGGAACCCTGTCAGACAGAACTCCACCTTCAGGCTCCACTCTGTGGAACCCTGTCAGACAGAACTCCACCTTCAGGCTCCACTCTGTGGAACCCTGTCAGACAGAACTCCAGCTTCAGGCTCCACTCTGTGGAACCCTGTCAGACAGAACTCCAGCTTCAGGCTCCACTCTGTGGAACCCTGTCAGACAGAACTCCACCTTCAGGCTCCACTCTGTGGAACCCTGTCAGACAGAACTCCACCTTCAGGCTCCACTCTGTGGAACCCTGTCAGACAGAACTCCAGCTTCAGGCTCCACTCTGTGGAACCCTGTCAGACAGAACTCCAGCTTCAGGCTCCACTCTGTGGAACCCTGTCAGACAGAACTCCACCTTCAGGCTCCACTCTGTGGAACCCTGTCAGACAGAACTCCACCTTCAGGCTCCACTCTGTGGAACCCTGTCAGACAGAACTCCACCTTCAGGTTCCACTCTGTGGAACCCCGTCAGACAGAACTCCACCTTTGGGGCTGCACCAGTTGAAATCATCTGGCAGAGAGAAAATTCCTCCCTTTCTGGAGAAAATCATCAGAGATTCATGAAAGGACCTCCAAAAAGGGAGGTTTGGACTGAGGCGTCTGTACTGGAGCCTGATTAAAAAGGAGCATGGGGCATTAATTGGCCATCTGACAATGGGCTGTCACGAGCCCTGGCTGTCTCGTTAAGGAGGGAGGAGGAAGCAAGAGGAGGAGAGAGAGAGGGAGGGAGTAGGAGGAGAGGGAAGGAGAGAGAGAGAACAGGTAGGAGGAGAGGGAAGGAGAGAGAGAGAACAGGTAGGAGGAGAGGGAAGGACAGAGAGAGGGAGAGAGGGAGGGAGTAGGAGGAGAGGGAGTAGGAGGAGAGAGAGAGAACAGGTAGGAGGAGAGGGAAGGAGAGAGAAAGAACAGGTAGGAGGAGAGGGAAGGAGAGAGCCTGCAGGGTTGCTGATGTTTCAGCTCCTCATAGAGCCTTCAGACTTCCCTCATCCCACCAGGGCTCTGCACTGTTGTTTAAAGAGAATCTGTCGCTCTCACAGATAGGAGCTGAGAGTATATATGTGTGTGTGTGTGTGTGTGTGTGTGTGTGAGGGGCTGCAAAGCAGGGATTTTGGGGACAGTTTGCTTGGCTAATGGGATTGGCTAGCTGTGCTGGGCTCTCAGGCAGGCAGCTAATTAGAGAGAGCAGATGAGAACAGAGCGTCTGGCTGTCCTGCATCCTCCTCGGCCAACCAGGAATCTGCCCGCCTGTAATCCTGCCCAATCACAGAGCCCCATCCCACACCTTCCAAATGTTCACCCTCGCACTGGCCAACCGCTGATTTTAAAGGCCGGGTAGGTGAGAGAGAGACGGCATGAGAGAGACAGCATGAGAGAGAGAGAGAGAGAGAGAGAGAGAGAGAGAGAGAGAGAGAGAGGGGGGTGGAGAGAGAGAGAGAGAGAGAGAGAGAGAGAGAGAGAGAGAGAGAGAGAGAGAGAGAGAGAGAGAGAGAGAGAGAGAGAGAGAGAGGGGGGGGTGGAGAGAGAGAGAGGGAGAGAGAGAGACAGAGGAAGAGAGAGAGAGAGAGGGAGGCGGGGTGGAGAGAGAGAGAGAGAGAGAGGGAGGGAGGGAGGGAGGGAGGGAGGGAGGGAGGGAGGGAGGGAGAGAGGGAGGGAGAGAGAGAGAGAGAGAGAGAGAGAGAGAGAGAGAGAGAGAGAGAGAGAGAGAGAGAGAGAGAGAGAGAGAGAGAGAGAGAGAGAGAGAGAGAGAGAGAGAGAAGGAGAGAGAGAGAGGAGTCGATGAGATGAATCAGACAGTGATTACACAGACACAGAAGCAAAAGGGTTGAATTACTTTCACATTCTCTGGGTAACCATGGCAATGACTGACTTCCGTTCCTAAGGCTGTGACTGGACCTTGGTCGTTGCTATAGCGAACGCCATCGTACCCGGGGAACGGAAAGAGACATTTAGTTCATGTGTTAGTTGTATTCACTGTAAACTACATAGAAACAAATAAACACAATTCTTCCAGTACTGGAAATCACTGCAGATCTCCAAGATATTGAGATAGCTATTTGAGGGAGATATTTAATACGAAAGTGTACTCCAAAACCCTGGATTGAAAAACTCATTAATCATTTATTTGAGGTTGGCTTGAGTCAGGCAGAAAATGGGTAAGAATGTGATTGCTTGGCCCTCTTGGCATGCGACCCTGCAGGATGGGGCAAGGTGTAACCAGACACTACTCTGGGTCATTCTTTTATTATTGATTATTGACACAAGCATTGTGTCGGGGTATTACACGCAATCATGTCATCATCTCCAACAGAGGTGAGGTTTACCAGGTGAGCAGCTCTGCAGTGCTGCGTTTCTGGAAGGACAGGGTTTTTAGGATGCTCTGGGGAGAGATGTGAATGGTGGGGGACTGATGGTGGACTATCCTAGAACCTCATGGACTATTCTAGAACCTCAGGTCCCAGTGGATAGATGAACAACGACAAAGACGAGTTCTACACTTTTGTTAATTAACCTGAAAATCTAAATGAATCTTTTCACCAGGATGAAATGGAAGCCTTGAATACAAGATGAAAATGTATTTCAGAACAGTACGTCCAACAGAATAAAAGTCCACAAGACCATGAGTTTTAAACACAGTGTTAATCATGGAATACGTTCACACAAACAACACACGTTTGGACAGACCACAGAATTAGTTTTCTTTTACTTTGACCAACTTTTAGTTCGAGAGCATAAGAGGTTAAGCTGTGCTTCGGTCCTAGAAAACAAAACATCAATTTCTTATTCCCTTAAAAGTTGCTGATGCACATCCTTATGTAACCTGAAAGTGCCAAGACTCAACTAGAAGAGGAGAGAGTGAAGAAAGCAAAAGGAGAGATGGAGAGAGAGGGGAGGGATGGAGAGAGAGAGAGAGAGAGAGAGAGAGAGAGAGAGAGAGAGATGTTGACAGGGGAAAGATGGAGAGAAAGACAGAAGAGAAAGAGAGAGAGAGAGAGAGAGTACCCACCAGATGTCCCTGGAAACCCTCGTCTGTAACGCAGCAGACATGCCTTGTTCCATTCTGGAAACAGACGGCCCCCAGCAGGGCTCCATGATACTGATGAAACCATGACACACACACACACACACACACAACACACACACACAACACACACACACAACACACACACACACAACACACACACTCTCACAACACACACACACACACACAACACACACACACCCTCACAACACACACACACACACCCTCACAACACACACACACACAACACACACACACACCCTCACAACACACACACACACAACACACACACACACACACCCTCACAACACACACACACACACACGTCAGAGAATCCCCTGCACCCGTTCTCTCTCCTGCGAACACACAACATGCATATTTAACGGCCAGTGATTCTGATGTATATTTCATGTTCATCCTGACCGCAGCGGTTCAACCGTGCCCAGCGTTCTGTCCAATCACCAACAAGGAGCGTTCCGCTCGGTTCAACGCACACTGAGGAGAATCAGTCGACTCATAACCCAAATCCAGACCAGGAAACAGCTCCTGAACATGGACGAGCTGACAGGGGCTGCGTGCGGACACACAGCGTAGGAGGGCAGATTGGAAGGCTTTCCTGCAGCATCTCAGTGGGGAGCCAATTAGGTTAGTCTTCAGAGTGTGCCGGTAACACCGCCACCCCCCTTCTGACTACCAGAACTGAGGAGGGAGGAGGAGAGGAGGGGGGAGGAGGAGAGGAGGGAGGAGGAGAGGGGGGAGGAGGAGAGGGGGGAGGAGGAGAGGAGGGGGGAGGAGGAGAGGAGGGAGGAGGAGAGGGGGGAGGAGGAGAGGGGGAGGAGGAGAGGGGGGAGGAGGAGGGGGGAGGAGGAGAGGAGGGAGGAGGAGAGGGGGAGATACCCTCTACTCCAGCCCCCTCAGTTAGCCCTGTGGACACCTGCTAAAATCACACTCCCCCACATTCATTACCTGCTAATGACTACTTACCCTCTGAGACCTAGGAGAGAGAGAGAGAGAGAGAGGGTAAGAAAGATGGAAGGGGAGTGATAGGGGAGGGAGAGAGTGGGACAGGGTTCATAACGGAAGCGCCTGGCGTGGTTGGGTTGTCTCCAGGGGCAGGTGTGTGTGTGTGTGTGTGTGTGAGGTGATGATGAGAGAAGAGGGATGTGTCTCTGGGGGAGCTCTGCAGACCAGAACGTTCCAGAGGCAGAGACACCCTCACGGCTGGTTACTCTGGCTGAGCGGGGGGGCTGGTAGGGGGGTATGGGGTAGTGGAGGGAGGGTGGGGGGAGGGGGGAGAGGGGAGGGGGGGGTGAAGAAGCGCTCCGTCATGGTGCCTCTGTGCAGCCCTCTGCAGGCTCACCTGCAGGCTCACCTGTACGCTGTTCATATCAGTATTACATCACTCAGCAATCATCATTATCTTCTCAACAAATATTTAACCAACTCCCTTAAATATGTCTTTCGCAAATAATAGGATACTAGACTTCTGTTCATGTCACCTGCTTTAGTGGCTTCCACTTATGTTAGAAGGGGAGTGGATGTTTCTGTTTACTGAACAAAGAGGTCTGTCCTCAGTGAGAGACACACAGATAAGGTTGAGAAGCACTGAGACATGATGACATGATGACATGATTTGATCTTTTCAGAAACGGGTCTGCTGGGTGACTGAGAAGAATGGTCACACACACACACACACACACACACACACTGCCAGGTACACATCCATAAAAGAAATATGCATTTACACGTACTCATTAACACAGGCATACAGAGATGCACTCAGAAACAGTCAACCGTGAGCACTAACACACACACACTAACACACACACATACACACACAAATTCCATTCTCTCAGGACTGCTGTGACACAGTGGATTAATAGTGACTGTTGTGTTTGCTGTTACAGAACAGATACATCCAGGTCATACCTGGTGGATGTCGGTAAGAGCAGTGACCTTTCAGTTAATGTCTGTGTGTGTGTGTGTGTGTGTGTGTGTGTGTCCATGTCTTTAACAATGTGAATTTTAGCTTCAGTGGATTTGTCCTGTCTGTAACACTGTTGAGTGTGTGTTTGTGTGTGAAAGAACTAAAGATAAAGACAGAAAGAGAGCGAGAGAGAGAGAGCAAGTGAGAGACATAAGTGGAGGGAGTCTCAGTCAGATACACATGCAGCAGGATCAGAGATGACAAAGTGACGGCAGGTAGTCCCCGTGTCGGGCCAGGGACTCATCCTCCCTCCCCTCATCCTCCCTCCCCTCATCCTCCCTCCCACTCATCCTCCCTCCCCTCTCCCCTCATCCTCCCTCCCCCCTCCCCTCATCCTCCCCCCCCCCTCCCCCTCCCCTCCCCCCTAATTCTCACTCCCCTCTACCCTCATCCTTCCCCCCCTCATCCTCACCCCCCCCTCATCCTCACCCCCCCCTCATCCTCCCCTCCCCCCTCATCCTCACCCCCCCCCCCCCTCATCCTACCCCACCTCCATATATAGTTTCCCAAAATCAAACCATCTGTTAAGACAATATGCAATTACCAGCATTTAAACAGCTAAAGTCGTTAAAGTGATTAGACAGTGTTTACCATAAGCAACATTTTGTACACAAGATAACAGACCTCATTTGCATATGCTAATGCAGGGTAATTAGCTGTGCTCCACCGGGTAATTCCTATTCACCCAACCTACGGGCAGTTTGTGGGAGATTAAACTGCACAAAATAATGAAATAATTCAATCAATCACGTAAAGGCTAATATATGCACCACAAATGGCATGGGAGCAGTCTACACTGTGGTGTTAATGTCAGAAACCTCTGAGGAAGCAGCCTTGATTATTCCCAGACTGTGGAAATGGAAACCTTCTTTAAATGATCTCTGATTCTGGGTTTTAGTGTTAAAAATGTTCGCCATGAAAAAATAATTTAAAAAAAAGGCTTGTTTCAACTGGATTATGAGTTGTTTGGTCACCACGGCTCTTCTCCAGGAAACAAGGGTGTTCAAATCTAAAACGTAGTTGTAATCCTTGAAGCAAACGGAGACTTGCAGCTTGTTGTCGATGTGGATGTCAGATGTCAGCTCTGTGATTCTTGAGTCACTCTGAAACAGCAGCGTGGGCTGGGACTTCATGTTTTATGTTATGTTTATATATCTTCTTCAAAATCAAGACAGAAAATTATGATAAACTCTTGGACTATAATCAGTCCGACAGTCCTGTCCCCCCTGCCCCCCCCCCCCTCCCTCCTTCTTCTCACGACCAGTAATGTGGGCAGGAGGTTGCCTTGGAAATCACCTGGTGTTACCTTGGCAACAGACAGGTCTGTAAAACGTCTATTTATGTAGATGTGATCTACTGAGCTTAATGGGGGGGGGGGGGGGGGGGTAACACACACCTAGCTAGCCTGTTGCTATAGCAATATGAAAATCAAACTCTGTACCTTTCAAACACTGAGAATATAGAATGTACTCTGTCCTAATAAACAGAACTTAACCCCCAAACTTCAACAGTAATAGTAGGGCTCAGTGCTGCATCCTGGCTTCTGTGGAGCGTGGTGAAGCATAGTGGAGTATAGTGGAGTATAGTGGAGTATAGTGGAGTATAGTTGAGTTCAGTGGAGTGCAGTGGAGTATAGTGGAGTACTGTTAGGAGTGTAGCTGTAAGTCTGTCTGTCTGTAAGTCTGTCAGTTTAACTTCAACACCTCAGCTAAGTGTCTACACAGAAGTAACAGTTATGCATAGACGGTACAGTACATACTGCTTTCACTCAATTAAAAGTACAGATACTCATGTAGAAAAACTGGTAAAAGATTAAGCTCTGACTACACTTTGTTTCAAGTTAAAGTAAAGAAGTATAAACTCTGACATATACTTAAGAGCAGGGTAGGCAATGTTGTTGAGAAGCACTTTTTGTCATATTTGCCAAAAGTAACTTCCCGTCTTGATAGAATATATCTAAAGGTTTGAGATCATTCCAACATCTGTGGGCATCGCAATACTGTCATCATTTTGACCTTTTACTACTAGACAGGCTACCTGTCTGTCTACCTCAGACAGGCTACCTGTCTGTCTACCTCAGACAGGCGACCTGTCTGTCTACCTCAGACAGGCTACCTGTCTGTCTACCTCAGACAGGCTACCTGTCTGTCTACCTCAGACAGGCTACCTGTCTGTCTACCTCAGACAGGCTACCTGTCTGTCTACCTCAGACAGGCTACCTGTCTGTCTACCTCAGACAGGCTACCTGTCTGTCTACCTCAGACAGGCTACCTGTCTGTCTACCTCAGACAGGCTACCTGTCTGTCTACCTCAGACAGGCTACCTGTCTGTCTACCTCAGACAGGCTACCTGTCTGTCTACCTCCCTCCCTGCACACACTCTGCCCCTCCACTCAATGCTCGTTACTGTACTTTTGTGGGAGTGGCTTTAAAGGGGGAGGTGGGACATTTTGGTTTGAATTTTGTCAAAAATAAGCTAAAATAGCTAGCTTTGCGCAACTTACCTACCCTGCCTTTAAGTAAAAAGTAGCCATTACTACTTCCTGTTTTAGTAAAAAGTTGTCACACAAATTGTGATGTACTGAAACCAGAAAAATCTACTTAAGTACAGTAACAAAGTATTTGTACTTCATTATTTCCCATCTCTGCAACTATGATTATAGTATCAGAGGGCTGGCAAATCCTTCACCACCCCCGTCCGCCATCACCATGGACACGGCCTCACCCCCTACCCCATCATCACGGAGACAACCTTACCACCCCAATCGCCATGGAGATAGCCACAGGGGCAGCTTTGAAATTCTGTGATGGTAGGCTGTGTGTGCGTGTGGAGGGGGGGGGGGGGGGCCTTGGTTATGTGGGACATATCCTGTGGGTCTATGGGAGTGAGGGAGGCAAAGACATGCAGGCCAGAGGGAGGAGTGTGTGTGTGTGTGTGTGTGTGTACGCATGTGTGTGTGTGTGTACGCATGTGTGTGTGCGGTCTCCAGTGGCTCCATGCCTCGGCAGGGCTCTGGAAGTGTTAGATGCTGAGGGGGCTGGGGGGCTGGGGGGGCCAAGTGGCCTGGTGACATGGAGATCCCCCTGTGGTGAGGGCATTCATGCTGGGATACAGGAGGGAGGAGAGAGGGGGGAGGAGAGGATAGCAGGCCGCCTCCCTCCCTCTCTTATTTATCTGTCTGTCCTTCTGTTTTCCTCGCATGCCGCCAACCTTCTGACTGAAGTACTTCTTAGGGAGGGGGAGGGGCTGTCCGGGGGCCTGGAGACAAGACCCAACTCCCGACTGAATCAAAGCTTATTGACAAGGTCTCTGTGACCACTGGTGCATGTAGTGCACACACACACAGAGACACACATACACAATGAAAACCATGACACCAAGGACCTCATACTGTACACTTTCATTAATCCAAAAATCAGCACCAAAACGTATTTCAGGGGCTTTTGAATTATTGAAAAGGGTTTCATTTCCCCCTCCAAACGCCTCCAAGGAGAAACATGGTTTGGTGTCATGAAAAATAGATTTCCCTCCCCTCGCCTTTTGTTGGAAACAAAGTCATAGATTCTTTATTTATTTTTCATGAATGTGTGTGTTCATTGGTTATTTGGGTGCCCCTCTTCCACAGGAAATGTAAACACTCACTGTGTGAAGTTCACTGAGAGCCTGTTTTCCTTCATGTGAGTGGAAGAGAATACTTCAGCGATGGGCTGTGTGCTGTGAGCTAGATACTTTTGACAAGGAAACATCGGTTTATCGCTGTCAACGTGGTTTTGATTTGGCAGCCTCTGACAAAGTTCACTGAAAATTCACGTCTCTTTTGCAACGACAGGAGACGATGAAGAGCCTTATTCTGAAGATAAATACATATTTATTATATATTTATTCAGACGTGTGTCTTTCCATGTATTATACAAATAATGAATACACAGATCGATGCTCAGTCTCATGGGAAAAGTAGGCAACTTCTACTTCAATATAAAAACAAGCACTTACAGAATGCTTCCGTATGAGTTCCTGGTGAGTTCAGGGCTAAATAACTTAATATGATACTTGTAACTACAGTACTGTGCAGTTAGTGCACCCAAGATAAGACAGTCACAGTAATTGCTCTCCAGACAGGGGAAGTAACGAAATACAAATACTTAAGATTTTTTCTGGTGTCAGTACTTTTCAAAATTTTTCTGGCAACCTTTTACTTTCACTCCTTATATTTTTCACACAAATATCTGTACTTTCTACATATTACATTTTGCAGCCAGGCTCGTTACTTAAGTTTTAGTCTGTATTTGGTAGCATGAACAATTTAATTTCTTGTCAACACTACTGTTGTTATTACACTGTTGTTACACTTTCTACACTTTTGTTATTACACTTTCTACACTTATGTTATAAGTTTTCTCCCTCAACATGTGTGTTTTGGAAGAAATTACCAAAGGGTTAGTATGTGTGTTTTGGAAAAAATGAGCAAAGTGGAAATTAGCAGAAGGGTTAGCATGTGTGTTTTGGAAGAAATTACCAAAGGGGTTAGTATGTGTGTTTTGGGGGAAATTACCAAAGGGGTTAGTGTGTGTGTTTAGGCAGAAATTAGCAATGGAAGAAATTACCAAAGGGGTTAGCGTGTGTGTTTTTGGGGAAATTAGCAAAGAGGTTAGCATGTGTGTTTTGGGGAAAATTACCAAAGGGGTTAGTATGTGTGTTTTGGAAGAAATAAGCAAAGGGGTTAGCATGTGTGTTTTGGGGGAAATTAGAAATAGAAAAAATTTGCAAAGGGGTTAGCATGTGTGTTTTGGAAGAAATTAGCAAAGGGGTTAGCATGTGTGTTTTGGGGAAAATTACCAAAGGGGTTAGCATGTGTGTTTTGGAAGAAATAACCAAAGGGGTTAGCATGTGTGTTTTGGGGGATTTTTATGTAATTGGTGGGGGGCACTGTTCATAATGTTATGTTGTTGATACACTGTTACACAGTTGTAAGACTTGATACACTACTATTTCACTGCTATTACACTGGTATTACATGTTTATTAGACTTATTACACTGTTATTACACTGTTATTACACTGATATATGTGTTTTGGGGGAAATTACCAAAGGGGTTAGCATGTGTGTTTTGGGGGAATTACCAAAGGGGTTAGCATGTGTGTTTTGGGGAAAATTACCAAAGGGGTTAGCATGTGTGTTTTGGGGGAAATTACCAAAGGGGTTAGCATGTGTGTTTTGGGGAAAATTACCAAAGGGGTTAGCATGTGTGTTTTGGGGGAAATTACCAAAGGGGTTAGAATGTGTGTTTTGGAAGAAAAATTACCAAAGGGGTTAGAATGTGTGTTTTGAAAGAAATTAGCAAAGGGGTTAGAATGTGTGTTTTGGAAGAAATTAGCAAAGGGGTTAGAATGTGTGTTTTGGGGAAAATTACCAAAGGGGTTAGCATGTGTGTTTTGGGGGAAATTACCAAAGGGGTTAGCATGTGTGTTTTGGGGGAAATTACCAAAGGGGTTAGAATGTGTGTTTTGGAAGAAATTAGCAAAGGGGTTAGCATGTGTGTTTTGGAAGAAATTAGCAAATGGGTTAGCATGTGTGTTTTTGGGGAAATTACCAAAGGGGTTAGAATGTGTGTTTTGGAAAAATTAGCAAAGGGGTTAGCATGTGTGTTTTGGAAGAAATTAGCAAATGGGTTAGCATGTGTATTTTGGAAAAAATAACCAAAGGGGTTAGCATGTGTGTTTTGGAAGAAATTGTCAAAGGGGTTAGTATTTGTGTTTCAGGGAAAATTACCAAAGGGGTTAGTATGTGTGTTTTGGGGGAAATTACCAAAGGGGTTAGAATGTGTGTTTTGGAAGAAATTACCAAAGGGGTTAGCATGTGTGTTTTGGGGGAAATTACCAAAGGGGTTAGCATGTGTGTTTTGGGGGAAATTAACAAAGGGGTCTTTTGGAAGAAATTAGCAAATGGGTTAGCATGTGTATTTTGGAAAAAATAACCAAAGGGGTTAGCATGTGTGTTTTGGAAGAAATTGTCAAAGGGGTTAGTATTTGTGTTTCAGGGAAAATTACCAAAGGGGTTAGAATGTGTGTTTTGGAAGAAATTAGCAAAGGGGTTAGCATGTGTGTTTTGGAAGAAATTAGCAAATGGGTTAGCATGTGTATTTTGGAAAAAATAACCAAAGGGGTTAGTATGTGTGTTTTGGAGGAAATTAACAAAGGGGTCTTTTGGAAGAAATTAGCAAATGAGAAATTGGGAAAGGGGTTAGCATGTGTGTTTTGGAAGAATTACCAAATGGTGTTAACATGTGTGTTTTGGAAGAAATTACCCAAGGGGTTGGTATGTGTGTTTTGGGGGAAATTACCAAAGGGGTTAGCACGTTTGTTTTGAGGGAAATTACCAAAGGGGTTAGCATGTGTGTTTTGGGGGAATTACCAAAGGGGTTAGCATGTGTGTTTTGGAAGAAATTAGAAATAGAAGAAATTAGCAAAGGGGTTAGCATGTGTGTTTTGGGGGAAATTACCAAAGGGGTTAGCATGTGTGTTTTGGGGAAAATTACCAAAGGGGTTAGCATGTGTGTTTTGGGGGAAATTACCAAAGGGGTTAGAATGTGTGTTTTGGAAGAAAAATTACCAAAGGGGTTAGAATGTGTGTTTTGAAAGAAATTAGCAAAGGGGTTAGAATGTGTGTTTTGGAAGAAATTAGCAAAGGGGTTAGAATGTGTGTTTTGGGGAAAATTACCAAAGGGGTTAGCATGTGTGTTTTGGGGGAAATTACCAAAGGGGTTAGCATGTGTGTTTTGGGGGAAATTACCAAAGGGGTTAGAATGTGTGTTTTGGAAGAAATTAGCAAAGGGGTTAGCATGTGTGTTTTGGAAGAAATTAGCAAATGGGTTAGCATGTGTGTTTTTGGGGAAATTACCAAAGGGGTTAGAATGTGTGTTTTGGAAAAATTAGCAAAGGGGTTAGCATGTGTGTTTTGGAAGAAATTAGCAAATGGGTTAGCATGTGTATTTTGGAAAAAATAACCAAAGGGGTTAGCATGTGTGTTTTGGAAGAAATTGTCAAAGGGGTTAGTATTTGTGTTTCAGGGAAAATTACCAAAGGGGTTAGTATGTGTGTTTTGGGGGAAATTACCAAAGGGGTTAGAATGTGTGTTTTGGAAGAAATTACCAAAGGGGTTAGCATGTGTGTTTTGGGGGAAATTACCAAAGGGGTTAGCATGTGTGTTTTGGGGGAAATTAACAAAGGGGTCTTTTGGAAGAAATTAGCAAATGGGTTAGCATGTGTATTTTGGAAAAAATAACCAAAGGGGTTAGCATGTGTGTTTTGGAAGAAATTGTCAAAGGGGTTAGTATTTGTGTTTCAGGGAAAATTACCAAAGGGGTTAGAATGTGTGTTTTGGAAGAAATTAGCAAAGGGGTTAGCATGTGTGTTTTGGAAGAAATTAGCAAATGGGTTAGCATGTGTATTTTGGAAAAAATAACCAAAGGGGTTAGTATGTGTGTTTTGGAGGAAATTAACAAAGGGGTCTTTTGGAAGAAATTAGCAAATGAGAAATTGGGAAAGGGGTTAGCATGTGTGTTTTGGAAGAATTACCAAATGGTGTTAACATGTGTGTTTTGGAAGAAATTACCCAAGGGGTTGGTATGTGTGTTTTGGGGGAAATTACCAAAGGGGTTAGCACGTTTGTTTTGAGGGAAATTACCAAAGGGGTTAGCATGTGTGTTTTGGGGAAAATTACCAAAGGGGTTAGCATGTGTGTTTTGGAAGAAATTAGAAATAGAAGAAATTAGCAAAGGGGTTAGCATGTGTGTTTTGGGGGAAATTACCAAAGGGGTTAGCATGTGTGTTTTGGGGGAAATTACCAAAGGGGTTAGAATGTGTGATTTGGAAGAAATTAGCAAAGGGGTTAGCATGTGTGTTTTGGAAGAAATTAGCAAATGGGTTAGCATGTGTATTTTGGAAAAAATAACCAAAGGGGTTAGTATGTGTGTTTTGGAGGAAATTAACAAAGGGGTTAGCGTGTGTCTTTTGGAAGAAATTAGCAAATGAGAAATTGGGAAAGGGGTTAGCATGTGTGTTTTGGAAGAATTACCAAATGGTGTTAACATGTGTGTTTTGGAAGAAATTACCAAAGGGGTTGGTATGTGTGTTTTGGGGGAAATTACCAAAGGGGTTAGCACGTTTGTTTTGAGGGAAATTAGCAAAGGGGTTAGCATGTGTGTTTTTTTGAAGAAATTATCAAAGGGGTTAGCATGTGTATTTTGGAAGAAATGACCAAAGGGGTTAGCACATGTGTTTTGGAAAAAATTAGCAAAGGGGTTAGTATATTTTTTTGGAGGGGAAATTACCAAAGGGGTTAGTATGTGTGTTTTGGGGGAAATTACCAAAGGGGTTAGCATGTGTGTTTTGAGACAAATTACCAAAGGGGTTAGCATGTGTGTTTTTTTGAAGAAATTATCAAAGGGGATAGCATGTGTATTTTGGAAGAAATGACCAAAGGGGTTAGCACATGTGTTTTGGAAAAAATTAGCAAAGGGGTTAGTATATTTTTTTGGAGGGGAAATTACCAAAGGGGTTAGTATGTGTGTTTTGGGGGAAATTACCAAAGGGGTTAGCATGTGTGTTTTGAGGGAAATTACCAAAGGGGTTAGCATGTGTGTTTAAGAAGAAATTAGCAAATGGGAAATTGGCAAAGGGGTTAGCATGTCTGTTTTGGAAGAATTACCAAATGGGGTTAACATGTGTGTTTTGGGAGACATGACCAAAGGGGTCAGCATGTGTGTTTTGGAAGAAATGACCAAAGGGGTTAGCACATGTGTTTTGGAAAAAATTTGCAAAGGGGTTAGTATATTTTTTTGGAGGGGAAATTACCAAAGGGGTTAGCATGTGTGTTTTGGGGAAAATGACCAAAGGGGTTAGTATGTGTATATTTAGGAAAAAATGACCAAAGGGGTTAGCATGTGTGTTTTGGAAGACATTATTAAAGGGGATAGCATGTGTGTTTTGGGGGAATTACCAAAGGGGTTGGTATGTGTGTTTTGGGGGAAATTACCAAAGGGGTTAGCATGTGTGTTTAAGAAGAATTACCAAAGGGGTTAGTATGTGTGTTTTGGGGGAAATTACCAAAGGGGTTAGCATGTGTGTTTAAGAAGAAATTAGCAAATGGGAAATTATCAAAGGGGTTAGCATGTGTGTTTTGGGGGAAATCAGCAAAGGGGAAATTATCAAAGGGGTTAGCGTGTGTGTTTTGGAAGAAATTAGCAAAGGGGTTAGTATGTGTGTTTTGGATGAAATAAGCAAAGGGGAAATTAGCAAAGGGATTAGCATGTGTGTTTTGGGGGAAATTAGTGTTAGTAAAGTGGTTAGCATGTGTGTTTTGAAGGATTTTTATTTAATTTGATAAAAAACAATTTAATTGGTGGGGGGCACTGTTATCACAATGTGATTATGTTGTTGATACACTGTTACAGTTTTAAGACATGACACTGCTATTACACATTTATTATAGTGTCATTACAATTTCATCACACTATCATTACTCGGATTACACTGTTGTTACACTGTTGCAAATATGGTATCCACACTCCACAATTGAAACTTTTTACTAAAACAAGTAGTAGTAGTAATGGCTACTTTTTACTCAAGTATATGTCACAGCCCATACTTGTTTTACTTGAGTAAACAAGTGTAATTGTGTTAGTAATTTAACTTTTACCAGAGTCTTTTTAAACATCTATGGAACAGCAGTCATGCGGACCTAAAAATATGTGGGACCTTTAGTAAGTTGAAAAACTATTTAAAAATAATACAATGAAATTATATGAAACAATTTAAAGAGTGATAGATGAACAAGATGCTTTTGTTGTATTTGGACTGTGCAACTCTATTGCATAAGAATATCAATGTATTTTCTTTGTATGCTGTCCAGATCTGATTGTCAACATAATGATGTAAGACAATAATTATTTTATAGATATGAGATGTATTCATAAAGGGAAGGCATTATAAGCATGAGCTTCAGCCTACACCTGTTTCAGACTGATGTAAATATGCTTTTGTTTGTTAGCTCAACTGTATGAAACTAAGTTGTTTGTCTGAAATAAACCAACTATTATACATGTATTGTATTTGATGGGTGTTTGTACTGGACAATGAATGAGAAAGGCCTAACTGGATTTGACCTTAACAAATAAGGACTCTCGTCATTGGTTGGTGGGGCTTGAACTTTAGACTGCTGGTCCAAGAGGTGAGGTTGTGTCCGGTCTTCATTTGTCCTTCTGGGTAACAAGACTAATTCTGGCCCCGACAGCAAACTCACAATGTTACTTAAGGTTAATGTTTTACACACCCTCAAATGACATCTCTACAGATGGGATGACGTTCAACAAGACAGTGCACTGCTAGCTAACAAATGAGGCCTAACTGTTTCAGCGGTACGTCTGCACTTTGTGTAAAACAATAGCTACGCAATAAACATCAAAACTAGGCATTTGACCAAGATATTTGAGCAGCTCTATATGTTATGCTTTCATGAACAGGTTTCTCATTTTGTAAAGCCACAAAAAAAAAAAATGTCTCCAAATACAATAAGGATCAACTTTAATAACAACACTTCTCCGTATAATTTGCTCGTTTTTTATTTAGCAGATTTTGAATGCAATGACAAGGTCCATCATTAGGAAACAAATTCAAACACTGTTCCTACTACGGTTCACAGACAGACATAGAGAGACTGTGAAAGACAGATCACAACCATCGTGATGTCAACAGAGCCAGATAGCTGCTGTCACGGCGACATGAAAGAGAGAGGAAAAGAGAGAATGGCAAAAAAATAGACCAGAAATAAACCTTCCTACATAAACATCATTAAACTGTGAAATTACACAGATATACACCGAAAACAACTAAAAAATAAGATCATTCAGGATGATTTCCCCTCTTCGAAGCTCTGTCTATAGCTTTAAAATATACTCCATTTACACTTTTTATTTATTTTTCAACATTTAGTTTCATGTACATGCCATTGATTGAGGAAGTATTTCTCTGTAAAACAACAAACTTTGTCCAAACAGAGGAGCATGATTAGCAGGGGGAAGGAAGGCAGCGATCTGGAAGCTGGCTGGAGGTTTAACATGGCAGTCAACGGAGGTTGGCAAAAACAGGAAGATAAGACAGTGATGAAGCAACATAGAGGGAATGGATGGTCACTGTTGCATGATGGGAGATGTAGTTCAACACTAGCGTGTCACTAGTGGGGCAGAGAGAGAGTGGGTGGGGGGGGGGGGGGGAGGACACAGCAAAAGGCCATTGACAGAAACGGAGGGATGGATACAAAGTAGAAGAGTTTCAATGCTTGTTTAGTTTATTTCTGTGTTTGTTGTTGTGTTTTTTGTCTTCCGATGAGCGCGTCTTGTCTCCCGGTAACAGGAATGCTGCAGGGGGGCGTCGCCTCAGCGCCTGTAGCCAAACTCGTCTGCGTCGTCGGCCCGGAAGTCCCCGTAGCGCCAGATATTCAGCTGAGGAGGACAGGAGGACGTTTAGACAGAGAGAGACAGAGAGAGCCTTGTGTTAAGCAGGGCCAGAGAGAGAGAGAGAGAGAGAGAGAGAGAGAGAGAGAGAGAGAGAGAGAGAGAGAGAGGGCTTTGCATCGGAGCGGGGCCGTGTCTTTAAGTGGCCAGTCAACGACCACCTGACTTTACGTGTTGAGTGGTCGAAGACAGAGAGGTGGGAGAGAGCGATTCGGGGAGAGAGGAAGAGAGAGGAGAGGGACGGGAGGAATGGAGAGAGAGAGAGAGAGAGGACTGTCGTCACCCCTCACTAAGAACGAGGGTGCATCATCATTTAATCCTTCCCTTTGTGCTTGTCCAGACAGGCTGGGAGGCCTCCCCCCCCTCCTCCTCCTTCCCCTCCCTCCCTCCCTCCCTCCTCCTCCCCCCCTCCCTCCTTCCCCTCCTCCCCCTCATCATTAGATTCACATTCAGACTCTCCGCCTCATGAGCCGTCTCAACGCTCCGCTGCTAACACTCCGTTTGTGTGATGGGGAGGGCGGGGAGTGTGTGAGTGTGTAAGGGTGTGATGGCAGGCCAGACTGGTGTGTACTGTCTTAAGGTGTGTGTGTGAGTGAGATGTTTAAGGTGTCACTGCCCCCCCCCTCCCCTCATCAGCTGGGTATTCAACTGTTACCGTGGTGATTCACAGCTAATTAACGCCGATGCTAATTACAGCTAGTGGTTAGCAGGCCTTCTCCCCTCTCCCTCCTCTCTCACGATCACTCTCGCTCAATACCCTGCTCTATCTCTGATTGGGTGACTGACTGGGCCTGGCTCGACGTGATTGGCCAGTTCATGTGCGAGTAGATGATTGGTCCAGGTGGCAGGCTGGAGGTGGGGCTGAGGCTGGGTCCAGGAGGAAGGCAGGTCGACCACAACGCCTCTAAAACAAGCAGGACGTGGCTGGATACATTTCAATGAGATGGCTTTAGGAAGAGGGGATAAGGTGACCTTTTAAACAGCTTTACTGTCATGACTTCATTTCCTGTGTGGGCGGCGATGTGCTCTTGGAACAAACAACTCTTTTTCCGAGCCAACATCCCAACTGGCTAGTGCAGCTTGTGATGTGCGTGATTGGACGCCAGCGTCAGGTGCCATGTGATTGGACCTAAGCTGTCCTGTTGGGCAGGGGACCGGTGTGGCATACGGCCTCCTCTTTCTCTCCCCCTCCCCCTCTCTTCTTCTCTCCCCTCCATGTGGGGCATGCAGACCGTGGGCAGAAGTCCATATAGGACACATGAGGCTGCCAGAGAAATGTTACATGTTTTCACAACACACTGTGTGTGTGTGTGTGTGTGTGTGTGGTTGTGTGTGTGTGTGTGTGTGTGTGTGTGTGTGTGTGTGTGTGTGAGAGGGTATGAGGGATAAACAGATATTCCCCCTCTCTACATTGTTCTAGTGGGTGCACACAGAGAGGGAGATAGAAGGAACAAGAGACAGAGAGATAGGTAGCGTGACGGCTTAATAAGATCATATTTTGAGAGAAAACAGAACTTACCCGTGCACTCTTGGCAGACTCCTGTCCATTCAGGAACTCAGTCACCTGGAGGGAAGAGGGGGGGGGGGGGGGGGGGGAGATGTGGTGTTAAGGGCTTTAACAGGACACAATGCAGTGTGAGGAGCATCACTCAGGACTTCAACCATCCTGTCAGATCTGACTCAGGAGGATGCAACTTTCCCTCCCACATTTACAGTCGGAGCAGACTAACAGGGTCAGCTCCAGATGGACAGGAGACATGCTATCCAGGCCTGGTCACCACCCTGGTCACCACCCTGGTCACCACCCTGGTCACCAGCCTGGTCACCACCCTGGTCACCACCCTGGTCACCAGCCTGGTCACCAGCCTGGTCACCACCCTGGTCACCAGCCTGGTCACCACCCTGGTCACCAGCCTGGTCACCACCCTGGTCACCGGCCTGGTCACCGGCCTGGTCACCGGCCTGGTCACCGCCCTGGTCACTGGCCTGGTCACCAGCCTGGTCACTGGCCTGGTCACTGGCCTGGTCACCAGCCTGGTCACCCTGGCTGAGCTAGCCACCACACAGAGGTGATCTGTGCGTGGCTCAGACACACCGGAGCTCCCCCTGGGAGAGGACGCTCTCTAATCAGGGAGCTTCACACGTCTGGCCCTGCCTGGCTGATGGGGGCACATCAGAGCTGTATTATCAACACCAGTGTCTGTGTGTGTGGAGGAGAGAGAGGGAGAGAGAGAGAGAGAGGGGTTGAACAAGGGTGCAGGGTGAGATGGGGGGATGGGGTTAATGTGTTGTAGTCATGTGTTGAAGTGTTGTGTTATTATGAAGCCAAAAACAGGCGGAAACTTGAGTAGGATAAGTGGGACACGCACGCACGCACACACACACACACACAAGCTAACTGCAGAGTGAGGATTTTGCACTGGGGTTTAGTTGCTTAGCTAGCTGGTGTAGGTTGATTTGATAGAGACACTGAACACGGTCTAAGATTAGAAACAAATAATAACCAACAGCTGGAGCGTTCTTCTACCTGTGTGTGTGTGTGTGTCCTTGCGTGGGTCAGACAGAGAGGCTGTGTGTGTTAGTGGATGTGACATCACACTGTCCCAAACCCACCAGACACCCACTACAGACTGCATAGAGGACGGACACAGTATTAACCAATCACAGCTCATCCAGGGAAAGTGAGGAGAAGAGGGGGGAGGCAAGGGGGGGAGGTAAGGGGGAGAGGGGGGCTGAGTGTGTGGCTGGATGACCCCACAGAGCACCATATGCCCGGCAGATGCCCTAGAAACCAGGACAGAGCCAGACTAAGGGGGCACTAGGACCGGCCGGTTAGGAGAGGGGGGGGGGGGAGAGGGGGAGGGGGGAGAGAGGGAGAGAGGGGGGAGAGAGGGGTGTTTACTGGGTCTTCTAAAAGGAAGTCTTGCCGGTACAGATCTGGTGGTTTGGTGATCTGGTGATGTTTCTGGTTATGTATATGCTTATGTGGCGTTCCTTTGGGTCATTGTGATGAACACAGGTGGTGTGTGTGTGTGTGTGTGTGTGTGAGGATGGCTGGTGTGTGTGTGTGTGAGAGGATGGCTGGTGTGTGTGTGTGTGAGAGGATGGCTGGTGTGTGTGTGTGTGTGTGTGTGTGTGTGAGAGGATGGCTGGTGTGTGTGTGTTTGTGTGAGAGGATGGCTGGTGTGTGTGTGTGTGTGTGAGGATGGCTGGTGTGTGTGTGTGAGAGGATGGCTGGTGTGTGTGTGTTTGTGTGAGAGGATGGCTGGTGTGTGTGTGTGTGTGTGAGAGGATGGCTGGTGTGTGTGTGTGTGTGAGAGGATGGCAGGTGTCTGACAGGGTGTGTGTGAATCTGGTGCGTAGGTGAGTTCCCTTCATGGTGTGTGAATGTGTTTAAGATGAGCTTTTCAAACAGGACTGTGAACAGAGAGGCATCCAGAATGTTCTGTCTCTGCCGCCACGGCGACGGAAGATTTGGACAACGACCTCATGCAGCCGTTACCGCCATGCGCTCCTCGTTAGTGACAATAACAGGCATCCCAAACTGGCTGCTCACGCCCCACTTATCTCTACACACCCTCGTCCTCACACACGGTACACACACACACTGTCCTCACACGTGTCCTTCTGGAACACTCCGTCTCACACTCCAGTCATCATCTGAAATCACTGATTGAGTCCCCCTGTCCCCCTGTCAGTGTGTGTGTATCTATGTGTGTGTGTGTGTGTGTGTGTGTGTGTGTGTGTGTGTGTGTAGTATACAGGTTGTCTGGAGGACTCGGGGGCTGGGGGAGGGAGGAGATGCTAGGCATGCTACTAGCCAGCAGACTGGTGTTCCTCTGCGGAGGCTCGCTAAGGGAACACACAACAGTTTCCCCGTCTTCCTTATTGTTTGTGAGGGAGTGTTATGGCTGTGTTAGGAGGTGAACGCGCGTGCTGTTCACATCTCCAGCGGCCACTGACAGAGGCAAGGACCGCAGTGTCGTCTGGAAATAACTCCTCACTGGCTCCCTGCAGCACAATAACACAGCCTAGCAAGGAACTACACTTCCCAGGAGGCCTCCCTTCACCGCCCTGCACTGCAATTAAACTTCAATAGAGGAACTACACTTCCCACGAGGCATGCCATCAGAACCCCCCTCCCCAGCATTACAGCAGCATTGTGAGGAAACTACAGTTCCCAGGAGGCATCTGTTTTTTTTGTGCCCGACTGGATGGCTACACCGTGAGCTAGACGGAGCCACACTTCCCACGAGGCAGCATCAGTGCCTTAACACTTGATCCCCACCGAGTTGTATCATCTAGGCATGGCACACTGCAGGTACAACTACACTTCCCACAAAGCACTTCACCTTCGGCACAGTTCCACCAGACTAACCCAAATAACTTTAGAAAAACAACTACACTTCCCAGAAGGCACCACATCTGTTGGGGGAACTTGAGCTTAGTGGTGAAAAAGCCTCCACTGCACCCTCCTGAGCCCCTTCCACACCAGGACCAACAAGAAGGCGACTTTAAAAGAGGTAAACTAACTGGGAAAAACAGCTTCCCCATGAGGCGTCTCATGTGCTGCCTCAGACTGGCTCCTCACAGCTGCTCCATCACAGGCTCCTTCTGCTCCACACACACTCTCACACACACACACACTCACTCTCACACACACACACACACTCTCACACACACTCACACACACACTCTCACACACACTCTCACACACACAAACACACACACTCTCTCACACTCACACACACACTCACACACACACACTCTCTCTCTCTCACCCTAATAGATACACTCTCTCTCTCTCACCCTAATAGATACACTCCCAACCACTCTCAGTTCTCTTCAGCCCCAGATCAATCCCTGGCCTGCTGTGCTGGTAGACTGGGCAGGGCAGAGCTGAGGCTGTGCTAGTGATGGATAGTAATCAGCCACAGTCTCAGTGTTTGTAATTGAATGTAATTAGCAGTGGGGAGATGATGAGCTTGTAAAGCTAATGAACTTTGGGCAGCGCTGGTGCCTGTAGGACTGACTGAGCGTGACGTGAAGATGTCGGACGATCTCTCTCAGGGTGTCAGCTGTCCTTCTGCAGGGGGGCGGGGTTAGGGAGGAGGGGGCGGGGTTAGGGAGGGGGGGCAGGGTTAGGGAGGAGGGGGCGGGGTTAGGGAGGGCTGATTAGATAACATCTAGCGCAAGTTAGATAACATCTGAGATGATGTCTTATTGATCGTAGAACAGCATTGATCCTAGACACAGTAAGAGGGCCTTACAGGGGTCACCTTTTATAGAGAAAGGTTAATGTTGTCATCCAGACACACACACACACACACACACACACACACACACACACACACACACACACACACACACACACACACACACACACACACACACACACACACACACACACACACACACACACACACACACACACACACACACACACACACACACACACACACACACCATCACTGTCAGGTGACCTGGCTCTGGTGTACAGGTGTAACATGACGAGGTCTGAATCAGGTGCCACACCCAACAGCTGGGATGATACGCTTTCCCTACACACAAACACACCCCCACACACACACAAAGTTATGAATATGCTGTTCATACCTCCCTTTCATATGTCCTTCAAAAGGAAAGTAATATAGGTTGAGATGTATGTGTGCTTGCAGTGCAAGCATGTGTGTTGCCCTGAGGGAGAGACAGTGTGTGTGTGTGCATGAATCTCATATGTGCATTAGTGTGCGTTTGAGAGTGAGCGTGCGTGAGAGAGAGAGTGTGTGTGCATGAAAGAGAGAGCTAGGCTTACAGGGCAGGATTGGGAGTGCTCTGCGTAAATAATTACCATTAACAGCATTTTAAATCACATCTCATTTAGGAGGGAATGAAAGGTCTGATCCACAGCGTTTACTTTGATTCGGCGGATTATAATTTATCATGGCGCTCTCAAAGACATGCAAATTCAACATGCCGTCCTGCCTGAGAACTGCAGAACTATCTGATGGAAAATCTTTCTGGACTGGAGAGGTGGAGGGAGAGAGGGAGAGAGGGGGAAAGGAGAGGAGGTGAGAGGGGGATAGGGAGGGAAGGAGAGGGAGAGAGAGGGGAAAGGAGAGGAGGTGAGAGGGGGATAGGGAGGGAAGGAGAGGGAGAGAGAGGGGAAAGGAGAGGAGGTGAGAGGGGGATAGGGAGGGAAGGAGAGGGAGAGAGAGGGGAAAGGAGAGGAGGTGAGAGGGGGAGAGAGGGGAAGGAGAGGGGGAGAGAGGGGGAGAGAGGGGGAGAGAGGGGAAGGAGAGGGGGAGAGAGGGGTAAGGAGAGGGGGAGAGAGGGGTAAGGAGAGGGGGAGAGAGGGGAAGGAGAGGGGGAGAGAGGGGTAAGGAGAGGGGGAGAGAGGGGTAAGGAGAGGGGGAGAGAGGGGGAAGGAGGGAAGATGGCACGGCTGAGAAGGGACAGAGCAAAAGAGGAGATGCTGCTTGGGCAGAGAAGGATGGTGAACGAGTGAGACAGGAAAGAAGGGTGGGAGGTGAGAGAGAGAGAGAGCCAGCAGGGAGAAGGTGAGTGAGCAGATGAGAGGAGAGAGGGAGAGCAGGAGGCAGGATGAGAGGAGAGAGCAGGAGGCATGAGGAGAGGAAAGAGGGAGAGCAGGAGGCAGGAGGAGAGAGGGAGAACAGGAGGAGAGGAGAGAGGGAGAGCAGGAGGCAGGATGAGAGGAGAGAGGGAGAGAAGGAGGCAGGATGAGAGGAGAGAGGGAGAGCAGGAGGCAGGATGAGAGGAGAGAGGGAGAGCAGGAGGCAGGATGAGAGGAGAGAGGGAGAGCAGGAGGCAGGATGAGAGAGGGAGAGTAGGAGGCAGGATGAGAGGAGAGAGGGAGAGCAGGAGGCAGGATGAGAGGAGAGAGCAGGAGGCATGAGGAGAGAGGGAGAACAGGAGGTAGGATGAGAGAGGGAGAGCAGGAGGCAGGATGAGAGGAGAGAGGGAGAGCAGGAGGCAGGATGAGAGGAGAGAGCAGGAGGCATGAGGAGAGAGGGAGAACAGGAGGCAGGATGAGAGAGGGAGAGCAGGAGGAGAGGAGAGAGAGCAGGAGGCAGGATGAGAGGAGAGAGGGAGAGCAGGAGGGGGGGTGCCAGGGTGGCCTGGTGCCACTCTAGAGAGCAGAAGGGGGGAGGAGGGGGGTCAGTGTCATGGCTGTCCCTAAAGATGACATCTGATGCAGGCCTGGGAGGGGGGAGAGAGAGAGGAGGGGGAGAGAGAGGATGGAGACCTTCATCATCACTCTATCAAACACCACATGGCCACATAGTCAGAGAGAGGAGTGTGTGTGTGTGTGTGTGTGTAGGGGGTGAGTGTGTACAAAACAGGACAAGTACGGTTTAGAGTGCTCAGCCCAGTGTAGGATCATGCAGGAGCTGGTGAGGGAGATGGAAATTGAGTTAACAGCAAGAAGTGAAGCCACACCGCTCCCTGCTCAGGCCACACCCCTCCCTGCTCAGGCCACACCCCTCCCTGCTCAGGCCACACCCCTCCCTGCTCTGCCGGCCCCTGGGTGTTGAGCTCTCTGAGGGCTGACAGCTCCAGACAGAAGCACAGCTGATGTGTAGAAGCTCATCTGGTCCAGCCTGGTAATGGAAGGTCGTGACCTTCTGGATAGTGGCCATCATGGTGAGGCTGAGATGAAGGACGTAAAACTGTCCTTTTGACCGCGGAACACCAGCCCTGGCTTTTAGGAGAGTGTGTGTGTGTGTGTGTGTGAGAGAGAGAGTGTGTGTGAGTCAGTGATGAGGACTGAAAGATGAATGTGTCCCTGACCTGTTGACTCTGTAGTGTTGATCCAGCTGCAGGCTAGGTAATACCACAGAATCCTCATCTGTATAACTGCAAAACCTTGTTCCCTCAACAGGATTAGAATCTAATTTAACATGCCTTCACATGGTATTAACTACAGGAAAGTACTAATGTTACTGTCCTGTTAATTGTAAATATATATATATATATTATATGTAATATATTTTTATTTGGCCATTATATTTTATTACTTTGTTGATAACGGAAAAGAACACTCCAACAATGGTGTTGGAGCGGTGGTTTAGCTGGGCAGCGCTGGCAGAGGGCTGTGAGCCCGTAAAGATGCTGGCCGCGCTGCCTGGCCAGTGATGTATGCTGTGGTTTACTGATCCTGACTGGAGCCACACTGCAGGCCTCATCTCTTTATCTCTCCTCCTCGGCCAGGCTCCAGCTCTCTCTCTCTCTCTCTCTCTCCCTCACTCTCTCGACTTCGCTCTCTTTTCATTAGACTCCCTCTCTCCCTCCTCCCATCTCTCTCGCTCTTCCATTTCTGGTCTTCTGGTATCTTAGAACATCTACCTCAGAACATCTACCTTAGAACATCTAACTTAGAACATCTACCTCAGAACATCTACCTTAGAACATCTACCTTAGAACATCTACCTCAGAACATCTACCTTAGGACATCTACCTTAGAACATCTACCTTAGAACATCTACCTTAGGACATCTACCTTAGAACATCTACCTTAGAACATCTACCTTAGAACATCTACCTCAGAACATCTACCTCAGAACAGAGGGAAGGGAGGGAGGAGGGTTTAAGAACGGTTCAAACGGGACAGAGGGAGGTGAAAAAGGAATTAATTACAGACTCCTTCCATCTTGCCCAACAACTAATACATTTCCCACACATGGTTAGTCACAAGTGCACAGCTTGGCAAGTTTCTTTCTATATAAATAAATGAATGAAGACGAAGAAAAAAAGATGATCTGGTGGTGAGAGAGGGAGAGACAGATGGAGGGAGGATAGAGTGAGGGAGGAGGAGAGCTGACCTCCAAGCAATGGGCCTCCCAGCCACCAGGAGGCCGGCAGCCTCCCAGCCTCCACGAGGCTGACAGCCTCTAAAAAAAGCGAGCTGATCTTGCAGCCTGTGTTCCACACATGTCTATTTGGCTCTTTTAACGGGGGGCTATAACCAGCGTCTCCAGGGTTTAGGGCCCCAGGGGAGGTCAGAGGTCAGGCGTGGCGGGTGCTCAGCCTGATAGTGAGGGGGGGGCGGGGCTGGGCGGGGTGTGTGCAGAAGCTTTCATTGGTTGTAACCTTTCACCTTTCAGATGGTGTGTTGTAACTAACCTGAAGAGGGGTCTGCTTCAGTGGTGTGGAGGAGGAGGGGGGGGAGGCACGTAGGAGAGGGGGTTATGTTATTATAATGTTAGTGCTCCTCTGTCACTGTGTTTTCGTGTGTGTGTGTGTTGGTAAGCATATGAGCGTTTCTGCTCCTCTAGGCCCATTAGTGTTACACTGTGAACGCCAATTTGTAAGTAAATGACAGAGCAGAGTGATGGCGGCGTGTACGAGCAGTAATTGCTGCAGGAATAAATATCTCCGTTTGCCTTTATCTTTCATTTACAGGGCGGCTTTGAGTCTGTGGGAGGAATTAGCATAACGAGGTATGCTTTATAATATTACAAAATGGCCACCGTCACAGAAGGAGAGAGAGACTGGGAGACAGAAGGAAGGGAGAGAGAGCGAGAGAGAGCGAGAGAGACAGAGGGAAGGGAGAGAGAGAGCAAGAGAGCGAGCGAGAGAGACAGAGGGAAGGGAGAGAGAGAGCGAGAGAGACAGAGGGAAGGGAGAGAGAGAGCGAGAGAGGGAGACAGAGGGAAGGGAGAGAGAGAGCGAGAGAGACAGAGGGAAGGGAGAGAGAGAGCGAGAGAGGGAGACAG